>NW_023270316.1:74045261-74169062 GCF_011800145.1 Mirounga leonina | reverse complement strand
TCTCTTCTCTTCTCTTCTCTTCTCTTCTCTTCTCTTCTCTTCTCTTCAAGGTTAGCTCCTTTCGTCTGTTGACTTTTTTTTTTTTTTTAAACTTAAACATCTTGAATATCCCAGAGTAATTTCTCCTCTTTCAGGTCTACTAGGAGCTTCTGGACCTCAGCTCTGAGCTCAGTAAATGGGATCATTTCTCAGAGACTTTCTGCTTATAAAATTTTCCCTTGGGCCTGTTCTTAAGGTGCCCTCCGACCTCTCAGAGCAATGGTCTTGAAATTGATCTAAAGAGGTCTTCTGTATTGTATATTCTTGCACTTTTTCAGAGTTTTATTTATTTTAATATTTTTCTTTTAGTTTTTGCCTTATGGTTCTTTGCAGTCGGTCCACACATGTTTGAATGCCTACTGCGGATCATTCTAGTTACTGGTGATAACAGCGTTGATAGGACCAAGCTCCTGTTCTCAAAACCTAGAGAGGGAAAGCAGAGGTAAATTGTCTTGCTAACTAGAAACTCCTTGTGGGCAGGCACCAGGCAGCATGGTGCCTTGTATACAGCCAGCACTTAGTAGATGTGTTCCAGCTTTGTTAAGTAACCTCTTAAACATTGCGGTCACGTGCACACTGTTGTTTGGGTCATAACCGTAGTGGCCAGTGATAACACTCAGTGCCTCCTTCGCTCCAACTGACCATTTTCCCATAGCCTTTGTGATCTCTGGTCCTTGAGTACTTCCTTTTATTAGTGATTGAAAGCCGTATTGGATTTTTAAAGTTGTGCTCCGGTGCATGCTGAAGATTTTATTACCATGCTGCTGCGGTTCCGTTTTAGCTCATCGGGCTCCTCTCCTTGAGTGCTGTTATCCATTTCGTGCACACGAGCGGTTCAGTGAAATTATATTGCAATATAAAAGTATGGATGTGATTGAACTAAGAATCCATGTGACCATATTTTATCAGCTAAATGGAAGAAATGGTGTATTCTTTGCACATAGTAGATACTCAACAAATATTTTTTCATCACCTGAACGTGTCCTGTGTTTTGATTCAGGACCATAAAATAAGCAGAACACTGTCACTACTATGTAATTTTAAAAACCAGGGCTGAGTCATTTTGCCCTACTAATGTCACACTTTTGTTTTCAGCCCCTCAAAATAGGTACATGACACCCCCCCCTTCCCATTTTGTAATGGCGTCCTGTGTTAGAATTATTACCTAGGCACAGTTCAGCTCTGAATTGACTTTGTAACTCTTGGCGGGGCCATATTCTATGCTGTTTAGAATGATCACTTATGGAGAGGTTCATGGATTTAAATTGCTGCCTGTGGTACATGGAAGGAACAGTGTCCAAACACTTAGGGGGTGAAGTCTCTAGTCCAGGAGAGGGATGACATTAACCCGAAGAGTGGCAAGAAAGAGAGGGAGCAGCTTATGTTATATCTGTATCATTCTGACATTCCGAGAGAGGCTTTTCACGGCTTACAATGAGGAGGAACAAACAGAAGTGCCTTCCCTTTCTTCAAAAGTAAGGTATTAATTTTGGGGGGAAAGATGGTAGTTTTTCGGTATAGGATATATGCCCATTTTCAATAGAAAGAGAAAAACAGATTTTGTTTATAAGCAAACCTATAGAATTTAAAACCTATCTTGGTTCTTGGTTTTCCATAGTACTTATCTCCTGCTCTGTACATCTTTTAGAGTTAATTATCCTGGTTTTCGATTTAAAAACCAGAAATGCCCAGAAACCCGTAAATTCCCCAATCACCTGTCTTCAGATTTTAATTACACACTGCAAACAACATTGTTTCCAAAGGCTTTACTAAAATGTGAATTGTCCTTTGAGATATCCCAGGGAGGAAGATTATTAAAACATTACTCCCTTTTTTTTTTTTTTTTTAAGTAGGCTCTGTGCCCAGCATGGAGCCCAGCACAGGGGCTTGAACTCACAACCCTGAGATCAAGATCTGAGCTGAGATCAAGAGAAGGACATTTAACCGACTGAACCACCCAGGCTCCCCAAAACATTACTCCTTTTTAAAAGCTGGCATTATAATATTGAATGATTGCAAGGCTTGTCAATGATAATGAAATTCATACCTGAGTTATAGTTAAAATTTTCATAGCTCATACACTGTTTGTCTTTTACATTACATAGACTAAAAAGTTCTTCCATTTCTGACATGTCTAGTTTTTTCCATACTATTCAAAAATGCAGAAAAAACAAAGCCTCATAGCATCACTTGATAGAATTATATAGGGATTAGGTATTTACAGGGGTTAGAACAATTTTTCTTTTAAGTTACATTTATGGTTACTTATTCTTCCTAGATAGGAGTTTAGAAATGTGTGGTTTCATTTCTTAGGCTATTTGGTTTCTAATGATTGTCAGATTCCATTTGAGACAAAATATATTGCCCTGCATTTTAGTATTTACCCAGTATTCTTTCTTTCTGGACCCTGATACAGTTTATTCAACTGTGTAAGTGAAAGTTACAAATAGGGTTTTGTTTGAATGTTTATATTTATCCAAATATATGTTTATCCAAATATGTTTATTGAGATTTTTGTTGTTTGAGATGCTTACTGTTTTACTGAACACAAACAGTGGAGGCTTGTCCCTTGTCCCCCATTACATAAAGATTTGAATTGGCTAACAAGAAATACGCATAATAATGAAGCTGAATATAGTAATGAGAATTAAAGCCTTATGAAGATCATGAATGAAAACAGTAAAACCTATTCTTTGAACAAGGTTCCAGCCTCCCAGGTCAGTGTTTTAGTTGTAGAGAGCTAAGTGCTTTACTCATGCAAGGTTTCAGTGACTCAGCACACAAAAACATCTGTTGCTCATCCATGTGAAGCTTAGTGTTGGGGTCCTCATGGGGTGGTCTTCCACAGGGCCATTGTGGTAGTCAAGCTTTTTCCACTTGTGACTCAGCCTCCAGTAGAAAGTGGGAACTTCCTCCTGCTGAGTTCAGCAGGTGGGTAGGGAGAGAGCCAAGTCCTGTGGGAGGTTTTATTGGCCAGCACACATCACTTCTCATCCCACTGGCTGTACTCAAACGTAGGCTGGCTCTGAACCCCTGAGAGGAGAAGACGTAGATACTGGTGATGTAACCAGTCTGCAGACTAGAACTTGGTTGAGTGCCCTGATGGCCAAAAAAGGGGAAACATCCTCAGCTCTATGCTATAGTTTCGTCATCCATAGAAAACATACCAGTTTCCTTTTCTTAATATGTTCCCTGAACTCACACCTGGGGTTTTGTATTGGTTACACTGAAAGCTGTAGTGAGTGATGTGCAGCACAGAGAATGTGGTTTTTATTTTTTGTTTTTTGTTTTAAGTAGGCTCCATGCCTAGCACGGGGTGCATCTCAGGGCTTGAACTCACGACCCTGAGATCAAGACCTGAGCTGAGATCAAGAGTTGGACACTTGGTGCGCCTGGGTGGCTCATTTGGTTAAGCAACTGCTTTGGGCTCAGGTCATGATCCCAAGGTCCTAGGATCGAGTCCCATGTCGTGCTCTTTGCTCAGCGGCGAGTCTGCCTCTCCTCCCCCTGCTCGTGCTCTCTCTCTCTCTCTCATTCACTCTCCCTTTCAAATAAATAAATAAAATCTTAAAAAAAAAAGAGTTGGACAGTTAACTGAGCCACCCAGGCACCCCTAGAACATGGTTTTTATGAGGCTGATTCTTTTCTGATTTAAAATGAAGTTAAAACACAACTTAATTAAAACATTTCTGCAGATGGTCAAACTAACATGGTTTATGTACTTTCTAGTGGTAAGAATGAACACATTGCATATCTGTCAAAGTAGCTATTCAGGAATGTTATTAGCTTTAAATAGATTTTTTGATAAAAGGTTTATAGAAGTTGGTTTGGAGTTATCTTTTCTGAGGAGGTTGGAATGCTGGTATTTTATGTTGTCAATTAAAGGTATCCTTAGAGACCAAGAATGGGGAAATGATTGATTAATTCAAAGTCAAGGTACTGCATGTGAAGTTTGTTCTAGAGCAGGGGTTGGTAAACAGTAGCCTTTGGGTCAAACCTGGCCTTTTGCCTGATTTTGTAAAGAAAACTTTATTGGAGCACAGGCTTGGCAACTCGTTTATGTATTGTCTGTGGCTGCTTTCTTGCTGAGTAGTTGCGACAGGGACTGTCTAAACTGCAAAGTACAAAATATTCACCATCTCTTTAGAGCAAAAAATCCCAACCCCTGTTCTAGAGGGTGAGGTTCTGCCCTTTCTTACAGAGATCACATTCTAGTGCGGGGGAAGAAAGATAATAAGTAAACAACATAAATATATGTAGTGATACAGGCTGTAGAGAAAATAAAGAAGCAAGAGGAGATGGTATCAGGGACTGCCATTTGTCATAGTGTGGTCAGAGAAGGCATCAGGTGACAGTTGACAGAGGTGTGATGAGGTGGAGTGTGCCTGCCTGCTAGGCATTGTTAGATGCTGAGGATATCAAGATGAATCAAATGGTTCCTTTCCTTGAGGGGCTGATAGTGTAACAGCTGAGAAAAACATGTAAAAAGATCACCGTGGTGTAGAGCTATAGATGGGAAAGCAAAAGGTGCCCCAGGATTTCATAGGAGGGGTGCTTGATCCAAGTGGGAGATGACACCCCGACCTCCCAAGAAAATAGGAGGACACTGATGAAGACTGATTGGAATAGGTGCCCATTCTGTACCCTGGCTGAGATTCTTGGAAGGACTGCACAGACAGATCGCCAGAGATTCTGCCATCAAGCAGAGGTGGCAGTGGGCTTCCGATTGGAACGATTGCTGTCTGGAGCACTGTGGGAGAGTGATCTAAGATTGCCTTGGGCCTCAATGGGGTACAATGCAGTGGGCGCTGAAGGGGCAGGGGTGATCTTTGCCATCTTTGTCAGAGAGCAGGACCAAAATTGGTCCAGAAAAATTGTAGAAAAGTCATAGTAATTATCTATGGAATGTATTGTGGAGCATTGCTAACCTTTCCCAGGAGCCCAGCAGCATGCATTAGTTGCAAAATATACCTCTGAGTAATTAAACAAATTGATCTGCTGTCTTGAGTTATTAGATCTGACCCAGTGAAACCTTGGAGGATGTCTATAACGATGATTTTTATTTTTGAGATAGGCGGTATGAACCCATTTTGAATAATAATTGGCTGAAAAAGTTGCTGCCATTTTTACTGGTGCCGAGAAGGTTATTCACCTTTCTGTTCTCTTTTGTAGAGTGTCTAGATCATCTGAAGAGAATTTTAGTGATTATAATACAGGCTTTAACAGAAATAGGGAGATGAAAGAGACACATTCACAGTCATAGAGGGAGTTTGATTCTCACCTGTTACCTATATAATAGTGATTTTTTTGTTTTTTTTTCTCTTTTATCTTCCCATTATTTCAGTTGCAATTTTCTACTTTGTCATAACATAGGTTTATATACCATTCTTCTGCCCATGACCTCAGTCTTGTTTTTAGTTTTAGTTCTGCAGTTGAATACGTAAACTGTTCACTTCTTCATCATTCCTTTTGTGTAAATTTCTTCAGTCATTTTGTTACCAGTGGGAGAGTCTGCTTTATGTGAATGGAGGTCTCAGTTCTTAGATTCACCCTGAGAGATTTACCATGAGGATCTGCACTCGTACTTGAATAAAGACAGTCAGAAGGAAAGTAGCAAGCACAAAGCAGTTTATTAAGGATAGTGTACTCTCAAGATGGGAGAGTGGGCAGGCTCAGAAGTGGTAACTGCAGTGGGGTTAGTGGTGTTTTTTTCATGTTTGCACAGGTTATGGGTCATAGCGAGGATGGTCTCTGACTGAGGTTGTTTCCAATCATCTAAGGGACTCCTCCTACTGGTTAGGAGGGGGAGTTTTTGGCCCTACAGGGTTCTTGCTGGAACTGTCATGGCCATTTCCCCCCCTGGGGAGTTGAAACCACAATGTAAATACATTATAATGAAGCTCTAGGTTTACCCTCATGCAGAGGTGGAAGAGGAGAGCACATATTCTGCACCTGCAGCTCATGGTCCATCAGCCCTGGGTGTTGGAACCCATAAGGCCAGGGTCTTGAAAGCCACAAAGTCAAGATGTTGTGTGTTCAAGTTTCTAATGTGTCACTTGCTTATCACCACCTTTGCCTCCAGCCCCTGTCTAACTGTCTTGTTTATTAGATGGAGTTCAAGCCATAATGCATCCATTGAATGTAACAGATTGACTTCTTTCCTGTGCCTCTAGAAGTGTATTAGTTGTGTAACTTGGCAAGAACTGAGAAAATAGTCTCTCAAGTCATTTTGGAGTGTCTGTGATTCAGATGATGATCCTAAGTTGAGAAGGGTGATCAGGACGGGTGCATGTCTAAGTATTTTGTGAGTTCTTGCTTGTTCGAGTATTTTTCAAGGCCTTGATAGTTAAAGGACAGCTTGGCTGGATATAAAAACTTTGTTTTTGCTCTTTTCCCTTAAGTTTCTTAAAAATGATTTGCTACTTTTGTGTATGTTTGACTTTCTGATATTGTAAGTTATCTTTTTTGTATCTTTTGTATCTTAAAGTCTTCTAGTTTATTAGGGTACATTTTAGAGTTCTTGTTCTTGGTCAGTTTTCCCCAGTTGGCTCTTTCAGTGTGTAGCTTCAAGTCTTTTTTATTTCCAGAAAATTGTCTTGGATTATTGTTTTAAATATTCTCTTTCAGTATGTTAAATATCTTTTCCCAGAGTCTGGAGTATATGTACCTTGGAATATGTGTATCTTCATTTACATGATGTTTGACTTTCTTTGCCTGTTTTTTGTTTCATTCATTTCCTTTCTGCATACTCATTTCTTTATCTTTTTCTTTTGGTGGGTTTCTCATTTTTTCTCAATGCCTTTCATTAAATTTTCATTTGAATTTATTCTCCTTTTGGCACCTTTTAATTCAATCTCTTGTAATATGACTTTAAAAAATTTTTTTTCTAAATAAGTTCAGTTTGCTTTTGTTTCACTTCTTTTTCACACCATTTCTGTTCTCAGTTTCTATATTAGATTCATATGTGCTTGTTGGAGGATATTCAGTTCAGTTTTGAGTGTTGTGTTACAGATTTCTTTGATTTCATGGCTGCTTTGTTGGGGGGAGAAGTTTTATTAGTGAAATGCTTTGATTTACATTTTGTTTTCCTATAGCAGTTTTATGTACGTATGGGCTTTATTTTTTTGAATCCCTGTTTATTTTGTGAGTAGGTTTTTTGGCTGGAGAGCATTCTTTCCAGTTGTTTATTCCCCGAAGTTCCTTTTGAATGATGTTGGTTTTGATGGGTGGATGACTTGTCTTACTTTGCTTTCATTTCTGCAGTTCCTTAATTTTTCTTTTATTTCTTTCTTTCCCTTTTCTGCCATGTCTCCAATAAGTGCCACTCTCTCTAGATAATGACCCTCCCTCACAAGCATTGCTTCTCCAAGGCTGCAACTTCTGGTTCTGATCACTTTCAAGCCCCTTTCCTGTAGCCAGCCAGTTCTGTGAACTAAGTCTTGATCTGTGTTCAGTGACTCAGCACTTTTTTTTTTTTTCAGAGGGTTGGGGGTCATTTAAAATCTTCCACATGTCTCTACTCTGTTTTACAGAACATTTAATTTCCCCAGCCCCACCCATAGACTTGCCATGCTGCATGGTGGAAGCTCTGTTGGAATGCAGTTTATTTCTCTACTTCGAAGTTATTTGAAGGCAGTTATATTCTGCCTCCTATTAATGTGTGGAGGCATGGGTCATGTGTGGATTTTTTTGCTCTCCTTGGATGTTTTGGAGGGAGGATGTATAGGTGAGATTTGAAATCAGGTGGCCAAAGTCTTCTAAGCCTGGAAGTCTTGCTAGGAAAACATAATCTTAATATCAAATGTTGTCAAGGATATTACAAGAAAAAAACTTAACAGGGTAGTGTCATTCATGAACATACTTTAAAAAATTCTTAAAAATGACAATTAGATTATACCCTTTAATACTTAAAGGGTATAATATGAGCATTTTGCATTTATTCTAGAATGCAAGGTGGGTTTAATATTCAAAATCAAATATATCTCACCATATTAATGAAGGAGAAGAACTATACCATCATCATTAGATGCAGAAAATACTCAAATTTAACATCTGTTTATGATGAAAAACTCTTAAGCAAACTAGGAAAGAATAATCTTAGGAAGAGTATCTGCAAGGACAGCAAATATATTAATGGTGTTAAATGATGAAATGCTTATCTTCTGAAATTGGGAATGAAATAAGGATGCTTGTTATTCATTCACCATTATGCTAGGTTCTAGGTTCTAGCCATTGCAGTAAGATAAGAGAAGTAAAGGTTTAAGAATTAGAAGAAAAGAAAACAATTCAATATATATAAGTAGTACTATTGTGTATATAGAAACATCCGAAGTCATTGGACTTTAGAAGTGTGTTTAGCATGGTTGCTGAATTCTCTATAGCAATTGGAAAATGAAATTACAAAGATCCCAATATGTAGGAATAGAACTAGCAAGAAATTTATAATAACTTTGTGTAGGAAACTATAAAATATTTAGAGAATTTAAGGAAAAGGTAAATAAAGGGAGACTATATCATGTTCATGAAATGAAAGACTTAATATTACGGCGATGTCGGTTCTCTCTAAATCAGTACATAGACTCTGTCCAACCCTAGACCATAGCCTGAAAAATTTGGTGGGAGGCAGTGGAAATTGACTGTTTCTAAAATTTATACGGAAAAATACAGGGCCAAGAGTATCAAGACACTCTTGAAGAATGACAAATATCTGGCCTTATCCAATATGAAGAATTATTATAAAGCTATAGTATTTAAGCAGTGTGGTATTAACATGTATAAATGTAGGCAAACATGATTAATGAAACTGAGTAGAAAGCCCTGAAGCAGGCTTACACACATATAGATGTTTGATTATGTTAAGTGCAAAACAGTCTGGAAAGGATGGTCTTTTTGATAATTGGTGTGTGCTTGTTAAGATGGATATCCATAAATTACATGTGACCCCTACCTTACATCATACACAAAAATCAATTCCAGATAGACTATAGGTCTAAAGGTGAAAAATAAAAAATAATATAGAAAAGCCTCATGGCCTGAGAGTAGGAGAACCTTTCTTAAACAGGACACAGACTATAAGTGAATAGATGCTAAGTTGAACTAAGTTAATATTAAGCATTTTTGTTTATTAAAATATACCATTAAGATTATAAAAGTAACCCATAGGCTGGGAAAGAATGTTTGAATCACATGTGAACTGACATGTCTCCTACCTAGAAAATTTATAAAGAACTGGCCAAAATCAGTAAGAAAGCCAGATAATCTAATAGATAAATGGGTAAGAGACTTGAACTTGCACTTTTGAAGAAGATGCACAAATAGCCAATGAAGATTTGAAAAGAAGCTTAAACTCAGTAATCAGGCAGTGCGGATTAAATAGTAATAAGATAGCACCGCAGTCTTCAGGTCAGCTAAAACCGGAAAGACCAGCGGCCTGTAGTGTGGAGAATGTGGAGCAGCTGAAACGCAATCCTCACAGGGAGTGTACATCGGGACAGACGTGGCGAAGAACTGGTGGGGCTTGTGCTGAAGTCGAAGCTACCTTATGAACCAGAATTGGTCTTCTGCATGTACACTCAACAGCTGCGCGTGCACCACTGTGCCAGGATGCGTGTGTGCTGGTGTGCACAGTAGCATTATTTGTAATAGCCCCAGTTAGATATAGCCCCAGTGTTCATCAGCAGTGGAATGATTATGGAAGTTGTGGTGCGTTCGTACGTTATTCAGTGGTAGAAATGAAAAAACGGAAGCTGCATGCAACAGCAGTTATAATCTCACAGACTTCATGTTAAGTAGAAGATGCTAGACATAGAATCCAGACTGTACAATTTTGCTTAAATAAAATTTTAAAGGGGCGTCAGGAACAAGGGAAGTGATTATTTTGGGGGGAGAAGAAGGGATTCATAACTGAGAAGGGGCATGAAGGGCACTTCCCGGGATGCTGGCATTGCCCTATTTCATGACCCCGATGGTGGTTCCCTGGATTGGTCCGCTTTGCGATAATCCTTCAAGCTGGAATTTCTTTGAAAAGCTGGATTAATTTTATATATCCCATGTATACTAGTGTTTGGATATAGTTTCCCTTTTCAGCTAGCATCTAGTTTTTATCCAGTTCACTTTTTTTTTTTTTAAAGATTTTATTTATTTATTTGACAGAGAGAGAGATAGCGAGGGCAGGAACACAAGAAGGGGGAGTGGGAGAGGGAGAAGCAGGCTTCCTGCCGAGCAGGGAGCCCGATGTGGGGCTCGATCCCAGGACCCTGGGATCATGACCTGAGCCGAAGGCAGATGCTTAACGACTGAGCCACCCAGGCGCCCTATCCAGTTCACTTTTAAGTGTTAATCTTTTCCGTGAAAATCAACGTGGTCTTTGAGCCCGCTCTTCCCCTCTCCCCCCGTCTAATTTTTCTAGTGGAAGTCCTGCCTTTCTGTAAAGTCTCTGACAGCAGCAGACCTCATTACTTCTCCTTTCTTTTATACTTTATACCTGCAGTTCTCTAAGTGTAGTACGGGGACTCCTGGGGGTTTCCAGGACCTTTTAAGGGGTCGTCGAGGTCATACTTATTTTCATAATCATACTAAAACATTACCTGCCCTTTTTACTCTCATTATTTCAGAGCATACAATGGGTTTTTCAGAGGCTGCGTGACAGAGCCACACTTATCTGAAAAGACTATTAAACACTCCTCTTTCCAACTAGGTATCTGGATAAGAATGAATTGTCTTTATACACAGCAGTCAAAACAATGTATCACAGTGGAATGAATTCAGAAAGCAGATATGAAAATCCAGCTTCCTCCTTTTAAGCCAGACATTAAAGGAACTTGTAAAAAATATAATGGTGCCAGTAATTTTTTGTCTAGAGAAAAAGGGTTATTTCTTTGAAGATATGTTTGTTAACACATAATGAATTTATTTTGTCCTTTTCAGTGATTTTAAATATTTAAAACGTTTCTGTCTGAATTTCTAGTATTTGGTGAATATGGGATAAATAGAATTTACGAGCAATTGCAGTTTGGGGTTTTAGATGGTAAGACGTCCGTAAGACGTCCTGAACAAAAACTAGAGAATTATTGCTTCATACAGCAGTGGTTCACCCAGGGAGTTTTAAAGATACTAATGCCTAGTCCTTGTCCCAGTAATTGGGATTTCATTATGTCTGGGATGTGCATAGGCTTTGAAATTTCTAAATGACCTCTAGATGATTCTGATGTGTACACAAGCTTGGGAATTTTATCGGTTTATAGTTTGGAATAGTTGTGTATCATATGCTTATGTAACTTCTGTTCTTGAGATCTTGAAAAAAAAAATAAGATGGTGGGCCACAAATGTGTACAAAAGAATCATCTTGGGGATCTTAATTTCATCTTTGATTGTTGCTCTTGTGTAGAAAAAGTTTATTTTTTTAAATAACTTTTTATTTTGAAACAGTTGTAGACTTGGGAACTTGTAGCACAGAAAGGTCCTGTATGCTCTTCACCCAGATTTACCCCCATGGTGAGACATTTTGTGTAACTACAGTATACTATTAAAACCAGAAATTCTGTAGACCTTATTCAGATTTCACCACTTTTTACATGCACTCATTTGTGTGTTCTGTACAATCACATGTATAGATTCGTGTAACCACCACATCAAGGCACATGACTGTTTCCTCACTATAAAGGAGCTCCTTATGCTTCTCTCTCTCTCTCTCTTTTTGTTTTTTTTAGAGAGAGAGCATGTGCGTGTGCACAAGCCAGGCAGTGGGGGAGTGGGTGGCAAAGGAGAGCGAGAGAGAGAGGTAGTCTCAAGCAGGCTGCCCAATGTGGAGCCAGACACAGGGCTGGATCTCATGACCCTGAGATCATGACCTGCGCTGAAATCAAGAATCGCGAATCGCACACTTGACTGACTGAGCCACCCAGGCGTACCCCCTCATGCTTCCTCTTTGTGGTCATGGTGGTTGATTTTGGTATATTGATTTATATCATGTGACCTTGCTGAGCTTGTGTTTTAGTTCTAGTTTTATTGTGGATTCCTTAGGATTTTCTGCATATAGGATCATGACATGTTCTAGTGATGAAATTGATTAGCCAGACAGTTTTACTTCCTTTCTGATCTGGATGGTCTCCCTTCCTCTCTTTCTTTTTTGCTTTGTTGCTCTGGGTGGAACCTCCATTATAGTATTAAATAGAAGTGGTAAGAGTGGACATTCTTGCCTTGTTCCTGGTTTTAGGGGAAAAAGCATTCAGTCCTTCACCATTAAGTATAATGATAGTTGTAGTTTTTTTGTTGATCACCTTTGTCAGGTTGAAGAAGTTTGTTGGGAGTTTTTAATCACAAATGAGTGTTGGATTTTATGAAATATTTTTTCTGCATCTATTGAGATGGTCCTTTAGTTTTGTCCTTTATTAATATTTTATATTTTGCTAATTGATTTTTGGAGATTAAACCAACTTTGCATTCCCAGGATAAGTCCCATTTGCTCACGGTATATAATCCTTTTTATATGCTCCTAGATTTGGTGTGTTAATCTTTTGTTGAGGATTTTTGCATCTGTATTCATGAGTGAATCTGATCTGTAGGGTTTTTTTGTAATGTTTATATCTTGGTCAGTCTGAAGGTTTGTCAGTTTTGTTGATCTGCTTCCCTCTAGGTAGGATTTAACCTCAGAATTGTTTAAAAAATGATAATTATCTGATGTCTGTGATGGTGTTGTAGATTATGGAATTTTAGGATGATTGTCTGGGACTGTCTTTTGAATGTGAAATGGATATTTAGTCCCTGTAAAAACAAGAGAGAAACTAGATTAAAATACGAAAGCAAATAAAATACCCAAGATAGAGAAAGGGGAAGGATACTGATGATTCATTGTAAGTAAATTAATTATAATTTTTTTTTGCTTACCTTTTATTGAGAAATTTTGGATGGCAGACAAATGAAATTCAAATATTTTAATGTTCCATGGATTATATAGGTGAGCAGTCTGGGTTTAGACAAATGTTGAAGTGTCAAGGGTAGGAAATAAGGTTGAAAACAGTATTTCTCCTTTACTGAGGAGACATCTGTATTTTGTGTTGTTTTGCACATACAACAAAATCTCACATACATTGTCTCCTTGCCTATTTTACCATTGTTTCTTTTTGTGTGTGTCTGTGAATTCCTGAAAAAAGAAAGAAAGAAAGAAAGAGAAAAACATGACTATCTTGCAACTCACCCCTCAGTGATTTATAGACCTGATATATACCCTTGCAATGACCCTTTTCTACCAGGAGGTGACATTCCTCATGGTTAGTGTGAACACCGATTATGCACGGTCATCAGAAATGAATGAACTGACAATGAAAAGGAATGAATGAGTCCAGAAAAAAATAAAACCAAATCATGGTGAAAAACAGATGGTTTCTAGATTGACTGCATTTCTGAAACCTTAGATGCTGAAAATTGTAGATGTCTACATTTCCAGTAATTTCTTGCTGTGTATTTTTGGCTTTCCGGTATATAAGACTTCGTGTAAAAAAAAAAATAGCCTCTTAAACTTAATCTTTTAGAAGAGTATTGGGATAGATTCATTAATATGAATGTGTCTAGAAGTGGGCTTTCTCAGAGGTGCTGTAGCATAACATGGGTTAAAAATATGTTCAGTTTCCATTTCTGTCAGGAACATCTGAAAGAATCTCAGCGAATGGCATTATACACTCAGTGGGCTTTGTATAAAACTGGCCAAGCATTAGATTTCATATTCTTTTGTAGGTCTAATTAGCATTCAAATATTATTTCTAAAGTGTCGGATTTCATATACTTTAGTGCTTCTTGACATTTTCCCCCCTAATTTTCTAGTGTTAGCCTCAAGTTATTTCTAGTAATTTTGGAATTTCTTTTCTTAAGGATTGAGTTTGTTTTTACAGGCATTGATTGTTAATGAAATGAGGAATCCTTCCTTATCTGGGAGGAATGGAATGTGATTTCTCTTCCTAAATTGAGTAGAATTTGATTTATCCTGGTCTTCTCACTGAAGTGCTAAAACAAATGATAAGATTTAGCATATTAAATGTAAATTTAAGTTCCCAGAATTTTTGAAGTGATCCGGATATGGTCCAGATATGAACTTAGCTAAAGCAAATTTTTGAAAAGTTGAATGAATAGAATTCTGCCTACGGTGGCTTGAGTTGACCGAAGCATTTTGATCTGTTTCCTTTCTCTCGCCCCCAGATGCAGAAATGATAATTACTACATCTTAAGGTTTTATTTTAAAGCTTTCTTTCTGGTTATAGAGTACTGAAGTCAATTTAGCATAGTTCTGTAACTTTTTTGAGTCACTAGTATTTCTTGCTGCTGTTTATGAGGTGCTTCAGTTAGCTTCGGTTTTCTTAATTTGCAGTTTTTCCTTTCTAGTGAGATTTCCTGTATGTATTTGTTAAATATATTATCCAGAGTTTTACTTTCACTGATAATTGTTCCTTTAGGAAGGAAAGTAAGGGGCAAACTTGATAAATTCATCTTATGGTAGAGGAAAGCAGTAGGAGATGGGTTAGCTCTGAATGTCAGAGAAGGACAGGGAATAGTGACGAGAGTCTTATCCAGTTTTGGACCATTTAGGATAGAGAAATCAGTTGGAACCCTTCCACTCTCATTCCCTTTGTAGCTGCTTGGCATTCTCATGAAAAGTTACTGTTAGCCTAAAAGAATGAAAACAGCCAATTGTTTTACCACCAAAATGGGTTTATTCGGGGATAGCAGAGAATTGCCATTTGGGACATGCAGCCTGTGGCAAACAAGTCCCACAAAGGAAGGAGAGAAATGTTAGTTTATGGAGGAGGAGGAGGAAGTTGGGAGGGGTTGTTTGGAACCAAAGTCCCTTGGAGAGAAGCAAGAGTTCAGGGTGATGATGGTTTCTCTTTGGCTGAGTTGCAGGGCTGGCTGATTCCTTGTAGGAGATGCAATGTCCATCTTTTCTCTTGGGGCCTGTAATTGGCAGTTCTTCCTGTAATTGATGTTGAGTGGGCCAGGCTCCCCTTTCTGGCCTCCCTGCTCTATTTTAGTGAGGTTTCCCCTTACTCATTTTCACATTCACATTACAGAACCACTGCTTTTGTGGGTAAAGGGTCACAAGTTATCATGTTGTCAGTGGGAGAGAATCCCCACTGACCTCTTACCAGAGATTCTTTGACAACCATTTGCTACAAACCAGGCTTTGGTATCAGAAGAACAGAAGGGGCTGTTTGGGATATTGAGGAGGAAGGAATATATGGTGGTGCTTTGGGATAGGATGTTAGCAGGTGTGGACCGAAATCTGTTTGCTTCTGGGACTTAGAATCTGAAGTAAAGGCATTTTCTTTGAGTATTTGGTAGGTTTGTGGCTGATAGTCATGGAATTCTGTAGTACTTCAGATGCCCCTTTACAAGTTCTTCAACCAACTTTGTGTTTTACCTGTAGTGGATGTATAGGGTTTAAGGGATGCCTTTTGCGCTTGTCTCATTTCTAGCTCACTTAGTGCTCCTAGAATTTTTTTTTTTTTTTACCTGACTTCCAACAAATGAATGCTATCTTTTTGGAACAGTGAGTGGGACGTGCATAAATGCAGTCATATGTAGATGGTTCCTGAGTAGACCTACTTCTTTGTTGGCTTCAGGCTCGGGGCTAGATGATGGATTGCTTCTAAGACTGGATGAGACAGAATTGCAACCCAAGTCAAGAGCAGGGGCTCTGGGGCCAGACTGATTGGAGTTCAGGTCTTGGCTTTGCCATTTATTAGCAGTGTAGTTTGGGGGGCATTTGTCAACTTCGGTGAGCATTGGTCTTCTCATCTATAAAACAGTACCTACCCCACAGAGTTGTAAGGAGTAAAGGAGAGCATGTAAATAATAAATAAAGGGTTGAGAGTAATGTACCAAGAATAGAAAATTGCCCAGTAGCCAGCAGACAAAGGACAACAACAAGAGTAAGAAGTCTTGAGAAAGTTTCAGATCTGTGTGTGTAACTTTGACCATACTTTTGAAGAGAGGGACAAAACAGCCTACGTGTCTTTTTTAGCTATTAGAAGTAATGGGGTAGAATTCTGAGGGCATAAATCGTCAACAAGAAAGAGGATGACAGGCACCTCTGTGGATGTTTAAAACAGGGCAGAAAGAAATTAATGCTGAGTTAGTAATTTGGGGTCAGGGTAAAGAGAGTGACAACTCTGTTGTTGTGGTTTGGGCAGAGTTAGTGTGGATAATTTGTATTAGTTTTCATAAGATTGCCTGCTTGTGTAATGATTTATGGTGTCAAGAGTTTTAGTGATATGATTGAATTTGATGTTTACAACAGCTCAGAAGCTAGCTTATTATTCAGATGATTCTGGTTTGCATAGGGGCAAGTTCCAGAGGCAATGGGGCGGGGGGGCGGAAGCAAGGATGAGAAGTACAGTTATTTTCCTGAAATGAGTGAGACACAGAAAGGTTCACATCGTCACGCAGTAAGTAAATGCATCAGGCTGGTAGAGAATTGCTGATTGTAGTGCAGGGCTCTTTCTTCTAGAGCTTGTGTTGTTACTCTGTCTGTGCCCAACATGGGAGTGCTGAAGGATGGAGAATAGTTCATGGAGTAGGCGAGGTTGAAACAGGACCCCAGGGATCCTTAAACCCAAGTGGGAATTCTTTTCTGCCAGGTGTATTTTCATAGAAAATACCTTACTCTATTAAAAAATGTTTATTTTTTAAATTATGGATTTGGTTATCTTCCTTGTTTTTGTGGTTTCTTTAGACAGCTTTTCAGAAAAGTGGCCCTGAACATGCTTGTCCTGTGGGGTTTGGACTGTCTTTAATTTTTTTTCTCATTTATTTATTTTTTAAAATTCTTTAATTTTTGAATGAGTCCCATGTTTTCTTTTTTTTTTTCTTTCATGTGTTTGTTCTTATACTTTATTTCTTTTCCATAATGATAAGTGTACTCCTTAACCTTCATCCCTTATTTCCTCCATTCTCCCACTCCCTCCTCCCTTCTGGTAACTATCAGTTTGTTCTCTATAGTTAAGAGTCTGTTTCTTAGTTTGTCTCTCTGTCTCTTTTTTCCTTTGTTTGTTTTGTTTTGTTTTTTAAATTCCACATATAAATGAGGTCATATGTCTCACTGATAAGAGGAATTCTTAATCTCAGGAAACAAACTGAGGGTTGCTGGAGTGGGGGTAGGTTGGATGGGATGGGGTGACTGGATGATAGACACTGGGGAGGGTATGTGCTCTGGTAAGTGCTGTGAATTGTGCAAGACTGTTGAATCTCAGATCTGTACCTCTGAAACAAATAATGCAATATATGTTAAGAAAAGAAAAAAAAGAAGAAGAAGATAGCAGGAGGGGAAGAATGAAGGGGGGGAAATCGGAGGGGGAGACGAACCATGAGAGACGATGGACTCTGAAAAACAAACTGAGGGTTCTAGAGGGGAGGGGGGTGGGAGGATGGGTTAGCCTGGTGATGGGTATTAAAGAGGGCACGTTCTGCATGGAGCACTGGGTGTTATGCACAAACAATGAATCATGGAACACTACATCTAAAACTAGTGATGTAATGTATGGTGATTAACATAACTAAAAAATTTAAAATTTTTCAAAAAAATGAGGTCATATGGTATTTGTCTTTCTCTGACTTATTTTGTTTAGCATTATACTCTCTAGATCCATCCCATGTTGTTGCAAATGGCAAGATTTCCTTCTTTTTTTTATGGCTGAGTAATATTCCTCTGTGTGTGTGTGTGTGTGTATGTGTATGTGCGTACCACTTCTTTATCCATTCATCTATTGAAGGACACTTGGGCTGCTTCCATAGCTTGGCAATTGTAAATAATGCTGCATTAAACATGGGGGTGCATGTTTCCCTTTGAATTAGTGTTTTGTATATTTTTGAGGTAAATACCCAGTAGTGCAATTACGGGGTTGTAGGGTAGTTCTACTTTTCAACTTTTTGAGGAACCTCCATACTGTTTTCTACAGTGGCTGCACCAGTTTGCATTCCCACGAACAATGCGCAAGAGGGTTCCCCTTTCTCTACATTCTTGCCAACACCTATTGTTTCTTGCTTTTTTGATTTTAGCCATTCTGACAGGTGTGAGATGATATCTCATTGTACTTTTGATTTGCATTCCTCTGATGATGAGTGATGTTGAGCATCTTTTCATGCGTCTGTTGGCCATCTGTAAGTCTTTGGAGAAAAGTCTGTTCATATCTTCTGTCCATTTTTAATTGGATTATTCGTTTTTTGAGGGTATTGAGTTGTATCAGTTCTTTATATATTTGGGAGAATTAACTCTCTATTGGATATGTCATTTGCAAATATCTTTTCCCATTCAGTAGGTTGCCTTTTAGTTTTGTTGATTGCTTCTTTCGCTGTGCAGAAGCTTTTTATTTTGATGTAGTCCCAGTAGTTTATTTCTGCTTTTATTTTCCTTGACCCAGGAGACATTGTGAGAAAATGTTGCTATGGCCAATGTCAGAGAAATTACTGTTTGTGCTCTCTTCAAGGGTTTTTATGGTTTCAGGTCTCACATTTAGGTCTTTAATGCATTTTGAGTTTTTGTGTGTGGTGTAGGAAAGTGGTCCAGTTTCATTCTTTTGCATGTGGCTGTCCAGTTTTCCTAACACCATTTGTTGTAGAGACTTTTTTCCCATTATATATTCATTCCTCTTTTGTAGAAGATTAATTGACCATATAATTGTGGTTTTATTTCTAGGTTTTCTGTTTTATTCCATTGATCTATGTGTCTATTTTTGTGTCAGTACCATACTGTTTCACTTAAGACTGCTTTGTAATATAACTTGAAGTCCAGAATTGTGAGATCTCCAGTTTTGTTTTTCTTTTTCAAGATTGCTTTGGCTATTTGAGGTCTTTTGTGGTTCCAAACAAATTTTAGGATTGTTTGTTCTGGTTCTGTGAAAAATGCTGTTGGTGTTTTGACAGGAATCGCATCAAATGTGTAGATTGCTTTGGGTAGTATAGACGTTTCAACAAGAGCTGTTCTTCCAACAGTTTGGACTGTCTTTAAGTTACATTTCTGTATTACATTGATACATAAGTATCCCCTTTCCTCCTCTTAAAGCCTTGGTAGTATTTTGAAGCCACGCTGGCTTTGTTGTAATTTGCTTTTGGGATTAGGAGTGTGCATAAAAACCAGTTCTGTCTCTTCAGATAGCCAGTTAGTTTAATAGGAGTTACCACTTAGGTAATCTGGAAAGGTTAGGAGTGCAGAATCCAGAAGGCTCACAGAGATTTGATGTGCTCAAAAAGGTCCTGAAAACTCCATTCAGTAAAGTACATTTTAGGCTCAGTGCATTGAATCTGTGACCACCTGTAAGATACTGCCATTTTTGCTTAATGTTTACTTAAACCTCTAACTTTTAAGAGGTACCCCTGTTGCTCTCCTACCATCTCCACTTCCTCCCCAAAAGACACTTGGTTTGGCAGGATTGTGGAGATCCAGCAAACAGTACAGCAAAGGCACTTCTAGGTGCCTCTTTCTCTGGCATCATAGATTAGTTACTTAGTTGTAAGGGACCAGTAAATTAGAATGCTGGTGTTTTGTTTTGTTTTGTTTTGTTTTCTGTTAGTTTTTCTCCAGGGCTTATGGTTTCTGCTGGAATGCAAATGACACATCTCAGAATTTTACAGATCTTTACTATGAAAAATCCCTGACTGTGGCAAATGAGAACGCTTTATTAATTCCTGGGAAATACTTGCTAAGAGTACTTCTCTAGAGTGCTTATTTGTAGAGTAAAAGTGTGACTTTAATTTCCATTACTATGCAGTGAACAGAATTTTTATGAAACAGTAGTAGGATCTGGAATTAACACTATATGGTTTCTGTTCACCGAATCTGTATTTGATACAATTAATGCAGTTTATTGAGAGTTGTGGTTGTTAACCAGTGGAATTGTTCATTACAGCAATTTATTAAGGACACCTCATTGGAGTTGACTTATAATTTCATTCGTTTTTTTCATAATTAACCAGGTAAAAGGATGACTTATTTGAGTTCAATAATTTTTTTTAAAGATTTTATTTATTTTTTAGAGAGAGAGAGACAGAGATTGAGAGCAAGCATGAGCAGGGGGAGCAGTAGGCAAGGGGAGAAGCGGGCTCCCTGCCGAGTGGGGAGCCCGATGTGTGCCTCGATCCCGGGATCATGACCTGAGCCAAAGGCAGACGCTTAATCTACTGAGCCACCCAGGCGTCCCAAGAAAGAGAGAATCTTAAGTAGGCTCCAGGCTCAGCGCGTAGCCCGACTACGATCATGACCTGAGCTGAAATCAAGAGCCGGACACTTAACTGACTGAGCCACCCAGGTGCCCCTAATGATCTGAATTTAAATAGCAGCTGTTTACACACTCCTGCAGGTGGACTACCTCACTTAGCTGATAGGCTTTACAGTAGAGCCTTCAGCTTTTGAGCTGAGTCACTTAGGTATACATATAACTAGTTTTAAAAAAAGCACATGGTTAGTTATGACTTGCTTATGGTAATAAGTTAGATAAGTGTAATTTTGCTTCACTCAGGCAGTCATGTGGGGAGATTTGTGATTGAAGCATAACATATGTTATTGCTGTTGGTAAGCAGATACCCTTTCCTCATCATTTGTTTGACTAATAAGTTAGTTTCTGGAAGACAGAAGACTGGTTCTTCATCATCTTGGAGTTTGGCATAATAGCTTACATACAGTAGGTGCTCAGTAATGTCTGTTGATGCTCTAAATTTGGTAAGCATTCACTGCTGAACCTGCATGTTGCCAGTCTGGCCATATACCCCAGAGCAAGCTTATTCCGGGGAAACAATTAACCTCTTAATTGCTTTACTATGTGTATATTTTGTTGAAATTAAACTGTGGTCCCAAAATGCATAATGAAAGACATCGCCTTATTGCACGTCTAACAGTTTCTAACATGAGTGGAGATAATAGCTGTGGGTGGTGCTGTAGAAGCCTCATGTCATACGCCTAGGCGATGTTTGAGTTGTTACCACGCATTCTGTAGGATTTGATTTTTTTGTTGTTTTAAAACTTCCTAGTGATTTGGGATTGTATGAAATACAGAAATAGTGCTGTACTTGCATGGCATAGAACCTGGGTTGTGTGCTGGTTGGAATTGTAGTGCTTGGAGGGGACTTTGTTTAATGCCTCATCCTGACTTTGTTGATGGAATTTTCTGTGTTGAAGTAATATTTTATGTTTTCAAGTAGTTTCATGTTTGGCTTCTGTTGTTTTTTAGTCATGCTTTGAAACACCTTGTCCACTACAGGCTTATTAGAAAAACATCCTTCTGTGTTTTTTTCCAGTTCTTTAGTGGTTTCATTTTGTATATCTTTGCTCCAGTTAGAACTTCAGGTGGTATAAGGTGTGAGGTAAGGACTCAATCTGGGATTTTTTTTTCTCTCCTGACAGGGTACTCAGTTGTTAATACAATAGCATTTAATGAATTACTTCTTACCCAGTGATTTGAAATGCTACATCTCTTTTATACTGAGTTCCTCAGTATGCTTTAGTTAGTTCTTGCACTTTCTAATTTGTTCAATTATTAGGTTGATTTCCTCAGAGGTCAGCACCACACTGTTTTAACTATTGTAGCTTTATGTTTCAGTATTTGATAGGGACGCTCCTTACTCTTTAGTCTTCTTTTTCAGAATTGCCTTTTCTATCTTTGTTTGGTTTTCCATAAGAACTTTAAAATCACCTTGTCTAGTCCTTAAAGGAATTTTTGGGGGTGCCTAAAAGAAAACCTTCCCCTGTGCTGAATGACCCTGGATTCTTAGAGCCCCATCTGTATTGTAAGTCTGGAGACTTGGTTTTAGACCTAGTTCTGACCTTAACAGGCTCTGTAATAAAAAATTAGGTTTATGTTTTACAGTTCTGCAGATGTTTGCAGGTGCTTTTTAAAGAATTATGGTGTATTTGCAGTTTTTTTTTCCTTTACATTCTCAATCAGTAGATACAATTATTATAAGAATCCTCAAATTTTTTTAGCATTACAGAGGAGTCCCTTGTACTTTCAAAAGTTGGAAACAACTGATTGAGAGTTCTCTAAGCCCTTTTCTGTTCTAAAATTCAGTTCTAAATAATAAAAGGTGGTATATCATCAATCCAATCAAGGATTGAATTTTAATCTTTGTAGCCATTGAAAGGGCTACTCTACCAAGAGAAGCTGCAGAAATGTTTCTTGGCAAGATCATTTGTCTGTTTCTTTCTTTTCCTCTGTAAGCAGTTGGTGTTTTGAAAGGAAGCATATTGTCTAGATTTTCAAAGTTCTCTAAAAACAGGATGGAGGAGTGCGTTATTTTCGAAGCCTGTAACACGATTGCATTTTAAGCAGAATTAAGTGCTTTGAAAGCTTGAATTTGTGTTGTCATAGTTCAGCATTATGATTGAAATAACTGTATGTATCTCTTCCCTTTCTGAGTGTTCATTGTTAGGTCCTGCAAGAGCCTCTGGTCAGAATGATTGGTTTATGGGAGAAGACAGTCAAGGCCGTGATAATTCTTAAAAGTCAAACCTCACATTTTGAAGGACAAGTCAGATCTATAATTTGTATAATTCTATAAACAGATTGGAAAATAATGGAACAAATGATGAGAGAAAATTGGCCTTCATCTGTGGGTGAATGGCAGTCACCACTAAAGTGAGTTTTTAAAATGAAAGATGACCATTTTTTTTTAAAGATTTATTTATTATTTGAGAATGAGAGAGAGAGCGTGCATGTGCGTTTGGGGTGGGTGTGGGGAAGAGGGGGAGGGGCAGAGAGAGCACGAAAAGCTGAAGCAGGCTCCCTGCTGAGCGCGGGACCCTATGTAGGGCCTGATTTCAAGACCTGAGAGGAAATCAAGAGTTGAACGCTTTACCAGCTGAGCCACCTAGGCACCCCAAGAGATGACAATTTTTTGGGCTCTTTTTGGAAAATTACTTATAGGATTCATTGACTTAAAGTTGCTAGTTAAAAACAAAACAAAACCTAAGAAGATTTACCAGAAATCCTGTAATTCTATAAAGAATAATATTCTGAAGTAGAGGGTGAGGTTTGGGATCTGTTGAGTCTAGTTATACTAGACTCAATCTATTTAAGAAATGGGTAAATAATGTCCTTAAGAAGGAATGAATATGATAATTAGATAAGCTGATATACATTGCCACTATTGAAATTAGAAAGGTTAGGGGGGAGTTTAGGAAAACAAAAATATAAGCAGAAAATAATCTTAAGAGTGAAAGTCAGTTTATTGAATCCTCAAATGTTGTTTATGTGCTAAATAGGAATAGAGTATCCCAGGAATGTGAGACTTCTTCAGATAAAGATCTTGAGTTTACATTTCCTTTCTTGAAGAGTGCATGTGACTAGAATAAACCAGAACAGAGACCCAATTCACATTCCTGGGAGGGAAGTCGAGGGCTTCAAAGAGTCGTTAACTCCTCATGTTTCTACTAAAGCCAAACAGTACCTTAAAACTGACTTCCAATTCAGTTGTCATTGCAGATTGCATTTTGGGAAATACGTATTTTCTTCCTTGCAATCTAGTGTGATCTTTTGGATTCTTTGCAGTCCTGAAAAGCTTAATTTATAGTTTATACTTCCACCAGTAGAGTGTAAGAGTGCCTGTCTCTTTCCATCCTGGCAAACACTGGGGTTTTTCCTGTTAATCTCTGCTAATCTAATACGTGACAGTGGTGTTCACTGCGGCTTTAATTTGCACTTCTTCTGTATCGTGTAAGGCTGGGCATTTTTTCATGTCTGCTTTTCCATCAACCATTGGGTGGACAGTTACTTAGTTCCCCTGTTTTTGTTCAACCAGATTGGTGGGCTGTGGGGAGGAGTCTTTTGTAGACTATTGCTTTGGAAGAAGTTTCAGCTTGTTCTGTCAGGCGTCAAATGAGCACTACAAATGGTGCATCTCAGGACTGGCTTAGGTGGAGTGGAGGTGTCAGGAGTCAGCAGAGCATTAAAGGGACGTGATCACAGAGGGTCATGGTGGGAACCGTCGTGTTTGGTAGACAGCAAGCCGTTCCTGCAAATTGAGCTCAGCGGGGATCAAGGACCGTATGGGTTAGAAAGGTACTTGCGTAGGCAAGCGGCGACATCCTATGATGGCTTCGAGATTTGGGCCTGGTGTGGCATTGTCAATAGATGCATTTGTATGAGGGGTCTTGCTGTTTAACATTAGTTGAATGTTTACAATAAAATTGGTACCACGATACTACTTTCAGAGTGATTTTGCATATACCTAGTATTTAAACCTTTCCTTGTGTAATTTCTTCGAAGCACAACATAGCTGGGCAGATTGATAGGTGTAGTTCTCTCGAAATCAAATGAAAAACCATTGTATTAGTGTAGGTTGGTTGGGGTGTAGGGTGTCCTGTATTTCTGAGAGACTGTTTGATCTCATGCTTTGGATTGTGTTGAACACAGATGAATCTACTCCCTTTGGCTGGATGTTTCTTTAGATTTTAATATTCATGAGCACTGTCATCATGCTTCTTACATTGAATTAAAGCCAAGGTAGGATTGTTGAAGGCATTTTCGCATTTCTTTTGCATTACTTCCTTGACTGGCCCCTCTCCGTGCCTGGGTTTCTGCCAATGCAGATGATGGTTTGCTTCATTAACTCTCAGTGTACAGGAGTGAATGGAAAACGTAAACATGCTTCTGTTCTCGTATGTCTAATTTTCCCCTTCCCCTTTGCAACCAGTTCTTTTGGGAAATCTGAAACTGAAGACCTGTGTCTGAATAGCATTTTAACAGTATTTCTCATTAATATGCTTTGTCAGTCCTCAATTTGCAAGAAAGGCACTGTCAGGATGTTGTTAGTTTGAAGCCTGGATGCTTTGATTTCCATCCTGTTAATTTCTTATCTGTGACCCTCTGCTGAGAAGTGCCCCCCCCCCTGTAGTCACACCCAGAAGAAAAGGTGAAACTTCTGATATCCTTTTTGAATCGTTATGTATTAATAAGATTGCCATCTCATCCTCTCTGTGTAAAGATGTAATATGGTATTTACTTTTGCTTCAGTAATTTTTTTGAATTTGGACCTTTTTTATTTGAGGAAAAAAAAACTAAAGGAAGGCATAAAGTGGAAAATTGTTGGTTATTCTCTTTAAATGTCTTTGCTCCTACAGATATCATCTTTAAGAGTAGGTTTTAAACCAGAAATACCCCCAAAAATGTACTCAGGGAAAGCAATCTGCATGAGCTTTAAGTTCTATGTAGATCTGTGTGAGATCACTGGGTGAGGTCACCAAGGAAAAGGTCCAAATAAACACATCTAAAATCTGGTAATCTCGTCATTCTCTCGTTTCTTCTGTATAAAAAGTAGGACTGAAATGCCGTACAGACTTCATTCTTTCAGTGACTAGTCACTGAATACCTCCTATGTGCCACGTACTGTTCTGTTCACTGGGGAGAAACCCGTGAACTAAATACTAAAAACATCCCTACCCTCCCCTCAGAGCTGACATTTTAGGCAGTGAAGGAGATAAATTAGTTAATTACACACATACCCAGAGCATATCAGAAGATGATAGGTATTATGGAGAAAAAGAAACTATTAAAGAAGTTGCAGTTTTATGTGGGGGCTGGGTCAGAGAAGATGGTATTCGAATAGAGATTTGAAGGAGGCATGAGGGGCGTGGGATGGGTAGAGAAGAACATTCCAGGAGAGGTCGTAGCAGATGCAAAGGTTTTAGGGCTGGCTGCTCTCCTGTGTGTAGGGAGAGCTAGGAGGAGGCCAGAGCAGGGAGGTAGCCTGAAGTAGAATGAGAGAGATGGGGACAGAGTGGTAAAGGGAGGGAAGGAGGCAGGTCCTATAGCTCTTCGGGTCATCGTAAGGGTTTTGGCTTTTATCCGAATGAGATGAACAGCCATTAAAGGATTTTGAATGGAGGAGAGACATGATCCGACTTCCCTTTTGCTAGAATTGGGAGCAAAGGGTAGAGGCAGGAAACCAGCCAGGTGGAGGCGGCAGGTGAGAGCTGCCTGACAGCTTGGGTTAGGATGGAACCAGTTGAGGTGGGAAGAGCAGTCTGATTTGGGTATATTTAGAAGGCAGAACCACCAGTAGGATTTCCTGATGGATCCAGTGTGAGGTGTGTGAGGGAGAGAATTTAAGGATGCGTAAGGTTTTTGACCTGAGCATCTGCGAATGTGGAGCTGCCATTAACTGAGATGGGGCAGATTGGCAGGTGGTAGTGAGGGTTCCTGGGCAGGTTAAATTTGAACGCCTATTAGACCTCCATGTAAAGATGTTGAGGTCACTGTTGGGTATACCGTTTCGAAGTTCGGGGGAGTGGTCTTGGCTGGAGATGTAAACTTGGAAGTTGTCAGTGTGCGTTTGGTATTAAAACCATGAGACTGGGTGAGACCAGGAAGAGCAGGAGTGTGGATAGTGGAGAGCGAAGGTCCAGGGACTGTGTTATGTTTCTTCATGTTGGGGAAGCTTTGGGAGCAGCTGGGTGTTGATGCCTGTAGCTCTTGGTTACTCCATGCCGTACTACTTCTTTACCTGGTTCACTGTTACATTTTAATCCCAGGGTACTCAGCTGTTACTTCAGAATGGATGTCTGGCTGGAGGACATATTAGGTAGTAGTTCTCAAGGACCTAGGAGGAGAGAGGGAGTTGTTTTACTCTTTTGCTTTCCACATCAGACTGATTCTAGATTGTTCTGGGTTTTGCCTGATCTTTCTACTGGGTAAGCTTTGCTGTATTATGGTTTTAATGGAGTTTCTGATGTCACCAAACCTCTGCAAAGTGCCTTTTTTTTTTTTTTAAAGATTTTATTTATTTATTTGACAGAGACAGAGACAGCAAAAGCAGGAACACAAGCAGGGGGAGTGGGAGAGGGAGAAGCAGGCTTCCCGCTGAGCAGGGAGCCCGATGTGGGGCTCGATCCCAGGACCCTGGGATCATGACCTGAGCCGAAGGCAGCCGCTTAACGACTGAGCCATCCAGGAGCCCCATCTCTGCAAAGTGCTTTATTTAACCAGTCTCTAATGAGATAATATCTCATTCTGACAATTGATTTTTTTTAAAAGCAAGTAGTTAATTTAAATCACATTTACTTTTCAGAATACTAGGAATATTTTTGTGGGGGTTTTTTTGGGAGTGAATCTCAGCAGTTTCTTCATGGAATTATAGAATTTTTACTGTACAATGCTTTCTCATTTTTCTGTCTCTAATACGAAGACATTCTTATCAGTTACCTGCTGAAGGGTAATTTGATAAAGATAAATGTTCAGCTGTGTGTGTGTGTGTGTGTTTTAGATAGAGAAAATATTTTCACAGGGTGTTTCTGTAATATGCTGTACAACTGTGTCAGTATTTTCAGGGCTTTTCTTCAGTTTAGTCTTTTCACAAATTGATTACAACAGTCTGATGCTTGCATTACAGGAAGCGGTCCTTAAGTTTCAATAGCATCTTCAGCCCTGTTTCTAGGGCCCGTGTGATTTAAGTGAGTCCCTGCCATGCTGCCGTGTAATATTGGTTCAGTGAGTGAATGAATGCACTTAGGTGAACGTGTGTGTGTCTGTGGGGGTGGAGGGTTGTACTATAAAGAAGGTGAAAAATGGAAAAAATGCTGTCTTAGCTTATAGATGGAAGGCTCACATGGGAGATTTTCTACCTTCCGCGTTACAGAGGCATTCATTTTGGCCCAGAGCAGCTCAGCAAAAGCACAGTCTCCCTTACGCCTGTTGCTTTCCTGTACTTCCTGAGTTTCCTGGTTTCGAGAGTGAGTGGGAAAGTGAGAGTTTTTGTGGAAGTTCTGCCTTCTGATGATGATGAAGGAGAAACCATCGAGGGCCCAAGCACTTTGTTTATAATTACACCTTCATTTTTCTAGACCATTTACTAAGCCACCTGAAATTTGCTTTGTTTTAAATTTTTATTTTACATTATTTTTACTCTTAATCTTGAGGCTTCTTTCTTTTAAGTCAGTTCCAAATATTTTTATATAATTGATCATATTCTCTGATTATATCACCTGTTATGTTTGTCTTTTTAGCATTTACTTCATTTGAGATTCCCTTGCAGGTTTTTTTATCTACCCTTTCTGGGTCACTTTCCAGTAGAATCCAAGTTTCACAAACACAAGAAATTGTCTTTTACTATGTTTTATGCCCAGTACCTGAGTAGTAGTATGTAATAGGTATTCAGGAAATAGTCTTGTATCAGTAAATACTATAGACACTGCTTTGTATGCTTTTTTGTTGAATGTCATAAGAATTTTATCCCATAATTAAAAAGTCTTCTGAAATGCTACCCAGGTAGTTGCATAATAATTTATTTTATAGATCTAGCCTAATTTGCTTTAAATTAATTCTTTTGTTTGGCATACGTAATTTCTTCTCTGTTTTATTATTGGAAATAACATTGGAGGGAGAATATCTTTATAGATCTTTGCCCACATTTGTGTTTCTTCCTTTAAGATACATTACTGACAGAATTATTAGTTGAAATAATTTAAGTCTGAACGTGTACTGACAACAGAAGTGTAACAATGTACACCCCCACTCTTTTTTTTTTTTTCACCCCCACTCTTTTAAAAGAGCTTTCTTCTAGGATTTGATCTGTAATGCTGTTTCTTTCTCATTTTGTACTCATTCCTTTTGGCAGTCCCATCTATTGCTGCTTCTACAGCCAGTGCTGGTGATTGTGGCCTCTTACCCCAGGCTCTAACTCTGTATGTACTAGATACTGGAGATCCCCCTGTACCTCAGGTTCACATTCCCCAACAGTGTAATGATTATCTTTCCATCAAAATCTGCTCCCTACTGCTCTGTTCCCTTTTGAGATCAATGAAAGTAACATCTTTTCTGCACCCAAGTTGGAAATGTGGGCATGATTCTCAGTCCTTCCCTTTTCCTCTTTATCCTTAGCTAGTTGGTGCATGCCCCTTCATTTCCATGCTCTTTGCTCCTGTTTCAGTTTAAGCTTATTACCACCTGTTCCCTGGACTACTAGGTTATTGTTCTAACCTCCTATGTCACTTTTCTCTAGTGTATCATCCTTACTGCCAAAGCTGTCTTCCTGAAAGGCCCATCTTCTATTGCGGTCCTAAATAAATTCCTTCAAACTCTCCCGGTTGCTTACAGAGTGAAGTTTGAACTTCAGCAGAGATTGTGTGCTCTGCTTGCCCTCCCTGCAATCTGCCCTTCATCATTTCCTGTAATGAGGGGTTTTCCTCTGCCTTATTCTCCAGGTGTGTTGAACCGTTGGAGTTCCACATTTGTGTCTTAACGCTTCTGTCCTTCAGTGGCTGGATGGACTCGGCCTAGAATACTGTCCCTCACTTGTTCACTTAACATTCATTTGTAAATTCAGCTCCAAGAAGGCTTTCCTACTGTTTTGTCGTGACAGCTTCCTCTTTGGAAGACTCTGTATGACTACAGGCAGTGTTTAAGCACTTCGATTGACAGAATCTTTAGTAGCAGTGTTGGTAATATTCATTTATAGGTTTGTAAGCTAGGCTGTGTGATTATTATTTGTCCTTGATTTCATGGTACTGACCATAGAAACTATTGTAGAAAAGATATTTAACAAATACTAGTTGAATTCATGAAAATCTTTGCGCCGGTGTCTCTTTGGTGGTGTTCCTTCCTTTCTGCTTCTCTCTGGTCCGGTTAGTATCATTTTCATTCAGTCTGGAGAACTGCTAAAGTTCTTTTGTAGTATGGATCTGTTTAGCTTTGGTATATTGGAAGATGTCTTTAGTTTGCTTTCTTTTTCTTTTTCTTTTTTATTTTTCTTTTTATTTTTTTAAAGATTTTATTTATTTATTTATTTGAGAGAGAGAATGACAGAGAGAGAGAGCACATGAGAGGGGGGAGGGTCAGAGGGAGAAGCAGACTCCCTGCCGAGCAGGGAGCCCGATGCGGGACTCGATCCCAGGACTCCAGGATCATGACCTGAGCGGAAGGCAGTCGCCTAACCAACTGAGCCACCCAGGCACCCTCTTTTTATTTTTAAATACTTATAGTCTCACAGGAAATTTCACAAAATTTACAGTCCCATGTATCCTCTATCCACCTTTCCCAAATGGGGACATCTGGTATACCTGGTACTACAGTATCAAAACCAAGTAATTGTTATTAGTATATTACTACTAACTAGGCTACAAACCTTATTCACTGTTCACTATATTTTCAGTTACATTGTGTGTAGGTGTAGTTCTGTACAATTTTATTATGTGTAGATTTATGTCACCATTGCCACAATCAAAGATGTGGTATTCTTTCATCACTGTACAAGATCTTCCTTGTGCTTTTTCTTTGTAATCTCATCTACCCTACCCCCACTCCCTATTTCTTGTTCTCCCTGTCTGTACTTGTTTTATTTTGAGAATATTACATACGTTGAATTATACTGTATGTAACTTTTTGAGACTAATCATTTTTGTTAAGCAAAATGCCCTTAGTGAAAAAATGGGCAGAGGACCTGAATACACATTTTTCCAAAGAAGACATACAGATGGCCAACAGGCACATGAAAAGAAGCTCAACGTCACTAACTGTTAGGGAAATGCAAATCAGAACCACAGTGAAATATCACCTCATACCTGTCAGAATACTACAATTAGAAGGGCAAGAAATAATTAGTGTTAGTGAGGATATGGGGAAAAGGGAACTCTCATGTGCTGTTGGTGGGAATGTAAATTGGTGCAGCCACTGTGGAAAACAGTATGGAGGCTACTCAAAAAATTGAAAATAGAATTACCATATAATGCAGCAATTCTGCTTCTGGGTATTTATCTGAAGAAAACGAAAACACTAATTTGAAAAGATATATGCACCCCTATGTACATTGCAGCATTATTTACAATGGGAGCAACCTAAGTGTCTATCAGTAGACTAATGGATAAAGAAGAGTGCTCCCTATATATAAGAGATTGTTACTCAGCCATTTGCAACAATGTGGATGGACCTAGAAGGTATTATGCTAAGTGAAATAAGACAGAGAATGACAAATACCTTGTGATTTCACTTGTCTGTGGGATCTAAAAAATGAAACAAACAAAAACAAATAGACTCATAAATACAGAGAACAAATTGGTGGTTGCCATAGGGGGAGGGGAATTAAGAGGTACACACGTATATTTATAAAATAAGTAAGTCACAGAGATGAAAAGTACAGCATAGGGAATATAGCCAATGATACTGTGATAATTTTGGTGACAAGAGTATACTTTTCCTGGTGATCATTTCATAATGTATATAAATGTTGGATCACTATGTTGTACACCTGAAACTAATATAACACTGTATGTCAGCTATATCTCAATTAAAAAAAAAGGTTTCACCAAACCCAAGATAATAAGCTAATTAAAACTGACTATATGGGTATGGCACTTTTTCTTTAGAAGAGTTGATAAACAATTCTGTCTTCACTGGAAATCATGTTCTGCAGCTGTGATCGAAGATAGGAATAAGAGGTGAAGCAGATCATCATGTTCAGGGTATCTGAGTAATATCATTTTGCAAGATGGGCTCCATTTTAATTTACAAAAACAATTTTGAGTAAAATCAAGTGAATTAAAAATTTTAAAGAGTGAATTAAAAATAAACTGCAGGAGTGAACAGATTCCCAGTTCAAGAAATACTAACAACTGAAAGTGACATCATTTTTCTTGATTCACTGTACAATCCATGAATATTTGGGGAAGTTAAAATAATAGTGTTAATATTTGTTATATTCCTAAATATCCACAATAGTACTTATGCCCACCTAATAAAAAAATGAGCCAGAAATATACTCAGAATGTGCTTCTGGGAGCATGTTTGTGAGCCATTTATTATGCAGTGTATCTCATGTCCTACATCATAATAACACTTTATTATAAAAACAGTCCAAATGCCCTTATGACCCATTTAGATGGTTGTATGTATCAATAGTTCTTCCTTTTTATTGCTGAGTAGTAAACCATCATATGGATGCAGGTTTGTTCAGCCATCCACCCAAATAACATTTGAGCTGTTTCTAGTATTTTTGTATCATGAATAAAGCTGCTAAGTTTTAATTTCTCTGGAATAAATACCCATGAATGTGATTACAGGGTCCAATGGCAAGTGCATGTTTAGTTTTGTAAAATTTGCCAAAGTGTTTTCCAGAGTAGTTGTATGCATTTACATCCCCACCAGCAGTATATGAGTAATCTAGTTTCTCTGGATCCTCATCAGAACTTGGTATTATTACTATTTTTTAATTTTAACTGTTCTAATATGTGTATAGTGATATCTCATTGTGGTTTTAATTTGCATTTCCCTAGTGGCTAATGATGTTGACCGTTGATGTTGGCTATTAATAAAGATTGCCAGTAGTGTCTCCTCTTTGATGAAATGAGCAAGAGATAGCAGAGGGACAGGGAGAGAGCGAATCCAAAGCAGGCTTCATGCCCAGTATGGAGCCCCATATGGGGTTTGATCTTACGACCCTTAGATCATGACCTGAGCTGAAACCAAGAGTCAGACACTTAACCAGCTGAGCCAACCAGGCACCCCTGCCTTACTGTTTTTTAGAGGAACTTTCTCAGCTGTCTTTTCTTCCAGCTGCTCTGCATCCAGGGAGATAAGGAGCCTGTGATAGGGAGTCTCTCAACTCTTGTGTTCTAACTCTATGTGCACTGTCTATATGTATTTGGTAAAGACCCAAGTGAAAGAGTTGGCAGGTGAGTGTGGACTTCCATGTGTTTTGGGCTCCTTGAGATTCTAACCCAACACTCTGGCTCACATGTAGACATTAAAAGTTGGTTAACCAGCACCTAGGTGGCTCAGTCAGTTAAGCATCTGCCTTTGGCTCCAGTCATGATCCCAGGGTGCTGAGATAGAGCCCTATGTAGGGCTCTCTGCTCGGTGGGGAATCTGCTTCTCCCTCTCCCTCTGTCCCTCCCCTCCACTCGTGCGCTTGCGTACACGCTCTCTCTCTCTCTCAAATATAAAAAAAAAAAAAAAGTTGGTTAACAGTTCAGCTGGTATTTTCTTACCCTTATTTATTCTTCTTGTAACTCTGCTAGGGATGAAAACAGTTGTGGATCACCAGTCTCTTTGGAAGGCCTTGTGAATATCTGGTATTTACTCTGATTCATTTTCTTTCTGTTCTGAGCTTTTTTTTAAATGGGTTTCTTTTTTTCTTTTCTTTTGAAACTTGTGGTTTTATAGCTTTTTTCAGCTTATACTCATTGTTATGGAAATTTGTTTTACTAATTTTTTTTCTTAGCTATAGATATGTTTAACATATTACTAATGAAGCATCAATAGCTTCTTTATTAATTTCTGATTCTTAGGCATTTTGTTTCCTTAAGCAGTGGTCTTAAAAACCTTTTGATTATGTATTTCATAATAAGAAAATGAGCACAAAAGCCCAATATATAACATCTTACAAATTACAGATATATACTACTTTATTGAACTTTTTTCACATTTTAAGACATTAAACATTGTAAGATTCTCGAAATTTTTAAAATTTTGTATTCACCTGATACTGTTGATAGTGGATATACATGTATTTCAGTTCATTGCTTTGATGACTGAAAAAAAATTTAATTTCTTGTAGATCTCTTTAGATTATGATTGTATTTAACACGTCTAGCTGACAAGAAGACAAATATCAACTTTGCCATTTTCTTGTTATTCCTCTATTATCAAGATTTAATCCTTTTGTTGTTCCAGGAATCTCTTTTTTTAACACTCCTCTTCCATTTTGTGAGAATTAGTTTCATTGAAACTGGTTAAAATGGTTTGTAATTCCACTTGCCCAGACCCCTGTAGACTGACACCCTGCAGAACATCGAGCCTGGGGCGCTTGGGTGGCTCAGATGGTTAAGCGTCTGCCTTCTGCTCGGGTCGTGATCCCAGGGTCCTGGGATCCAGTCCCTCATTGGGCTCCCTGTTCCTCCGGGAGCCTGCTTCTCCCTCTGCCTCTCTCTCTGTCTGTCTCTGTCTCTCATGAATAAATAAATAAAATCTAAAAAAAAAAAAAAATCAAATCCAATAGCATACAGAAGGGGAATCCACACAGACATGAAATTGCAAAGACAGTGAGGGAATGTGAAGTTTACATGAGCTAAGGAGAGGTGTAGCACCTGAGGATACAAAGGGGAGGAAGGCCATTAGCAGGAAGGTGAGAGGAGCTGTTTGGAAAAACAAAGGTTTCCCTATTACACAGATCAGTTTCTTAGGTAAAGTCTCTGTTAATAGCTCTCTTCCTGGTACAGGCTCTCCTTTCCAAAGTAAATTTAGGCAGTTGAGGGGGAGGCAGAGAGCTTTCCCCGCCATCTGCTAGGTTTTGGTTACTTTTAAGTCAGAATAATGTTTATGCCAAAGTGGCCCATCCTGGGGCAGCCTGCCCTTGGCCCCTGTAATACCTGGTATGACACCTGACTGCTGACGCGTTGTCCACGGGAAGACCTGATGTCTTACGTATGTTAACTATGAGTAAAGCTTCATTTCCTTTCTCTCTCCCTATTCAGTCATTTTGTGTTTCCATTCCCCTCTGTCCATTGGTGCCCTGCACTTTGTGGATCATTGCCCTAGAGAATTAGAGCCAGTTATGTATTTGGGGGGCAGCTCCTTCCACATTCTCAGAGCTCCCATTGCCTTTGTTCAGACAACTCTCCTGTTGCTCCTGTTAGAGTAGCTGTTAACCCCCTGGGCCCCTGGCAGGCACCATCTAGAGCCCAGCAGGATCCTTCAGGAAGGATGCTTCCTTCGTAAGTCCTGGGGCGAGCCATCTCTGTAATGTTATAGAATGGAAGTTACAGATATCCTTCTACATTCAGTACATCACTTAATCCTTAAAGCCTGAAGAGGAGGGCAGAGATAGGTATTATAAACCCCACTTAACAAATGAGTACCTTTCAGAGAGTAGGTAAAACTGAACATTACCACAAGCTTCTGGATAACCACGGGATTCAATTCATTTAGACCAAAGAAGGCATCGTCTACTATAAATGGCCTGGGAGTTCAACCTTGCCTTTGCCACTTAGAAGCTTGTGGTAATGTTCAGTTTTACCTACTCTCTGAAAGGTACTCATTTGTTAAGTGGGGTTTATAATACCTATCTCTGCCCTCCTCTTCAGGCTTTAAAGATTAAGTGATGTACTGAATGTAGAAGTCCATAGTAGACTTCCCAGAGCTTGAATGGCTTATGTAGGATTGCTGGAGAGAGAGATTTTGAAATTTACCTTTAATAGTGGAATGCACAGTAAGGTGAGTGGGATGGAAATTTGATAGCTTTCCATTTCCTGAATTTTCTTTACAGTGACATTCTTAATTTCAAATGAAAGGAGGTGGACAGTGGTTAAAAAGCATCATCTCTGGGAGCAGAGACTTTTTAGGTTGGAATCTCAACCGCATTATGTATTGTGTGACCGTGGGCCAATCTCTCCGTGGCCTAGTTTCCTCATCTGTAAAATGGGGATCATGCTAGCACCTTCCTCAGAGGGTTGTTACGAGGATCAAGTGAAAGACATAAGCACGTAGAGCACTTGAGCAACGTGCCTGGCTTGGCCTTGCAGGCTCAGTAAATGTCAGCTAGCATGCTTCTTATCTTTTCCTTTCTAAATGCCCTTGTGTGATACAGTCCTGGTTAACATTTCAGCCCAGCAGAGAATTCATAATACAAATCCTGACTAAAAAAGGTGTTTTAAATAAGAAATCGCACAGTGTTTACTGGAGCTGGGATATTCTTTGTTTTGTTGGGTGGTTAGTGTTGGAGGCCGGATGTTTTCAGTTCTTTTTTGCATGAATTTAATCTCCTTGTGTTCAAGTCATCAGCAGAAAAGGAGCAGAGCATCCGCTCTGCATTACTTCCGACCTCCGCGAAGAAGCGGGGCCACCCAGCGAATCTTGTCGGTTTCTCCTCTGCAAATCTCTTCCCACCTCCCCACTTCTGTCTTCCTTCCTTTCCTTAATTGTTGCAGGAAGGTGCTGTGTAGTGGTGGCGATGGCTTTTTTGGTGGCAGGGTAGAGACTATCAATATGCAGGTCTTTTAAGTTGAAAATTCTTGAGGTTGTATGTTATGTAGTAAGGGAGGGCCATGATATATTGAAATGGCATGATTTTGTTAGTTTAGGTTTTTAGGTTCGGTATTTTTAGGTTCGGTAACTCATTACCTTGCCTTCAGTGGATTTTGGCCACTTTGTAAGGAAGATTTAGGGGCCATTTATTTTAAGCATTGAGAGTGATAAAAAATAGTATTTAATCTCATTGTATTTGTAACACAGGAAAATTGATCCATTATACATCTTTGGTATCTGGATTATGTAGTATTTATTTTAGTAAATTTCCATGGAATTTCATTTATCTCTGTGGTAGTGAAGGGAGAAGATAAAATTGGATATGAAACTTGCTGGAGTGCATTTTGATTTCAAGTCAGCTGACAGTCCCTGAATAGGTTGTGGCCACTTGAATTCTCTCAGTTTACTGTATATGTGGAGTCAGTCACTTAATCAGGACCCCTGTGCTGAAAGGCTCTTTAGACTTGAGGTCTGTCAGGGCGCCTGGGTGGCTCAGTCGTTAAGCATCTGCCTTCGGCTCGGGTCGTGATTCCAGGGTCCTGGGATCGAGCCCCGCATCAGGCTCCCTGCTCTGCGGGAAGCCTGCTTCTCCCTCTCCCACTCCCCCTGCTTGTGTTCCCTCTCTCGCTGTCTCTCTCTCTGTCAAATAAATAAATAAAAATCTTAAAAAAAAAAATCTATAGACTTGAGGTCTGTCTTTGGGAGAGCGGGCTTTTCTCGATTTGGAGAGAAGGGTGATGTCAACTATTCGGGATTATGGTGGGTGGTGGAGAGAACAGAACAGAATCTGGATCTTGGCATCTTCACGACTTCAGGGTTGACAGATTCAGCTAGCATTTCAGGCAGAATTCAAACTTAACCCCACACTACAAAAGTAAAGGAGCTTTTGTTAAGTGAAATAAACATCGGGATTTCAAATATCAAAATACCTCCTGTTTGGAATATCCACATTTCCATGCCCTTTCTTTCAGTGGGTAAATTGGCCATCGTCTCTACTTGCAGAAATCAAACAAGAGCTGGGTGGGGCACGTTCTGTACGTTGGCCACTTGCCACAAGCATCCGCTTTGTCCTTTGCAGACAGGTGGGTGTTAACTACAGTCACGTGAGGAGAATGAGAAAGCGGCATGTCCTCCGCATTCACAAATGCCGTGGTGTTTCCATTTCCCCTTTGCCATAGCGGCCTAAGTCACACTGCCCAGTTGTGACAGGTGCTTCCGCCTCCTTGTTTGATGACAAGTGCATGACATTAGCTTTCTATAGTAGCTGCCGTTAATTAAACATCTCTGCCTCCTTGCTGTGTTCTTTGACAACATGGCTCATCCTTCCCTCATGTTTACACTCTAAGGGGGGGCGTTTCTGTTGGCCTTATTTTCAGATGGGGAAACTGAGGCCCAGACAGTAATAACTTCCCCTGAGTCCACAGCTTCTGATGCTCCAGGCATGGAGTCCCAGTCTCCGATGCTCACATCTCTGGTCTCTCCCCTTTATCATGCAGCCGTTGGTCCTCAGAAAACATTTTCTCCAAGATCATATTGGATACCACTAATTAAATGATTACTACTTTAATTAAGAGCAGACAGAACTTAATGCTAGAAATATTTTCAGTGGCAGTAAGTTACTTTCTAAGTGACTGAAGTTTTATATTCATTTCTGGGTGGTGATGGGTTTTTCCCCTTATGTTTGTCTTCTGTCACAAGCTGTGGTATTCTTGTAGTCTGGTAGTGAGCCATTCAGCTCCCTGATTACTTTAGATATAGTGAACATTAGGGTTTGACTAGAGGCTCAAGGGGATTGAGTGTAGATGTGCCATAAAATGTTACTGCCACGTTAGGCAGTCTTCTTTGAACACACAGGATCCCCTGGGGGTGGAAGTTTATGGACCCATTTGTTATACTGGCTGGTAGTATAATTTATCCTCAAGGGGGAAAACAAGTAACTGAAGGTACTTGTTGAATGGCACGTGAAATCTTTATGTCAGGTTTAGTATTACATAGCTAGCTTTGAAATAGATTTTGATTTTGGAATATGTAAAAATCGTCATGGTAATGAAAAAAAAAGAGGCCTCTGCAATGCAGTGCTTACATCTGCTGTTTCCATCTGATAACGCACAGATTTCCTAAGTACTTCTGTGTGTTTTTGTAACAATTCTCTTTGTCCAGATTTAAGGTTCAGCATATTTCATGAAACCGAATGGTAACCCTGATTTGGTTTTGATGTGTTTGGTTTCCAACAGGATGTTGATTGCTGACTGTAAGGTACTAAGTTGTCCTCATGTTTCGTGTGCATTTGAAGCGGAAGGATACAGAGTCATGGGGCACCGAGAGCAGCTGACACTGGTACTTGCAGTACATTTGTCTTCCTCTTGAAATCGCTACGGAAATGCAGAACTCCAGGGAGAAACTAAAGATTAAAAATAAGGCACTATCCCTCTCTTGACCACTCACGGCAGGCCAGCAGGTCCCTGGGTAGGGGCCTGGGTGGGGTCCTTGGTAGCATTGGACTGTGTTGATGTGAGGATGGGTTTGCAGGGTCAGCAGAGCTGAGGTGGGGCTGGAAGTTAACGGTGTGAGGCCTGGCACGGACAGAAAGCAGGTGAATATCGGAATCAAGGAAATAAAAACATAGGTGACAAGTGAGTCAGGTTCACAGGTGCTCACAAACCAACATCAGAAACCAGGGACAGTTTATAGGTACAGGAGAACAGGAGAGACTCAGACCAGTTAAAGAGTAAAGCAACTTTAATCATTGTTAAGAAAACCTCTTTTTTTTTTTTTAAATTTATTTATGATGGCCCAGGAATGGCTTCCAGGAATTTCTTACTGAGTTGCAGCTGGGAGGGTGGAGCCAAAGGGAAGAGCAGGGCCATTGTTGAAAAGTTAGGAAAAGAGAGACATTTGTCTACTTGACGGTTCCTTGATAGGTGGCATCATAAAAAAGAATTCAGTGTCTCCCTGTTATGTACATGATTCTAGACATTAAGAAATAAGAGATTCAGGGGCGCCTGGGTGGCTCAGTCCTTAAGTGTCTGCCTTCGGCTCAGGTCATGATCCCAGGGTCCTGGGATCGAGCCCCACATGGGGCTCCCTGCTCTGCGGGAAGCCTGCTTCTCCCTCTCCCACTCCCCCTGCTTATGTTCCCTCTCTCACTGTGTCTCTCTCTGTCAAATAAATAAAATCTTAAAAAAAAAAAAAAAGAAAGAAAGAAATAGGAGATTCAGTTTTTACCCTCACAGGGCTTCTAATTGAGTTGAGAAGACAGAGCATGGGCATCCCAGGGCAAACCACAATGGGAAGCAGATGTGAGCTTGTTGGAGTTGAGGGGAAGGGGTGAATCTGCTGGGCTTGAGGGGAGCGGTCCAGGAAACCCAGTTGAGGCCACAGAGCATGTCCTTGAAGGAGCTGAGTTTGGAATACAAGGTGGGACTGAAGGTGAGGAAGATGGAGGTGAGTGTCTCCCCCACCTTCATGGGCCGGTTCAGTCTTTGAGCTAGCTTCCTAATTTGTAAGATAATTAAAACATTCCTGCCTTTCCTGTTTGTATCAGGATGGTTGTGGAGATTAAATGAGATGATTCATGTGAGAAAGCCCTTTGTAAATGGCACAGTGGGTTCAAATTGCCATGTGCAGTGGAGAACCTGTGGGATAACAGGCTTTGTTTTAATTCATTTCTCACATGTAAATGAGATTGCACTCTTCAGTCAGAGGTGTTTCATGAAGGTCATGATTATAGGGAAAGGGTCGAGGAACTGTTTTTAAGCAAGGTTAGTATATGTCTGAGATTTCATTTATAAACTTACAAAGCGTAATTAGTATTGAAAATTAATGTTTAATGTGTATCTGAAGTGTTTTACATTTTTGGTTAATAAAAAGAGAAAATCTATTTCAAGAGTAAGTTACTGAGCTATGAAAAAAATAAAAGTCCATTTAGTAGCAAAATTACATGATGCTTCTCATTCTACATTCGGAAACAGACTATTTTTAGCATCTCTTTGAATCAGTGATGAATTCCAATTACAGGATTCAGTAATTAAAGCAGAGAAAAATATAATGTCGTTTAGGCAAGAAAATCTTTCACTTGAATTGGATCTCTTTCAACTTTTAAGCTATTATGTTCAGGGGCCTCCCCACAGTCATTGGTTTGTCATCTTTGTGGGGTCACAAGCAACAGGAAAAGTGCCAGAACATCAGCCAAGGACACAGTGTCCCACTTTTAAGAAAGGAAGTTTAAAAAATTCTGGGATTCTGGGATGTCTTAATGGGCGAGTGTGTTGCATCTCTTGTTGTCTGCAAAATTCTGGAGCAGATCTTCAGGGACCCCTTGGCCTCGCCCTGTTTTCCCACCTTTCCTGTTGGTCAGCTCACTGCCCCACTGAGACCCTTGTCCCTCTGTCCCCTGCATCTGTCCTGCCTTCTCCTTTCTTTCCTGCGCTCTCAGGCTGTCTCTGAGTGCCATGAAAGAAACTGCCTGATGGTGCCAGTTGGTACCGCTCCACATTTGTATTTAATGGTTGTAGATTGTTCCATAATGTTGCTAAACAGCGTTTAAAACACTTCGTCCTAGTCAGCAGTCTTTCCTCAAGCTGGAAGCCTTATTTTATCTTGAGCAAGTTATTTATCTCTTTATGCCCCTTGCACAAAAGCTCATTAACCATTTGGCTGAATTGAAACGAGTGCTCTGTTGACCCAAATTCTCCTGCTCTTTGCTTGGGTGAAGCACAGCACATAAAGTGGTGCCCATGGGGCCAATACAAGGTCACTGGACACAAGGCAAGTCCAACTTTCTGGGTCGAAGTAGGTCAGGAAGAGGCATTGTGATTTTTTTTTTTAACCTAAGCATTCAAGAAAATTCACTTATTTGGCAGATGTTTTTTGAGTGTGGACTGTGTGCCAAGCACTGAGCTGGGTACTAGGAATTTAGAAATGAAAATGAAAAAAATTTTCATAGTGAAGAGTGGAGGTAGGGGTCAAAAGTGTTAGGGCTCACAGGTGGCTGGCTGCCCAGGGCCAGACCTCTGCCATGAACATTAAAAACATCAAACAAACAAACAGAAAACCTCAACATTTGCAGTATGCAGAAGCACCATACAACTAGATAATCCATTTTTCCTCTGAAAATGGATTCCATTTAATGTGAATTTTTGAACATCTCAACCTCTAAATTCTTTGATCTCTTAGCAGCTCAGTGCATTGTTGTGATAATGAATAACTAGGCAAATTTAAGAATAGAACTAAATCTGAACATCTTCGATCATCTTGGTTTTAGGTTCTTGTGTGCTCATGTATCCATTCACTATTTGTTTTCTTCTGGACCAAACATTGCTCAAGAGGATGTTGTGAACCTGATTCTCTGCGAAGCCCTGGGGGTATAAAGATGCAGGTGACCCTCCCAGTCCTGGTGGATGTGACCATGTGGAGGGGAACAGGTTGTAATTAATGGTGGTGGTGGAGAAGTAGTAAGTAGTAACAGCAGTGATTGGTGCTCTTTGTTGCTTATCATGTGCAAGGCCTGGAGTGTCCCGCAGATTAGCTCACGTAACTCCCACAGTCTCATTTTTTGTAGTTTAGGAAATGTAGGCTTAAATAACCTGCCTGGAATGTTGGAGTGTCTAAGTAAGTGGGGGGATGTCGGTGGGAGCTCAATTCGGGCTTGAGAGCCTACCACACTGTGGCATTCAGTACTGCCCCTTTGGTTGGTGGGCACGGAGAAGGGGAAAATGGATGCTACGGGGAAGCTGAACAATGCTTTGTAGTGGAAGTGACCCAAGTCCGCTCACTGGGAGGGCCAGTGAGCAGGGAGTGGCAGGTGCAGAGAAACTCAGGAGTGGAGGGCTCAGGGCATGATTGCAGCTTGGGAGAAACGGTGGAGGCCGCCTTGCAGAAGGGCAGCCTGGGGATCCTATTCCAGAGTGGCGGGGCAGAGAGGAGTTTTCCTAAGGAGGAGTGTGCCCAGCGTGGCGGCAGCGTCCAGAAGAGAGAACCAGTAGAACAAACTGGCAGGCTGGTGGCATCGATGGGCAGGGCGTGCTGCTTCCCTCGGGCCACATCTGGTATGTGTCATTCTGAGCACTGCACCTCCTGAAGGACAGGCCAGAGAGCACCTGGGAAAGGCTGGAGGGACAGGAATATTGAACTCTGCCTTCAGATACCTGGATGTTTGCAGAGCTGAGGGTGTGGTAGATTGTGCTTGGTTTCAGTGGGCAGAACAGAGTGTTGGTTTGCAGTTATAAAGATGTAGGCTTGGGCGCCTGGGTGGCTCAGTTGGTTAAGCGACTGCCTTCGGCTCAGGTCATGATCCTGGAGTCCCTGGATTGAGTCCCGCATCAGGCTCCCTGCTCGGCAGGGAGTCTGCTTCTCCCTCTGACCCTCCCCCCTCTCATGTGCTCTCTCTCATTCTCTCTCTCTCAAATAAATAAATAAAATCTTTAAAAAAAAAAAAAAGATGTAGGCTTTAGGGGCGCCTGGGTGGCTCGGTCGTTAAGCGTCTGCCTTCGGCTCGGGTCATGATCCCAGTGCAGGAATCGAGCCCCGCATCCCGCATCGGGCTCCCTGCTCAGCGGGAAACCTGCTTCTCCCTCTCCCACTCCCCCTGCTTGTGTTCCCTCTCTCGCTGTGTCTCTCTCTCTCTGTCAAATAAATAAATAAATAATCCTTAAAAAAAAAAAAGATGTAGGCTTTAACTGAATATAAAGAAAGCCTTATTTCAAATAGTGTTTCTTAATGAGTGGAGTTCCAAACTCACGGCTTCCCTCTCCCTGAACAGTGTTCAGGCAGGTGGGTACAGGGAGAGGGAGGGTGGAGGAGAGCGCCGTGCTGTCTGGGGGCGGTGGATCTCGACCCCTTCTAATGCTTGCCCATGAGTTTCTCGTAGCTTCCCTGGAGACAGGCAGGCAGATACACGCTTTTCATTTAATGAGCAAGCTCTGAATCTGCTGCTCCTGATCCTGACTTCCCCATGATGTCCTAATATTTAAGTGATGATACAGCATTTATCTTTATATTAACTTTGTATACTCTGTGCATCTCAGAAGATAGGAATCAGTCTCTTGGTGTCACTTTGAGCCCCATGCAGATTTGAAGTCTTTTCCTGTTTATTGCAGGTGCTACTAACCTTCTCTCTCACCGCGTGTTGCCTGTATCTCTGGCCACTTTAGCACTTTTGAACTTGCGGTGAGGTGTCTTTCCATATATAGGCTCACCTTTGTCTGACTCATGGTTGTATTTCTTAGGCGTAGTGGGATAGTAAGTGTTTGAATGGATCGATGAGTGGTTGACAAGACCCAGATCTTTATCTGGGCTATTCGATTCTTTGACCATTATTAGCCCAGAGGTGTGGACCAGCTGTGGATCTCTGCAAAAGTCATATCAGGAATCGATCGTTCATTCCTTGTATTTTACTAGGTAGTTACACTGTTCGTTAAGGGGAAGAAAATACTGTTTTATGACCCTTGTATTAAGGTCTGGGATAAGTACTTTTTAATGAACAGATTACTCAAAACGGGGAGAATTTTTCATTTGCACTCATAATTAATGTGGTTTTATTAATTATTAAATATATGAAAGTGAACCTGGCTGAGACTGTGATACACCTAGGTGACCAGTGAATGTCAGCTAGCTGCAATTATTTCTGTTTTATTCATAGCAATATCCCTTCTGAGACTTGTTTCCTATTTTTTGTATTTATTTACTTTTTCCCACCAGATAAAGCTTTCTGGAGGCCAAGACCTTGTCTTATTACTTAGTGTTTTTGTTTTACCTTCTACAAAAGAACTCACTCATACACTGAATTGAATTGTGGAGCCAGCTAAGTGTGTCCCTACCAGCTCTGATTTCAAAGACGTAGGACTGTTCCAGCATTGGGAATTGGAGCCCAGGTATCCAACCTGAGAGGCCAAGGAGGGGAAACACAAGACTGCTGTTCTACCGTGTTGTCAGACGATTCTAGCTAAAAACATTCATATTAGACATTCTGATGAGATCTGTTTCTCTGAAGCTAATGGCGGCTACAGCTTCTAAAATGCCTAACAATCTTGTAAATGGAACTTTATATGTGAATAGTTAAGAACTCTTACTGATGACATGATCTCCTGGGGAGGGAGGAATTTAGAATTTGAGTCTGGTTAACAGGGTAGCCCTGGAAAGCGCAGCAGGGCAACAGCTCTCTGGAACAGCTTCTCCTTTCTAGAAAACTAGAATTCGGAAGCTGTAGGGGGATGGCAAGGACCAAAATAGTAAAGCCTAGTACAATCAGATTAGGATAACATTGGCAGATTAATAGTGAGTCATTTGGACACAACCTGTTCTCAGGTTAAACGTTTTCTTGTCGCAGAGTTTTATTTATCTCATATTGACTTGGATAGTTGTGGATAACTAAGATAGAAGGGCATATTACTGGGGACAACTTTATTATCATTGACCTTTTAAAATGCTCTGTAGAACAAAATTAGGTGTTCCATGAGATTAAATTCAGTCATTTCTCTCAGCACAGTATAGAGGAATGTAAATTGAACATCAGCTGAACTGCTTAGGAGGTGAATGGTCTGTAATATATTTGTAATGACCAGAGCTCATCATAAAGCTGTTTCGTCCTCATCCATAAATTGTTTGGACACATTTTACTAGGTACTTACCTACCCTGGCTTGATTATCCTTGGTCTGTGACCATTCCTTGCAAAAATTCCATTTTTTTCTTTTCTTTCTTGTTTTTTTACACTGAATAGCATAAGGAATTTTAATTTAGCAGTATTTTAAGAATTAGACTGAGGTCTGATGCCATCATATTGAAAACAGTATTCAAAACCTGAAGGAGCAGGGATAAGTACCTCTTTGAATAGAATTTTATTTTATTTTTTTTAAGATTTTATTTATTTGAGAGAGAGAGAGAGTGAGAGCATGAGCAGGGCGGAGGGGGAGGGAGAAGCAGACTCCCCACCAAGCAGGGAGCCCAGTGCTGGGCTCAATCCCAGGACCCTGGATCATGACCTGAGCCAAGGGCACATGCTTAACTGACTGAGCCACTCAGGCATCCCCTGAATGAAATTTTAAAGGGAGGAGTCCTTAAAGATCATTCAGTTTGTTCCTCTGTTCATTGGCTTGTTCATTCATCTATTCAACAAATATTTGAGTGTTCATATACTTTTCTCTTGGTATTCCTTTCCCCTACTGGTAATAACCCCTCAATTTAGTATCTCAAACCTGAACTCTTAAGAGCTGCACTGTTCAGTACAGTAGCTGCTAGCCCTGTGTTGCTATTTAAATTAACATTCATTAAAATGAAATAAAATGAAAAATTCAGTTCCTCAGCCACACTAGCCACCTTTCAAGGCTCAGTCAAGTGCTCGCTGCGGCTGGAGGCTGCCATTTTGGATGGTGTTCATCCACAAAACACATCCATCATTGCTGGACAGAGCTGCCTTAGTGGTTCTGGCTCTGTCTTCCGAGAGACATCCTAGGATCCCATCCACTTCATCACCCAACACCTATGTCTGTCAAGTTTGTTCCCTTTAAAAAATTCTCCCGTCTTATTTTAGGTCATCATCATCTGTAATATATTTGTAATATATACAAATATATGTTGTTACCAGGGCTGTGATGTCTTTCCTGCCACCCCCTCCCCTCGGTTGCTCCCCTCCCTCCCTTGTGCACTCTTAATACCATGTATACACCTTTATCACACTGCATACTAATTCCTTGTTTGTACAGTTTTCTTCTGGTGGACCAAGAGGTTGTTGGGGTTGAAGGCCTGGGCCTTGATCTTCCAGGGTGAGGACACACACAGTGCCTGACACATTACTGCAATAAGTAAGTGTCTGTTGAGTAGCTAGAGAGCTGAATGGATGGGGGGAGGAGCCCGTACTAGGTTGCATTCTGAGGACTAGGCACAGTTGGGATGTGTGGAAGCGAGAAGAAGGCGGTCATGCTGGGGGAGCATCACGGATGCAGGCCCGTGGTAGGAAATGACAGGGCAATTGTGCTCTTAGACCACGGCCACGGAGAAGCATTTTCAGCACCACCCAGAGCTTAGCCATGGGACATAAATAGAATTTCAGTTCTGGTGTTGCACTTAAATGTGTTTCCCTGACCCCTCTAAGTAGAAGTATTGGGTTTCGCACTTAACCCTAAACTGTAGCTTCCAAGGAGTTAAAGATATGTTCTACCCTGTAAAATTAAGCAGCACACTCACAAAGTCTAGTTGATTCTTCGAGACTTTGATGGTTCCCGACTTAAGTAAGACATGGTAGCGGCAGAGCAGGAAAGAAAAATGTGTGTGTATGTGTGCAGAAGGAGGCTGTCTAATACTGCCATTCAGAAGAGTGACTGCAGCCAGACCCACCGGTCCTGACTCTGCTTCTTCCAAGCTGTGTCATCCTGGACGTGTCACCGGCTGGGCCTCGGTTTCCTCATTTTTTGATGGAGACAGATATTACCTGCGTTGTGTGGATTAAGTTAAAATGTATGTGACGTGTGAGCACTGTGCTTAATCCTGAGTAAAGCATTCACCGAGTGATAGCTATTGACAAATTAACAGTACGTAGCGTTTCGGGCAAATGGGAAAACTCATAGTGTATTTCCCAAAGGAAGAATTTACACATGATTGCTAAACACAAATGGTCATCCAGAAAACACACACGTCAGACCCTTTCCTTCACAGTTAGCTCGACAGAACCATCTCTAACGTGAAATGTAGAGTGCTAGGTACTTCATGCAAATAAGGTGATCTGATAGAGGTAAAATTTGACCTGGATAATCAAAAACCTAGGGCTAATTCTCTGTGTTTGGAAATAAGGTGATCACTAATGCAAATTACTTAGGAAAACTCACTTTTCTTTTACTCTGCATAATCAAGAGCTTGCTGTACAGCTGCTCCTAAGGAAGGGGAAGAAAATTATGTGCTGCTTTTAATTTTAAATAAGCAAACTAGTGGGATGTGTATAAATTAGAGGATCATTGAATGATCTGTTTTTTCCCCTACTTTCCAAATGGTAGTGACAGTCTTAACTGTGTAGGTTCTCATCCACCGGCCTACATATAATTCATGCATATGCAGAGAATCCTCTTCAGTAGACTCAAAGTTGCTTTCCCATTCGGAAATCGCACACTCCTCCTTTCCCCGTGCCTGCATGGCCTTTGCCTGGCCTCATTCCTCCCCACTCCTTGTCCTCTGAGACTGTTTGATATATCCCATTCCACCGCCTCACTCTTGCTCTCATACAGCTACCTTATTGTATTGTAATTATTGACAGGCATTGGTCACCATCACAGGACTGTGAGTTCTCTGATGAGCAGGCGTTTTCATACTCATTTTTGTGTCTACATTGTTGCATTACAGTGGGGGGACTTATTCATACAAGATGCTTGGTAAACTTTTGCTGAATTAATGAATGATATTCACCAAATTTTTCTTCTGCATATTCTTCCTAAATAAACCATAACTCTGTTTGGGTAGGAAATTCTGTCATACTTTCTGGTACTGCTTAGCTCCAGAGCATTGATAAACAATATCAGATTGCTCTACAGTCTTGCTGTTATGAATATCAGTTATTCTGGAAACACTTTCTAGGGTAGATTCAGCAAGTATTAAATCTTTGTTACTGTTTTATCCACATATGTTCTATCAAAGTATTTATAAAGGGATCACCAAGATTTTTATTGAATTTAAATAGATTTTTAAAAAGATTTATTTGTTTGTTGGGGTGGGCGTAGGGTAGGGGGAGAGGGAAAGAGAGTCTGAAGCAGACTCTGAGTGGAGCTCAGAGCCTCATATGGGGCTCGATCTCAAGACCCTGAGATCATGGACCTGAGCTGAAACCAAGAGTCCATGCTCAACCGACTGCACCACCTGTATTTAAATTCAGGTGCCGCTGAATTTAATATTTTTGTATGAAAAACTGATACAGAAGCTCTTGTCTGATAGAGTTCTTGTGTGAATCATCAATGTTCAGTTCATTGTGGGCAGTAATAAAACCTTAAATGTATGTGTGTTGAATCTATGAACTGAGCAGTTCAGTTGAATATACCTGTAATATACTTGGCTTTTTGTTTTTCTGCCCCTTAGCTATTTACTGTGATTTCTTGATGTTAATTTCAGGGCTTATTCCAGGATAGGGAGTTGGAATTATACAGGAATTCACATACCTTATTAGCTCCTTGCTTAAACTAATTAAAAAAACTAGTTCTGGGACTGGAACTCCCTTGATGAAATTGTTGAAATGTGAAATTTGAATTTAGGACTTTCTTGAAGACTTGAATGCATTTTACTTACTGTTATTTAAATTTTTTTTTTTTTTCAGTTTTAATTTTGACTGCTGTACTATTGACATCTGAGCCAAAGTGGTGATGCTACCTGAGGGGAATTTCTGCAACCCGTAAGTCAACAGTTATACGGTAAGAATGTGTGCCTCTTACCTTTAAAGCCATTTAATTTCTGTAACATTATAGTTCAGAATTCTAATTTGAAATAGAATACTATAAAATATTCTAATATTTCAAAATATTACATATTAATATATTTTAATATGTAAATATTAACAGCAGATAATATTTTAGAGCTTTAGATCCTAATCAACAGTTCAAGGATTTGAAAGAGAAAAAATATAACTTGATATATTAATTTCATATTAATTTTTGTGTGAAAAACAAATATGGCTTTATAGTTTATGTCTTATTAAACTGGGGTCTAATTTTTCCTTCCTACATATTTTGCCCATTTACTTTTTATTTCTTGGGGTTTAACTGGTTCTTTATTATCTGATTTTTGTTAATAATGAATGGATATGAGCAGTCAAGATGATAAAACTTAAGCCTAGGTGGATTTTACTTACAACTTACTCTGAACTGAGGTGGTGTTGATTCCAACAGTGGCTGAAATGAGGTTTTGAATTATTTAGAGATTTAAATTATGTATATTGCTTTATCTTCAAGGAATAATTCAAGAGTAATGAGACATGGCCAAACCAGTAAGGCGAGTTACTCCTTTGAGCTTCATTTTCCTTGTACAAGATGTCTATCATTTGTTTTATAGAGTTGTAAAAATCAAATGAGATGATCTATGTGAAATTGTCTTTCTTTTCCTTTTATTTATTTTTTTGGAAGGGTAGAAGGGAAAATGACAAGTCTCTTGATTTTAAGGTGGGCTTTAGAGAGAACATAATGCTCTTAATATCCTTTAGAGGAAAGGATGCTAGATAACTTGATCTTTAGTTCTGTCTCACCTTGGCTGTGGGCAAATCATTCCATTAATTTACTATCAGGAAATTGAATTTGATTTTCATACTTTCACTTTACAGGTAATTTTTCAGGAATATGTCTGTAATTTTTGACTATAATGAAACTAAGCTAGAAATCATTATCAGATTATCTGTGAAATCTCCAAATAATTTTGAAATTAAATACCACATTCTAAAAGTCCCATGGGTCAGAGAAGAAGTCACAAGGGAAATTAGAAAATATTTTGAATTGAATGAAAATGAAAATACAACATATCCAAATTTAAGGGATGTACCTAAAGCAGTACTTCCGGGGGAGATTTATAATGTTAAATGATTATAATAGGAAATAGAAGTTTTGAAACAATAATCTAAACCTTCACCTTAAGAAATTAGAGGGCAAAGAGCAAATTAAACCCAGAATAAGCAGAGAAGGAGTTACCAAAGATATGAGCAGAAATCATTGAAATAGAAAACAGAAAAACTGTAGGAAAAAACATCAGTGATTGGTTAGCTGAGTTTCTTTAATGAGATCAATAAAATTGATCAACCTGTATTTACACTAATGAGGAAAAAAAGGAGAAGGCAAAAATTTTTAGTATCAGAAAAGAGACACCATCAGTATAGATTCTACAAAAGGAAGTTAAAGGGAATATTATGATAACTTAGATAAATGGACAGATTTCATTAAAGTCACAAGGTATTTAATTTGATTTCCATGCTTTCACTTTACAGGTATTTTTTCAGGAATATGTCTGGTTTTTGACTATAATGAAACTAAGCTAGAAATCAGTATCAGATTATATGTGAAATCTCCAAATATTTTGAAATTAAACATCACATTCTAAAAATCCTTTTAGAAGGAGTGGATAACATGCATAGCTCTTTATTCAAGAAATTGAATTTGTAGTTAAACACCCTCTCCCCCCAAAAACCTCTAAGCCCAAATGGACTCACTGGTGAATTCTACCAACTTACTAAGAAAGAAGTAAAACCAATTATATATAAAATCTTCAGAAAATAGAAGGAAGAGAACACTAATTTATTTTAGGAGGCCATTATTACTCTAATATTAAAAAAAAAAAGGTATTTCTCAACAAAATACTAGCAACCTGAATAAAGTTTATATAAAAAGTATAATACATCATACTAAAGTGCCATTTATTCCAGAAATGCAGGATTGTTTCTTCATTTGAAGATCAGTCGTATAATTCACAATATGAACAAACTACACAGAATTCTTCAAACCTGTATGATCATCTCAATAGGCTTATTAGAAAGAGCATTTAACAATATTCATCATTTATTCATGATAACTCAGAAAAGTAGGAGCTTTCTCAACTTGATAAGAGGTATCTATGAAAGACCTACAGCTAGTAATTGTAATTATTGGTGGAAGAGTTAATGTTTTTGCCTAACATTGGGAATAAGGAAGGATGGTCACTCACTGTTCTTACTCAGAATTGTCCTAGTCAGTGCAGTAAAGCAAAAAAGGAAATACAAGGCATATAGATACAGAAGGAAAAAAAATTAAAGTCCCATGGCAAGGGACCTGAGAAATGAGCTTTTTAGCCTTCTAGTCTCTGTGATATAGGGAAGAAGACAGTGGAGGTGGGAATAAATGTTGAATGCCTGTAGATAGTATCTACTACATTTGGGTTTCTGTGGTTATGATCTGAAAATCATAGAGCAAGGCCACATGTATATGACTTGTGGGTTTCAGTTACTGTTTTCTCTGAAGTTAAAAGTCAGCATAATCTCTTGGGAGAGTCTTAGTTCAGCATTTCTTCTTTCTGCTAATATAACCAGAAACCTTTGTGTAGTACTTAAAAGTTATGCATTGGTTTAAACTTCATTAAATAGCTCTTGTTTTTTGATTTAAAGAAAAAGGTTATTTGAAACAATGCTAAGATGTCCTTTTAAATTGTAAGAGGGCATACAAAATTACTTGTTAAATCTGTTACAACTATCATGTATCTTTGGATGAGTTAAAATTATTTCATATGCTTGTTGTCTGTATCTTAGAATACATTGACATGTTTTGTATAATAATGTAAGCCGCATATTATGCCTGTTGATTTCTGCTAAATAATTTCCATACACACATTTTTATGATGTTTGGCGGGTAAGAATTGAGGAAACCCTGAGTCCTTGTCCTAGTTGCATGGTATAGTTGTATGGCAAGATAGTGTTTCTCCAGATGGTGTTACTGGAATCATACCTAAGTCTCTTGCAGTCAAATAGTTTCTCAGCCTCAGTGGAATGCTTACAAATGTAAACAAATATACAGTTTAATAGTTGTGTGCATTTCTGTTTTAATTGCATTTGACCCTTAAACAGTGCAGCGGTTAGGAGCTCTGACCCCCACACAGTCAAATCCACTTACAACATTTGACTCCCCCAAACTTAACTACTGATAGCCTTGACTAGAGGCCTTACCAATAATACAAACAGTCGATTAACACATATTTTGTATATTATATGTAATGTATACTGTATTCTTACAGTAAAGTAAGTTAGAGAAAAGAAGATGTTACTAAGAAAACCATAAGGAAGAGAAAATACATTTACAATACTGTACTGTATTAATTGAAAAAAATCCACTTGTAAGTGGACCTGTGCAGTTTGAACCCATGTTGTTCCAGGGTTAGCTGTACATGTTATTGACCATTTTAGTTGATGCTAGATACTAGGTATGGCAGAGTAGTGGTATAGTAGGGGGAGCGTAAGTTTAGTAGTTAACAGAAAATCTTGGGTTCAGATGCTAAAAACATACAGGCCTACGCTTTTGAGCGAAATCACTTAAATCCTTGATCCTCATTTCCCTCATCTCCAGAAGGAGGATAATCTTGACGAACTGCTGAAAACATTAAAAATAATACTCAGAGCTTCTAGCAGACAGTGGTGATGCCAGCAGCCCAAATGGTGATGCTAATAGAGGATCTTAGTTGCAGGAATGCTCTAAGACTCTGGTATCTGACAGAGCTGGTTTTGAATTGGGTCGGAAGAATTAATATTTTTAAAATATCTATACTACATAAAGCAATCTGCAGATTCAGGGCAAACCCTGTCAAGATTCCAGTGGTATTTTTCACAGAAATAGAACCTAATTTTAAAATTTGTATGGAACCACAAAAGATCCTGTCTGGAGAGCCAAAGCAATCTTGAGAAAGAACAAAGCCAGAGGCATCATGCCCTCTGATTTCAAACTATATTACAAAGCAGTAGTAATTAAAACATCATGGTCTTAGTGTAAAAGCAGACACATAGATCAGTGGAATAGAATAGAGAGCCCAGAAATAAATCCGTGCATATAAGTTTATGACAGAGCAGCTAAGAATATACAATGGGACAGTTTCTTCAATAAATGGTGTTGGGAAAACTGGACAGCTACATGCAAAAGAATGACACTGGACCACTACCTCTACAGCATACACAAAAATGAACTCAAAATGGATTAAAGACTTGAATATAAGACCTGAATCCATAAAAGCTCTACAAGAAAGTATAGGTGGTCTGGGCGATGATGTTTTGGATCTGAATTCCAAAAGCAAGGGCAACAAAAGCAAAAATAAACAAGTGGGACTACATCAAAGTAAAAAGCTTCTGCACAGCAAAGGAAATCATCAGCAACATGAAAAGGCATTTTCTGAAGGGGAGAAAATATTTGCAACTCATATCTCTGATAAGGGGTTAATATCCAGATATATAAAAAACTCATACAACTCAATAGCAAGAAAAATCTGATTAAAAAGGGGCAGAAAATCTGAAAAGATATTTTTTCAAAGAAGACATTGGATGGGCAGCAGGTACATAAAAAGATGCTCAATATCACTGATCATCAGGGAAATGCAAATCAAAACCACAGTGAGATATCCCTTCACACCTATTAGAATGGCTATTATCAAAAAGACAGTAAGTGTTGGTGACAATATAAAAAAGGTGCACTGTTGGTGGGAATGTAAATTGGGGCAGCCACTGTGGAAAACAGTATGGAGTTCCTCGAAAAGTTACAAGTAGAACTGCCATATGATTCAGCAGTTCCACTTCTGGGTATTTATCCAAGGAAAACAAAAACACTAATTTGAAAGGTTATCTGTACCTCCATGTTCATTGCAGCATTATTTTCAATAGCCAAGATATACAAACAGCTTAAGTGTCCATCAATGGATAAATGGATAAAGAAGATATGGTATATGGAAACCATAATGGAATACTATTCAACCATAAAAAAAGAATAAAATCTTGCCATTTGAGGGAACATGGATGGACCTTGAGGACATTATGCTAAGTGAAATAAATCAAAGAAAGACAAATGCTGTATGATTTCACTTATATGAAGAATTAAAAAACAAACAAACAAACAAACCAAGGTTATAGATACATAGAACAGATTGGTGGGTGCCAGAGATGGAGAGTGGAAGGTGGGAGAAATGGGTGAAGGGTTTAGAAGGTACAGACTTTCAAATATAAAATAAAGAAGTCCTGGGGATGTAATGTACAACATGGTGACTCTAGTTAATAATATTGTATTGCATATTTGAAAATTGTTAAAACAGTAGATCTTAAAAGTCCTCATTACAAGAAAAAAAAATTGTTGTAACTGTATATGGCAATGAATGTTACCTTGTGATGATCATTTTTATATAGAAATTTCAAATCACTATGATGTACATCTGCAACTAATACGGTTGACCCTTGAATAACACAGGTGCGAAAATCTGCATATAACTTTTGACTATTTAAAAACTTCACTAATAGCCTTTTGTTGACTGGAAGCCTTACTGATAACATAAGCAGTTGAGTAACACAACTTTGTATGTTGTATGTATCAGAAACTGTATTCTTACAATAAGGTAAGTGAGAGAAAAGTCAGTGTTACTAGGAAAATCATAAGGAGAGAATACATTTACAGTATTGTACCATATTTATAAAAGAATCGAAAACAAAAACCCATGTATAAATGGACCTGTTCAAACCCATGTTGTCCGAGGGTCAACTATACAATGTTAGACCTCAGTTAAAAGAAAAAAAAAGATTGGATCTGACAGAATCAGTTTTGAATTTAAGTTTTTATACTTTACTAGTGTTGTCCCACCTTGGATAAGTTACTTTTTGAGCCCTGATCTCTTTAGCTGTTAAGTGGGCACCATACCAGCCTATTAAGTTGTAGTATGTAGGACATAAATGACATAATGTATATAAATGCTTACATGTGCAAATGTTCCCATTTGTCATCTTTAACTGGTTCACTACCATTGGCTTTATGATTTGGTTTCTTTGGTCGATTTTTTATAAAGTTCCCTAGAAACCCTGCCTGATCCTTTTGTTGATGCTCATGATTTACTTGCTGGAATACGTTCAGAAGAATGGAGTTGATAGGACGCCAGACTTGATGTTTTGAGACCAAGGACATAGGTTGCAAATTTGAGAAATTTTACTCTCTCATATTTCTCTTCATGCCTTCATGGCTCAAACAGTTGGGAATAGTTAACTAAAACAGCCATTTAATTGATCATAGCTTTCTTTCATGAGCACAGTTTCTAGTTGCCAAAAATATTGCCATCAGGATGCTTTTTGTTTCTAAAAACATGGAAACTCAAGTCTAGTAGCATGTATGCTAGAGAACAGTTGCTAGATTCCACAGCTTTATTGTTATTTTAATTTTATCTCATTTTAATTACATTCATTCATGTGAAATGGCCAACATTTGGCTGTTTTTACCAACAAAAGTGGTAATTTCATATGGTTCAACTTGATATTCTAGGGTCTGGTGACAATGTTTTCCTCACACACTTGGCAAATTATCTAATTTTGTATCTTATAATTTGTTGTTTCCTCTAAGAACTTAAGTTTTAATGCATTTTGAATTTTGTAAATTTATTTGATGAATGTCATTCTCAAAGATGCAGAAGAGTAAGTTAGAGAAAAATATGTGATACTTCTTTCTTAACAAAAAGAGGAGATGCTGACTAATTTTTGAGAAGACTTTTAATTTATGGTTAACTGGATAATTGGAAACAAAAACTAGAGCTTGTTGAGACTTAAACCTTGAGGTCATAGGTGCTATCATATAAATTCCTAGTACCTAAAAATTCTTTCTGAATTTTAAAAGTTCTTTGAGATCAGCGTTTTTCTGAAAGTCATGTCTCTAGCAAGTGTTAAAATGCTGTTGATGTTTTTAGCTTCTGAGTGTTTACTGACATATTTTATATTATAAAAACAATGCCTTTTAGCTTAACATTCTGTTTGTAAAATGTGTCTAGTTCACATGTTTGTTATACCTTGAATAAAGAGCTGATGATTTGAGTTTTGTTTAAAAGGGCATTAATTTAACAAATACTTTGTGTGGATTAGAAGTAGTAATATGGTGGTAAACAGCATAGGAGCTTTTCATGTTCATCACAGTGTGGTACTGATTAATGGCTTCTTCTCGCTGTCCCATTAAAGTGGAAAGGGAGGTGGTTCAATTTTTTTTTTAATTTGTCAAGGAAGCATTTATTTGTTTAATAGGAGTAACATGTAGCATCTGTGTTCCACTTTGTGGCATTCTGTGGGTCTGTAGGTGGGTCTTCTCCTCGCAGCCCTTTGAGGTAAGCAGGCGGGTGTGATGGCTGCTGTAAGGACATGGGTTTAGTGGGACTTACATGGCGGCACCAGGCCTCAGCTCTTGAGCATTGAGGGTTTCCGCCTGCTGCTCCGTCTGCTTCCCTGCACTGAAAGACTGTTTCCAGTGGCACACTCCCTGATGAGGTTGGCAGGTTCAGAGGCCCTTAGGGTGAGGGAATTGTGTAGGAGGAAAACTTGCCTTAGGGAACTGAGCTCATTGCTGTTTATGATGCCATTAACTGGCCCTTTGTAAATACTCTTGGAGCAGTGGCCTGTCTCCATGCTAAATTTATCTTGTATGTCTGTCTCTTCCGCCGTGATACCTAGTCCTGTGTCTGTGGCTCACAATAGAGTCATCTAGGCTAGGCCATCATGTTAGAATCTAAGTAGTCAAGAAATGTTCAGTGATCTCCCAGTTAATTTTCTGTCCTCATTTCTTGTCCATCTCCATTGATCCATTTTTTCAAGTTTTATAGAGGCATAATTGACATACAATAAACTACGACTATTTAAAACGTACAGTCTGATAAGTTCTGGCATGTGCACACACTCATGAAACCATCACCATCAACAAGAAAGTGAATATGCCATTACCCACAGAAGTTTCCTCATGGCCATTTGTCATCCCTCCCTCTTGTCGGTTCCCCATCTCCAGGGCCACCACTGATCTGCTTTCTGTCTCTGTAGATTAGTTTGCATTTCCTAGAATGTTATTGTGAAGGAAGAACACTCCGTGATGTGTCTCCTGTACTACAAATTCTTCACACAACACTACTTCACTTCTGACACCAGACGTGTGGGTTTTCCACATATCAGGCAGTTTGACACCAGCTGGGTGTCCTGCAGTTTAACTCAATTCTGACCTTTATCTCCCTGGGAGACAGCATGAGATCCCACAGATTAAGGGTTCTGTCCCATAAGACTGCCCCCCACCCCAGCCGGCCCAACTTCATCCTCAAGCCCCGACTGTTCCCTGCGCTTCCAACTGGCTCTAAATTGGGAGTTCCCACACCCCTTTCTTGGGTTTTATTAACTAGCTTGAGTGGCTTACAGAACTCAGGACACTGGTTTGCTTACTAGATTACTAGTTTATTACAAAATATTTTAAAGGATATGGTTGAACAGCCAAAGGTCTGGCAGAACACATGAGTTTTTGTCCCCATGGAGTTTGGGATACACCACTCTCCCAACATATGAATGCATTCTGGTTCACCAACCTGGAAGCTCTGTCCTTTTGGGTTTTTATGGAGGCTTTATTACATACGTATGATTGATTAAATCATTGACCCGTGGTGATTGAACTCAATCAAGTCCTTCCCTCTTCCCCAAAGTTGGGAGTGGGTGGGACTGAAAGTTCCAACCCCCTAATCACATGGTGGGTTCCCCTGGCAACCAGTCCCCATCCTTAGTGGCTTTCCTAAAGTCACCTCAGTAACATACTCAGATGAGGTTGAGAGGGATTTGTTACGAATATCAGAATCATAGCTCTTATCACTTAGGAAATTTCAAGGATTTTAGGAGCTCTGTGCCAGAAATAGGGATGAAAACCAAATATATGTTTCTTATTATAAATCACAGTATCACAGTTATGTAAAAGGAATATACTCTTTATACAGTATATACTCTTTTTTGGTCTGGTTTTTATTCAGCATAATTACCTTGAGATTCATTAATAATATTGTTACATGTATCAATAATTCATCCCACGTTATTGCTGATTAGTTGAGTTTATCTGTTCACCTTTGGTGGATTTGGGGATTGTTTCTAATTTTGGCTCATTTTGGCTACTATAAATAAAGCTGTATGAACATTCATGTGCAAATCTGCATGTGGGCATATGCTTTTATTCCTTTTGCATAAAAACCTAGGAGTGAAATGGCTGGATCATATGGTAAGTGTGTTTAACTTTTTAAGAAACTGCCGAACTGTTTTCAAAAGCGATTGTGTTATTTTCCATTTTCTTCAGCAGGGTGTGAGAGTTCCATTTGCTCCACATCCTTACCAACACTTGGTATGGTCAGTCTTTTTAAGGTTGGCCATTCTCATAGGTATGTGGTGGTATCTCATTGTGGTTTTAATTTGTACCTCCTTCATGATGAATGGTGTTGAGCATCTTTAAGGCACTTATTTACTTACCATCAGTCTGTCCTCTGTGAAGTGTCTGTTCAAAACTTTTGCATGTATATTTAATTGAATAGTTTGCTTTATTATTGAGTTTTGAGAGTTCCTTATGTATTCTGCATATAAGACCTTTAGTAGATATGTGATTTGTACTTCTGTCCATTTTATTAGAAATTTTTAACCTTTTATTCCAGAATGTAACTTTGGGGAATGATGTGGGATTCATTTATATTCTTATTTTTGGCACTTTCCCCAGTCTGTCCTCCCAAGAGACACGACCTCCTTGACATCCTCTTCACTTTTTTTCTATCTTGTCTTCCCCTTTATGTCAGCATACTCTGTATTGTCTTTCCTTCAGACCAGCTTCTCAGCCAGCTGTACACGAGTTAATCCCTTCCAGGGTGTAGCCCTCTCTTCAGGGCAGAAATGATTTTTAGTTATTATTGAATGTGTTTGTTGACTCTGGGATGGTCAGTGCATCGTTTCTTGAGTCTGGAGATGTGCCATTCTAGTGTTGCTCAGCATCGAGTTGGCCTGGCCTCAAGTACTTTGTCAGAAGTCTTGTCAGAAGCCAGAGCAAGGGTTCAGAATCAAAGATGGAAACAGACTTACCAACCTCCCCTAGTTACTAAATGTTGTTTATTTTTAATTTAATTCACTCTGCTTACTGTGTGGTTTCAATTTTTTGAAATTCATTCACTTTTTTTGGTGTTACTTAATTCATGGCCAACGTTTTCATATATGTTTGAAAAGAATACATTCTTGCATTGTTATGTACAGACTTTTGAAGTACTATCAGTTAAAATTTGCTAATTCTGTAGTTCAAAATATGATTTTTTTTTTTGGTTTCTGAAAGATGTTGGCATCGTGTACAAAAAAAGGATAATAAAAGTTCTCAATATGAAACGTGCATTTGCCTTCATTTATTTTATTGCTTTTCACTTGAGTTTCTCTCGGGTCTTACAGTAATATTGCTGCCCCCTTTTTGTTGTTAGCATTGGCCTGGTGTATTTTTGTTGTCTCTTCATTTTCAGCCTTCCTGCTTATTTCATTTTGGATGTGCTCTTGAATATTTAGCTTTTTTAAAAAAACTGAGTTGGTGTGTTGCTTTTTTTTTTTTTCTTAACAGAGATTCATGTACAGTTGATTTTTGAACCACATAGGTTTGAACTGCGTGGGTTCAGTTCAAAAAAGAAATGTGAATTTTTTTTTATATCGTAGAATACTTTAAATGTATTTTCTCTTCCGTATGTCTTTCTTAATATTTTCTTTTCTCTAGCTTTATTGTAAGAATACAGTTTATAATACATAAAAAATAACATACTTTGTATGTTAGTTGACTTTATGTTATTGGTAAGGCTTCTGGTCAACAGTAGGCTATTAGTCATTAAGTTTTTGGGGAGTCCAAAGTTGTATGCAGATTTCTGACAGCATGGGGGGTGGTGGGCCCCTAACCCTCATGTTGCTCAAGGGTCAACTGTAGTGGGTAAAAACAGTGACGCTGGGTCCATACTGCCTGCCTTTGAATTTAGGCTTTGCCATTAACTGTTACGAGGTGTTGGTCAAGTCTGCCTAACTGTTGGTGCTTCAGTTTCTTCTCTTCAAAAGGGAAGTATTAATAAAAAGTTTCTACCTCAGTCTGTAAGAATTAAATGAGTTAGTATGTTTAAAACACATAATAATGCCTGGCACATTATGTAAGTCTTAGCCATTATACTAATAGATGAGTTCATGCATGAACATTCATTAAAATTATGCAGAAGGCCACTATTAGTGCTTTTTATTTCATTAAAAATTTTTAAAATCCATTTCCTGCCACTGCTGAGTTTATTAGTTTTTTCTGTAATAGTTTTATTATTGATACATCAAGTATTTTTTAGTTGTTTGCACTAAATTAAAATAATAATTACACATATAATACATGAATTTTTTTTTTTTTGAAAACTTGGAACACATTTGAGATTAACGTGCTCTTTGACTCTCATGTCCATCCATCCCCATAGAGGTAATCACTGTTAAGAACTTGGGATGTTTTCTTACAAGCCTTTGGTAGGCTTACCTGTATATACACACATAAAGAGAATATGTAGTCACTTTTGCACAAATGCTGTACTGTTATTGTGAACCTTAGTTTTTTCATTCATCACTGTATTTTAGAGATCACTCCATATTTATTTACCTTGTTGCTTTTGATAGCTGCCTTTCCCTCTAGTAGTCATTTCCAGTTTTTCACTACAGCAGTGATGCAGTGAACATTATTGTACATGAACCCTTGGGCACAAGTGAGAGTATTTCTCTCAGAAGAATAGAGACAGAAATGGTAGGTCAAGGATATGATATTCTTAGTTTTATTAGATATAATTCTTAGGAAAGACAATTTACCATTATTTACCCATCCATCAACTAACTCTACTATTTACCTTTCTAATACTTGATAGACACAGTTAAATTTTCCCAATATGGTAAGAGAGAAATAGTAATTCTTGTGATTCCACTATCCTGATTGCTAGGGAGATGGGACATCTTCATATGGGTTGGTTGCTCTTTGTATTTTTCTGATGTGAATTGTTTAGGTCTTCCCATTATGGTTCTCCAGCCACACACGCTGATGGCCACATTCTCTTTGTCCTGTGTTTGGCTTATTATGTCCTTTCATCTGATCCTTCTGCTTTTTAACTTTCAGAGAGTATCTATCATTTATAGTTCTCTCATGTTATTGCATATATTTTAAGTGTAGATCTTTTTTCTCATTTCTGGGGATTTGAAGCCTAAGGAGAAGCCTAGACAAGATGTTCTATTTATACTCCTCCCCTAGACTTGTTTCTCTTTCTTCAATCTTCCTGTTCAAATTATATAGCTTTTGAAATGATTTCCTGTAAAGAGTTAATAACAGTGCGCTCACACACACACAAACCCTAGTTCTTATAAATGTTTCATTTTGATTGAGACATTTATTTAGTATTGCTAGGGCCTAAAGAAGAGCAGTAAGTTACCTATAACCCAAGTCGAGGGAAAGGAGATGGTCCCTTTCTCTTGTCCCAAAGATTATGTTAAACTGCCGTTTTCCTTACCGTACCCACACACAACAGCATTTCTCTGATTCTCCTTAGAGACTGGGTATATACTCATAGTCTTATACACACAGCTTTCCGGCCAGTGTCAAATGGGATTTGTCTTACCAAGTGTTGTGCTGAATCATGCTCAGTATAAATGTAGGCGGAATTCTTCCCTGGCCTGAGAAATAGGATAGGACACAAATATCTGGCTTTCTAGAATGGTTAACCAAAAGCCAGCCACTTATAAAAACTCATGTATATCAAAAATACAAAACAGAATAAGATGAGAAGATCTAACGCTTACGCATATAGCAACAAGGCAGCATCAGGAATTGGGGGACCAGACAAAACCACCTATTTAGTACAATAGTAAGGTATCTTCTATAAACGGAACTTGAACTTGAAAATGTAGATCAACTTCTTCCTTTCATGACTGGAGTCGACCACTCACCGTAGATGGTCAGGTGCTTGGTTCAGTGTTGGGAGGGTAGCGGGAAGGAGAGGGAATAGAAGCATCGTATGAGAAGTCAAGGCTTACTTGGGTACCAGGGCAGAGAATTTTTGCTGCCTTGGCTGCCTTTATGTACTGATAAAACACAGAAATGAAGTAGCCTTGGCTTGTTGGCATATTTACAAATGTGGCTTATAGGGGGAACATTTACAAATGGGAATGTGGTGGGCAGAGCACCAGCCAAGTCAGAGATTGAGCTTCTAATGTCTCCTCAGTCCTTGGCAAATCTCCATAATGCAGGTGATTTGGGATCTCTTTGTCTTGATCTATGATGACAAAATGAAGAAGTTAGTCTCAATCTCCCAGGTTCCATTTACCTAAAAAAGTTTATAATAAAATAGCTGGTTTTGTCTGGCTGGTCAAAACAGGGAAGGAAAATAGTTCCTGGCAAAAGCATCTTCAAGGTTCCTAGAGTAGCAACATGAATCAGGATGAATTTACACAACAAAGAAACAGAAAACAGATGTATGCTCAAATATAAAATATATTCTGTAGTGTCAAATGTACCGAGTATCTGGTTATATGGACAGCAGGGCCTTATAAAGGGACTTGGAAACAGAAGACAAATATATTTTTAAAACATTTCACATCTAATAAGAACTTAGTAATTTATTTAAATTAAAAAATCCAGACTATAGAAGCATAAGAATCAATTTAGGTAAGTGTAGATAAATAGAAATAAATGGTGGAAGGTGCTAGAACAAAGGCTTTTTTTTTTTTTTTTTGAGCACTCATCACCCTCCCCTATGATACCCAGGAGAGAAGAGCAGAGGAAAGAGACCCCAGGATTGTTCTTAGTGATTGTTCTTTGCCAAGATCCCCACTCTGCTTCTCTATATTCTCACTTAGGACAGATTGCTTTTCATCACTTACACTGGCTTTGCGGTTTCTCCCGTCAGCAGAGAAACTGCAAGACAGGAGCCAATGGGGAAAACCTTGGTGGGGAGAAGTCTTAACCTAGACATCGAATCTCTGCCTTTTCAGTTAGACCCACATATCACCTTCCACTTGAAGTGTCTTTCGGTGCCTGTTTGTAGCCCACAAAAGGCAAATGATCGCTTCTTATCTCAGAATGCCCTCCAAAAATAGATACTTGACAGATTTCAGGTATATCCCGTTATTCTGCAGACATGAATCTGCTGCTTTTCCCTGGGATACTTGCTTAGTTATTGAGGCTGCTTAGCAATTTTTAAAAGTGATGGAATGCTTCCCGTAAACCTCGAGTAAGGACCTCCATTCTCCCATCTGCTATGCTTAATGAGTAGCAGCTCCCATGTGCCAGGCATGGTGCTGCAGGGTCTGTGATGCTGTGTCCCCCTCCCCCACCCACCACTGAGTCTTTCTAATTAAATTAAATTTAATTTAATTTAATTTAATTTAATTTAATTTCCCAGGTATGAGAAATACCTACAATGTAGTACTTATCACACTGGGTTGTAACTTAGTTTATATGTTTGTGTCTCTCACTAAACCATTAATTCCCTGAGTAAAAGGATTGTTTAAGATTTTATATTTTCGTGAGAGAGAGAGAATGAGCAGGGGGAGAGGGAGAAGCAGACTCCCCACTGAGCAGGGAGCCCAATGTAGACTCGATCCCAGGACTCTGGGATCGTGACCTGAGCTGAAGGAAGATGCTTAACCGAATGAGCCACCCAGGCACCCCTAAAGGAATTGTGTCTTATTTTTGTCTACTTTCCTGTTGACACTGGCTAAAGAATAATAAAAATGCACTAAGTGTTTGGAGAGCAGATGACTCCAATATGATAGTTTCTGAAAGGCAGTGGAATATCTAACTGAAAGGACAAAACATATTGGAGCTGGAGGGAACGGAGGGAGCAAATCTGTTTTTCTTAAGAGGAAACTGAGGCACACCTTGGCTATGACACTTGCACAGGGTCATGCGGTGTTAGTGACAGAACTGGGACCACAAGCCAGGTCCCCCTGTTCCTAATCCAGTGTTTTTTCACTGTACCTTCCTGTGTCTCATGTGGCAACATACCATGTTCTGAAGAGCAAAATGTAGTCAGTCATCCCAGCGAAACGCTATTGATTAAACCTCACCCAGTTTCCCCCCCCCCCTCCACCCCACCCTTCCCAGCTTTGATCTAAAGCTTAGCTAAAAGAGGAGGTGAGGCAGTATAGCTCTAGAAGATAATGTAACAGCTTGGGAGTTGAGGAATCTAGGCTCTTCCATTGGTTGTGGGAATGTAATATTAGTGGCGAATACCTCCTGGGGAATGTCAGTAGGCAGGCAGCGTGCCACGAGACTGGGGTGCACAGACCTGGCCCTTGCCCCGTGGAAAGTATGGTGGGAAGTCGGAGCCAGGGCTTGGCAGCACTGTGTCACTCAGTTCTGTATGAGTGTGGGGCCAGGACCACCTCTGCCTGGGTCCCTCTTGAGTACAAGACTCGCACAAAGAAGTCAACATGATTAAAAAGCCGGACATCTGCAGTGCGCACACGTATAGTTTGGTGTGTGTAATCTAGTCCGTACCACGTGATTTAGTCCTGCCTCGCACCGCACTTTGATTCCTGACACGCGGCAGTCAGAGCAAAGGTTACCAGCGCACCAAGAATAGAAAAGACAGAATCATTAACTGTGAGGTTCTGCAGGGGGTGCATGCTCTCAGAACTCACAGGATGCTCTTTATGGCTGCAGAGTGAAGAAAGGAACCCATCCCCAAATCTGTTCATTCAGTTTGTACACTCAACTTTCTCTATCGGTAATATCGTTTTAAAATATGTCATAAAGACTTAATGCAGTTAACAGAAGTTACTCTGCATCCAGTCAGCCCTTCCTACAATTGCAGTGTAAGCTGGGGAATGATCACAGTGGTGGGTTTCAATTTAATCTATACTGCCCATTGCAGTATATCCCATGCACAAATGCGAGCTATTATCCATACTAAGTGTTAATTCCTTTCTTTCCAAAATAGTTTGCTCACTTTGGGGTCTGTGCATGCATATACTTAGAGTACACTCAAATGTTCAATCCTCAAGAATATCAGTTTGCTTTCTTTTCCGTTTGTGAATGTAGTTAGCTGTTTAAAGTCTTAACAAAAGAGGAAGCTGATATGTTCATCTTGTTCTCACCATGATGGCAGAGAGTTTCTCTTCCAGTTAGGATGTAAAAAGTTGCAAGTGAGCGTTGAAGCCATTGATCTATAAAGTAATAACTTTTCTTGAATTGCAAAGAGTAACAAGCCCTCCTGAGGAGAGCAGGACACTTAAGCTATTTTGTGTTGTGCAGAGCATGGGAGGAACAGGTGACCACCATAGAAGTGGCATTTAAAATGAGTTCTTAAAGGTTGAATGTGAGTTAACACATCCGTTTAGAATAACCAGGAGCCCAGATACAAGTGGGGGTTCACACTCACAAGCTCTTTTCTGCAGGTCTCTACCAAGTGCTCATAAGAAAGATGAGTGGCAGGCCTGGAGACTAGACAGGACCCCACTGGTGGTACAGCCGTGTGGGAGATGATCATACTAGGGGACTGGCAGGGTGTAAGGTCTGTTATCCCGCCCCTTCTCTCTTTGACACAGAAGTTGTTGGGAGGGCAGCAGATCCTCTAGCACCCAGGACCCAGTAAAATATTACTGCTTCTGGAGGAAGGCTAGGAAACCCTTTTGTCCACCCTTTGTAACCAGCAAAGATCTGCTTCTGGAACCAAGCATAGTAGCAAAAGCAGAACAACCTCTTAGCCCCACGATCTTTCACTAATAGAAAACAGAGTTCTGCTTATGTTGCATGAGGAGCAGAAAACTCTTATGCCCAAGACAGGGACAAATACAAGGCAGAGTTTAGCTACCATGGGAAAGAAAGCCACAGATGCTGAGGAGGCCTGCTCTGAGGTCCAGGTCCATAGGCCCTTTCTGAGATATAGGCTGGACCAGAAGAGCCAAGAACTTTCCCTGCCCCGACCATGAACCTCACATCTAGAAATAAAACAATAGCAGTCCTCTCCTGGAAGTTGAGAATGTGGAGAGGGACTCCTTTATGACACAGGTGTGAAGGGACTGCTGGGTGGAGCAGGAACACTAAGAAAAATCTCACATTTCAAACCCCACACCAGGTACAAGGTAGCAGCCCATCGCTGGGGGATTTTGATGCTCTGCTACATTAGATAACAGTAGGTTGATTCAAATCCTCTGTAGTAAAGGCATGCTGGAAGACCACACAAGCTCACTTCCAGGTGGAAATACTGTTTGTCTAAGTTGCTAGTATTCTACAAATGATATCCAGCATTGAGCAAAAAAAAAAAAATTATGCCACAAAAGGCAAGAAAAACAACTCACTGTCAGGAGAGAACACTATCAACAGGAACAGGCTCAGAGACAATCGAGAAGTGGGAACTATCAGAGACTTTAACTGTGATTAATGTATTAAAGGATGTAGTAGAAAAGGTGGACAATATGCATGGACTTGTAGAGAATATCAACAGAGAGATGAAAACTATTTTTTATTTTAATTTTTCTTAAAGATTTTTTATTTATTTGACACAGAACGAGAGAGAGAGACAGAGAGACAGAGAGCGAGCACAAGCAGTGGGAGCGGCAGGCAGGGGAGAAACAGGCTCCCTGCTGAGCAAGGAGCCCAATGTGGGACTCAATCCCAGGACCCTGGGATCATGGTCTGAGCCGAAGGCAGACGCTTAACCATCTGAGCCACCCAGGTGCCCCAACTATTTTTTAAAAAGAGAGTTAAATGGAAACTACTGGAAACAAAAACACATGAGTTGGGTTTGTTAGCAAACTGGGCATAGCTGAGGAAAGAATCAGCTAATTGAAACTTAAGTCAATAGTATAAAATGAAATTATTGGATCAAGTGGTATTTGTTTTTAATTTTTTGAGAAACCTCCATACTGTTCTCCATAGCGGTTGTACCAGTTTGCATTGCCACCATTCTCCACATCCTCACCAACACTTGTCATTTCCATATAATGGAAAAAAAAAAAAAAAATATATATATATATATATATAATGGAATACTACTCAGCCATATATTAGGATGAGATCTTAACATTTGCAACAACATAGATGGACCTAGAGAGTATTATGCTAAGTGAAGTAAGTCAGACAGGGAAAGACAAATACCTTTTGATTTCACTTTTATGTGGAGTCTAAAAAACCAACAAAAAGCAGAAACGTACCCATAAATACAGAGAACAAACTGATGGTTGCCAGAGGGGAGGGGAGGGATGGGTAACATGGGTGAAGGGGAGTGGGAGGTAGAGGCTTCCAGCTGTGGAATGAATAAGTTACTAGAATAAAAGGTTCAGCACAGGGAATATAGTCAGTGGTATTGTAATAGCGCTGTATGGTGACAGATGGGAGCTCCGCTTGTGATGAACACCACATAACGTACAGATTTGTAGAATCACTATGTTGTACACCTGAAACATTGTGTGTCAACTATACTCAAGAAAAAATAAAGAAACATAAAATGAAACCTAGAAAGAGGGAGGCAAAGAGCAAAGGAGAGTATATAGGAAAAGACTACCCTCCCATGTTTCTCTTCTACTCTCAGTCCTGTACTACACATACAACACTTCACTTCTCATACCAGATGTATGAGTTTCCCACACATCAGGTAATTCTCTGTTATGTCAGCCTGATCTCCTGTAATTCTATTCAGTTCTAACACTAACTGGAGTTGGTGCAGACCCCACAATTAAGGGCTCAGTCCCACAAGATGGCTCTCACTTCAGATGACAGTTGCATGTCCTAGGTTATCACCTGAACTCCTGACCAACTGGCTATAAATCAGGGTTCCCACAACCCCTTCTTTTGGTTTGATCATTTGCTAACACAGCTCACAGAAATCAAGAGAAATAGTTACATTTACCAGTTTATTATATCATAAAGAATATCCTAAAGGATATAGATAAGTAGCCTAATGAAGAAGTACATAGGATGAAGTCTGGAAGGGTCCCAAGTGCGGGAGCTTCTGTGCCCACAGAGTTGGGGTTTGCCACCCTCCTAATACATGGATGTGTTCACCAGCCTGGAAGATCTCCAAACCCATACTTTGGGGATTCTTATGGAGGCTTCATCACATTGATTGATTATTCCATTTCCCATTCTTCTGCCCTCTCTGGAAAATAGGGGGATAGGGCATGGGGCTGAAAGTTCCAAGCTTTTATAAAATTGGGGGAAAATATTACATATCTTATTTTAGGAATGAATGTTATACTTATATTAAAATTAAAGTAATAATACCATTAGTATGTTACTTTTTTTGTTTTTTTTTTTTTACCCCACACACATTTTCATGTGAGCCTCTGAACAAGCTGTAAGGCAGGCAGGGAAGGTGTAATTAGCACACACAGGGACTCGGGGTTAATTTAAGGTAATACATAAATCAGAGTAAAGTGTACCTTTATGCTCTATATTCAACATTGCCTTCCCCATTTTTACCCACTTGATCCATTTTTTCACGAAACCTCGTCACCAGCTGATGTGTGTTACTGCTTACTGTTCAGAGTTTGAGGACCACATCGGGGAGGATTAGAGGAACAGGGAAGCGTGACGCGTTGCAATGATGGAGGGAGAGGCAGAGCTCAGGCTGGGGGTTCTTAAGGGTGTCCTCACAAGTGATACATACGAAGTGAAATGAGCTACTCGAGTTGCTGCAAACTCATAAAAATGCTGGCTAAAGCCTGAGTGTGTGTGCATGTATGTGTGGGTTTTTTGGTTTGTTTTTTAGATTTTATTTATTTGAGAGTGAGAGCCCAAGCAGCGGGGGAGGGGCTGAGCAGGGAGCCTGATGTGGGACTCCATCCCAGGGCTCCAGGATCATGACCTGAGCCTAAGGCAGACACCTAAGGGACTGAATCACCCAGGCGCCCCCCAGTACGTGTTTTTAATAACAATGCCATGCTGAAAAGAACACATTGGCAGCCCGTCCATGGGTGTTAGAAGCTGAGGGGGTCGAGAGGGGGAAGGACACTGGAACAGGGGCTGGAGGCTAGGTTCTAATGATACCCGGGATGCGGAGATGTGTCTTGGGCCAGCCTGAAACAGTGAGCTGGAACTGAATCCTCTGAATGAATGCTGGGATGTTCAGAGGGTTGTCAGATCCCTTAAAAATTGAATAGAAAAACTGCTCACCAACCTAGAGAAATGGCTTGCCATCAGCCTGGGCCTCCAGAAGTAAGAAAAAACCTTGAACTCTCGGTGAGAAATTAGAACCCCAGTCCTGTGCCAGGGTCTCAGTAGAAGCAAACACAAAATTGCCCTGTAAGACAACTTTCCTGAAACGAGGTACAGAGAACAAACCCCCACTGTGAGAAATAAGTTAGCAGTAATGAGTTAGATACTCCAGGAAGTCAGCGGGTGCAGCGTATACGGGCACGCATGCATGCACAGGAATTAGCTCACTAAGGTAGGTAGATGATTAAGTTATCCAGATCCCAGAAGCAGACAAGATGAATGTCAGCTGGCCTCCACACATGCTCCTCCCTGCCCCTTGTGTAAACACAGCCCTTTCTCCTGTTCACAGCCAGCTTCCTCTGCCTTTATGGGGGCCTCCTCTTCACTTTTGGTCCCTGGCCCAGTGAGTTCACAGTACTGTCCAGAGCCAGAATGCAGTTCACTGGGACCCTGACCATACCCCTGCCAAGAATGAGCCCTTTTGCTGACTCGGACCTCTAGCCCTGCAGAGTCCAGTGGTGCAGGGATGGAAGCACAGAACCCCTCAGTGGGCTCTTTGCAGTGATGGTAAGTGGGGCCATTCCTGCTTCTATCCCTTGGCTCCTAAACCTTTGTGTAATTCTTTGTGATGGCATGGCTTGACTTCAGAATCCCAGAGGCATGCATTTGATTTTCCCTGGGAGCTTGCCAGGGGCTCCGTCTGTGCCTTTTCCCATTACGAACATGGTCTGCACCATCCAGGGTCGCTGGGTCATACGGCCCAAACATCTAGGTTGCTTGTGCCAAGCCTGGCCCTGTGACAGAGTCTTTTCTTGCTCTGGGCCACACTCAGAGCTGGCAGCTGCTGTGTCACCCAGTCTCTGGCCCTGTTGCCCCCAGGACCCAACCTAACAGGCACTGTGCTTCCTTCTCTATGGATTTGTCTTTTACTCAGGAGGCACTGTCCCAGCATGCCCTTACCGCCACACCCCTAGAAGCTTCACCAGAGTCGCCAGACCCAGAACCTTCGTCGAGTTTATCTCCCCCACTCCAGAAGCGTGTGTCTTACGAGGGCCTCCAGAGCATAGCCACGCACCACTTCCCCAGTCAGCATGCTGTCAGTCTCCCTCCCCGGGCCTGGCACTGGGCACCCACTTGGCACCCGGAAAGGGACGTGTGCCATTAGTACCCAGGCTGACTGGTGGGGCCGAGGCCTCTGCATGGTGTGCTGAGGTGTTTGGACTCAGCATCATCGTGAGCATCCATCAGAAGTCCCCGTTCCAGTTGTTGGGATCCCTGAAAGCCACAGCCTGGACCAGCATAATAATAGAGTGCTTTGACTGAGCATTCAAAAGATCTGAGCTCCAGAGCTGTCACGGTTAGGTCCACAGTTCCGTTACAGGTCATGACGAGGACCTGTTTATACCCACCAGGAAGGCTCGAATGTTCCCTTAGCTATTAACTGCTTGTTAATAACTTTCAGGACCTCATTGCCCTTATGCAGGCCACCAGCGCACGCTAGCAGTAACTAGCCAACCCTGCTGTTTTTGTAGGTGTTTTTCCTTCTGTGTCTTCCAGGGGTCTGCATTATTATGCCCGTCATGGCATTTCTCTGTACCAGGTCAGTTTCCGGGTCACTTAACAACAGAATCTGTCACAAGTGCACCACAGTCTTGTGGCAGGGCTCTCCATGCCCATCCTTCCAGACCGTCTCCTCATCACCTGCAGGGCGGTCTGTGCACAAGTCCCAAATCCCTGTCTTAGCACTTGTTTTCCCAGACCACTCTCGCAGCCACTTGTATTCGTCTGGGTCCTCGGGAGACAGCCCTTAGGATGGGATCACACCTGTGAGGATTTGGTTAGGGGGGAACTGCCTGTGTGGCAGGAAATAGAGGAGGCGAGAAAAGGCTAGAAGAGCCAGCCATTAAACTGTGAGGCAAGTCTGACCCCCAATGAAGTGGGGGGGTTGGGTGGAAGCATCCTCTCCTCGTTGGCCAATGCCATCTGAGGGAGATTGGGCAAAGCCCTGGGGTGCCCTTGTCCCCCCGTCTCTTGTCTTTGCCAGTTTGTTACTTCCTTCTAATCTCTTGCTGCTGACTAACCTTGCCGATCTCCATTTCCCGTGGTGGAAGAGTTACCCATCCCTGCCGTTCAAGAGAGCAGCTGCTGAGCGGGCTGTGGGGGTCCCACTTCCGAATTCCCAGGGAAAGGCTCTGGCCTGGTTTCAGCCGCAGCTGGAATCTAGTTCACAGTTATGTGAACCAGGTTGTCTCTCTCTAAATTGAAACATTTCCCAGAAAAGTTGGACAGACTGCAGGTTTAATAGTAATACCTTATGTAACCTCTAATAATCCTTACAAATTTGATTAGTAATCTTTGATTTTTTTTTTTTCTTAGCATACAGAATAACTTTAAAGAATGATCTGGATGGGTCATAGTTCTTCCAGTGAAGGAGTTGAGAGGCATACCTGTCTTATTTGTTGGTGACTAATTGGGTTCGTTCATTACATGTCTGTTTTTGTCATTGCAAAGCATTTTCAAGAGTAATGACTGACCCAACATTTTCTCCTTTACCTCTACCCTGCTGTTCAATTTATTCAAAACTGGATTAGTGTCAGAAAAAATAAAGGCCATCTGGGGAAAAATACATGTGTTAGAGTACTTCGCACTGAATTGGAAAGTCATAAAAGTCATCGCTAGGTAATTAGGACTTTAAAAAGGAGCTACGAAACAATTTTTCTAAAATTGGGAAGAGAGTAGCATGGCCTCCCTCTGTTGTCATTTGTATTCAGACAAGTGTGGGAGTGCCAAGTAGATGCATAATGATCGTGAGAAATGAAGACTCGGGTTAATTAGAGCTGAAATGCTGCAACAACGCAGACGAATACCCAAGGAGAAGGCCAGATCGAGACGTGTCTGTCTACACATGTGGGTGTGTGTGCAACTGGCAGACGGTTTTTCAGTGCTCAGGCCGTGTTGGGGAACCGTAAAAGTCAGTGTGGAAAACACAGAACTTGCAGACTCAGTCCCGGAGTTCAAAAAGCTTAGAGGCCACCCTGGGAGAAAGTCCTAGCCTGGTACCAGGCACATAGACTCCCACAGGTCGCCTGGAACGGTCAGCGGGGACACTGATGAACAGCTGCCGTGGTGCCTCAGGGGAATCCTTCTCAGACTTCCTGTTGTTTTAATGTAATATAGTACAGTAACAGAAAAGGTGACGTACGGTGAGGCCAACAGATCAGGCAATGGCTGCCAGTGAAAAGATAAGTGTTGCAGATCCCAAGACTGAGGAGTATGCCACATCATGAGGGGACCACATGGGGGGAAGCACCAGGTTCGAGGGGTATCTGTAAACAGAGGGAACGCCAGAGGGAAGTGGGAGCAAGAGCCTTTATTGTGGTTTCTGTGGGAAGGGATGGGTGAGGCGGGGCAAGCAGGTTTAGGATTTGCTGAATAATTACAGCAGGCTTTGGGGCATAATATTGACCCTAGATGCCTGGTCCCTGGCACTGGGGTGCTTAGGGCAGGCGGACCATGGCCTGGGCTGTGAGAGCAGAGGAGATGTGGGCTCTGGGTTGGTGGGTTTGCATATGAAAAGTGAGCGCCTGGGTGAGTTTGCTAGCTCTAGGAATTGGCTTAATTCTGGGAGGAGCAGTCTGTCCAGTCCAGGGACCTCCATCTGCCTCCAAGATGTCAGAGTATCAGAAATACAGGTATAAAAGACATGGTTAATATACCTCTACAGAGTTAAGCTTTTCTCTTTTGTGTTCTAATAACATCTTCAGCAAGCCTCTGGGTCAGCACCTTCAGTGGGGCTGCCAAGTACCCCCGGGGCCTCCCGGTATCCACAGCGTCAAGTCAGCAGTTCACTGTGTGACACGAGAGGGGGATGTCTTAAATATGAAACGGAAGGACTTGGCCGGGGTGGGTGGGCTATCAGAGCAGGGCATGAGCCCTTCCAGCTGAGAACGTCTGGAAAGTCGTGTGTGTATTTTCGAGCCTCCCTGTGTGGCAAAGAGCCTGTGCTAGCTGCCGCCTGTGCCCTAATGAATGACAGGCATATCTGGTACTGGGGAACTACCCAGTCCAGGGAAAGAGGGGAGGGAGGTATCAACTAGCTGTGGCCAGGTTTGGGACATGCTGGTGGGACCTCTGTGTGATACGTGTATCATTACATTTGTATGCGTTTGGATAATTGTAAGTCCCAAGAAGTGTGGGTGGTGAACTGGGGAGGTGCTGTACTGGCAAGTTTTCTGGGCATGTCCGTGGCCTAAAAATACGGGAAAAGAGTGACATTTATCTTGAATAAATACAAAATGAATGCAGAAGAGGGGAATAGTACATGCATAGCCTTCAGCTCCCGAATCTTACATTTACCGCGAACTCTTGTAAATCCCTCTTTTGAGAAATGATTTAAAAGCCAATTCATGCTTGGGCCAGTTTCACAAACCAGGCAGACCACCCATGAATTCAGATTCTTGTAGAACATCCAGTTCAGTAGCTTACCTGCGCAGTCTCTAGAAGTGCCACCATACCCCTCCCCCCACGTCGCTCTGTGCTTCTCTGTGGACATCATGGGCTTTGTTGCTTAATTTTCTTCTCAATTTCATGGCGCGAGTCCCTGTTGATCAGTTTTCAGTATTTTTCTTTCCACACTCTATGCTTTTATTAAGTTTATCAATGATATTTTTTTCCTTATGACAAATTCTAGTTTTCTAGTTCATGCTATTGTGATTAGTTACCACCCTGTTGTTCTAAAGGATTCTCCCAGAGAGTCCTGACAACTCACAGTAAATCTTACATTTTTGCCTTGAGACTTGGAGATCTAGAATTTGCATATTTTGGCACTCCTTCCTTAAGTGTGTCCTTCTTCTTTCACATAATTTTTATAGAACTATTGTTATCTATTTTCTTTGGTCCAGCCTTATCGTCCACTAGTAAACTATTCCTTTTTTTATTATAATAGGAATAATAACATTATAACAACATGTAAGATATCATAAAATTAATATAGTCAGTCACATTTTTTGAATGCCACTATAAGCCAGGCTGTTCTAAATGATTTATATAGTAAAAACTCATTAGATTCTCACTGTCTAAGGTAGGTACTGCTATTATCCCCACTTTACAATGGGGAAACAGAGGCACAGGGAGGTAAAGTGGTGTGCTGTAGGCAATGTACCTAAGTCAATGGATGAAGTAGGATTTGAATCTGAAAATATGATTAGTATAATGAACTCTCACCTTCCTGAACATAAGACAGAAATAGTCAAAAACATTGGATAATTGAACAGAAATTTTCCCACTTTTGCCTTCCTTTGTTTTATTCTCCACATTACCACAGGACCCTTATTCACCCTTCAGATTTCAAGTCCGCAGTCATGTCCTACATCCACCAGAGGCTGCCCATGACTATGCAAACAACTCAGCACCCTGCCCCCCAAAATGGTTTTCTAACCCTGAGTTCATTCGTCTGTGTGTTTGGATCAATGTCTTGCTTCCTCATAGAATAGAGCTCCACTGGGGGAAGGATCTTGTCTGCTTTTATTCCCCATTGGGTCCTTGTTACTCCCCATCCCGCCTGGTAGGTTGTAGGTGCTCGGTAAGTATTTATTAGGTGCTTGAGCAAAGATTTTAAAGAAAGGGGAAAGAAAGGCAAAGATTTATTCATGCTTACCACATTCCAGGTTCTTTAGATACAGGGTACCATTCAGTTATCCTGCCCGTTGGGAAACAGTTTTACTTCAAGTAACAGAAAACCCAACTACAGTGGTTTAAGCAAATAGGATATTATTTGTCTCCCATAACAAGAATTCCAGATTGGCATTTCAGGGCTGGTTTGACTGCTAACCAATGTCCTACGCTTTTCTGTTTCTATTCCTACAAGTTGGGCAATATAATCTTGTCAAAATGACAGTAGATCCCAGTCGTTGGATTTTCTACTGTTGTATGAGCAGTAGATTGGTTGCATGAGCAGTAGGTTTGAAACTCTGTATGCCTTCTTAAACAAAAAGTTGAGATTTTATGTTAATTTATAATGTACTTCTTGAGGAGAGAAGTGAAAAGAATTGCCAGGACATTGGGGAAGGCTCTCCTGAAAGGTCTGGTGATCCTTAACTGTGTCCATTCTTATTTATGTCTAAGGCATCAAAAGCTGATGGGAAATTGTGTGGGGAGAGATTATTGGCAGGTGTAACAGTAGGGTGAGCTGGTTGCATTTCCCAGAGGGAGAAGCCCTGGCTCAGTGTCCATGTTCATAGATCTTTTCTTTTCCAACATCCTGGGGGGAATGTCCTGATCTCTTTGGGTGGAGAGTGAAAAGTAGGCTGCCAGTGCTCTGGGAACCAAGTGGAGAAGCAAGCTAGGAAATGAGGGTATGGGGAGCAGCTCTGTCTTACATTCATTGTAGACTTTGACTTAATGCTCTTGGCCTCAGTGCATTTCCTGCCCTAACCTTTTGCTATGTTTTGTTTCTCAAGTCCAAATTCTGGAATTCACCAGAAAGTAAAACAGCTGGGTGCGGTGGAGTAAAAGCAGCCTGGGGAGGGAGAAGGAATTTGTGAATGGATTTTTAAAAGCCAGCCACCCTCTTTTCATATTCCTTCTTGTAGAGCCTTGAAGTACATCTGGTTCTTTTAGCTTATCCCCTCTATGGATCCATCGTCCCCCCACACCTGTTTCATGGATACATGGCACCTCCTGCTCCTGAGCCTTTGCTGGGCAGGGTGGGCAAGGTTCTGTGGTTCAGGCGGGCTCACTTCCTGTCTCCCTTCATTTCAACCCGGGTATGCCTTTTCTGTGTCTTAATCTGGTTGGGCTCGTCCAGGTTTGGGCTGCTGTGTCCTTTCCTGCCCTTAGCATTTCTGGGCTTATGCCTTTTTTATTCTCTTTTCATTCTACTAGAGAGGAAAGGAAGGTAAAAATGCATGTATTCAGTCGTTCATACTTTACTGGAAATCCTGCTTACATTATCCTTCTGTAGAAGTAGGATTGTACTCTCTCTCTTTGAAATCGATAAAGTCTATGTAAGTCATTCAACATCTGTTGTATATTTAGTGGATTTATGTAGAAAGGGTAATGAAAATTCCTGGGAAGGAGTCAACTTTGAAGGGAATTCAGACTCTAAGTTTGTTAAAATGTGAATCTGAGCTTTCTTAAAACATGTCTTTTTAATTTTCAGATTGTGAGCCATGCCCTTAGTGAAGAGGAACATCGAACCCCGGCACGTGTGCCGGGGAGCCCTGCCCGAAGGGATTACCAGTGAACTTGAATGTGTAACCAATAGCACTCTTGCTGCTATCATACGCCAGCTAAGCAGTCTAAGTAAGTCATCTCATTTCTAGAACACCTGTTTTCTGACGACCAGTGGCATGCTGTTAACTTGACCATTAGCAGATTGATTTCAGCTTGGTAGTTAATTTTGTCTGAAGAAGAGACCTCAACTTTGAAGGACCCACAACTTGAAATCCCGCTCGCCCAGTTTTCCCAGTGTGAAATAAATCACTGGTCTCATGATACCAACTCTATGTGCTGAAGATGTAAAGTTAGAATTGACCAACTTACAAATTACTAGATAAGACCAAACGTGTGGATTCGAAGTAGTGTCAATTTTTAAAAGCTTAGTAAATGAGGATAAAATGATTGATACTTTTTTTTTAAATGTGAATTATTTTAAGCTTGGACAGGACTAATTGGTTTTTTTTAATGTGATAAATTGTTAACACTTGTAACATGTCTGGCTTAGAGTAGATGCCCAAATATTTGTTGATTAAATAATATTCCAAGTAAACTGAAGATTAAAGCAAAAAAATAGTGAGATTTGCTGATTTTAACCTAAATGTAGGGACTGACTTCCAAATTGAGGTCAACAGATAAGCTGATTATTATATATATATATAGTACTATGTATATATTACATATTTAGATTTTATAAATCCAAGCAAATACAAGGAAAAAAGGACTTTTTATTATTTTTGTAAAAGATTTTGTTTATTTGAGAGAGAGCACGCATGAGCAGGAGCGGGGCGAGGGGCAGAGGGAGAGAGAGAAGCATTGGCTCCTTGCTGAGCAAGGAGCCCGATGCGGGGCTCGATTGCAGGACCCCTGAGATCATGACCTGAGTCGAAGGCAGACAGTTAACCGACTGAGCCTCCCAGGTGCCCCAGGACTTTGTATTATTTTAATTTTAAACATTAATGTGAAATACCCAAGAAATAGTTTTTTTGGGGGGGGCAGAGGGAGAGGGAGAGAGAGGATCTTAGGCAGGCTCCATGCCCAGCATGGAGCCCAACAGGGGCTCAGTCTCACAGCCCTGAGATCATGACCTGAGCCAAAATCAAGATTCGGATGCTTAAGTGACTGAGCCACCCAGGCACCCAGAAATAATTCATTTCTGAAGACTCAGATATACATGAAAATGCATTTTTCTTCAAAGCTTTTTGAAGTTGGAATGTTTTCCCCCTAACTTTTACATTTATATCATGATCCTGTTTTCTCACTTTGTCCCACTCCTTTTTGGTTTAGATGTATTTTGGGTGACAGGTTTTCATAGTTAAGTTTTTCAGAAACTGCTAATAACTTAGAAAAACCTCCATGATTTCACATACCAGTAGCCTCAAGCACAGGAAAATGTTTGTTAAAAATGTTCAGGTGCTTTTATTTAAATTTTGAAGAAGAGACACTTTGAATAAGTATTTCTCTTTAAAGGAATTGTACTGTGTTGTTATATTTTTAATATGTAATCATTGGCAAATTGGAAAAGCAATTTGGAAATTACTTAAAATGTGTTTTAAAATAGATTTCTTTTGGAATCTAATTACAATTGATTTGGGGTAGTGGTTGTTGATAAAGTGTATAAATTGGTATAATTATAGGAAAATAGCTTGTAAATTATTGAAGGGTAAAAATGTTTCTGTTTGAGTTCATATATTGTTATAAGAATGCTTGGTCTCTTGTTTTTATGGCTGAAATACCTATTGATGTGGAGTATAAGAGATGAAAACCAACAAATGGTTAAAGTTTTAATAGTCAAGCTGTATCTCATGCTGTAATAATACTCAGCCTAGTGTTATACTGGTCATGTTTCTGTGAGTAAAACCCCACACACAGTATTTTCTGTTCCATGTAGTCTGCTCATGGTAGGCAGAATAATAATGGCTCCTTCAAAGATGTCCCTCTCTTAATCCTTGGAACCTGTGTGACATGATGGGGAAATGAACGTTACTTAGCAGCTCATCTCAAGAGAATGAGGTTAGCCTGGATGATCCAGTGTAATCCCAGGGTTCCTTTAAATGTGGGAGGAGGAGGAACCCATGTCAAAATGATGTGATGTGAGACTCAGTCAGCTGTTGCTGGCTTTGAAGATGAATGAAGAGACTACAGGCCAAGGAATGCAGACCACTTCTGGAAAGTGGAAAAGGACAAGGAAATGAATTCTCCCCTAGAGCCTCCAGGAGGAACACAGCTCTGCCAAAACCTTGATTTAGCCTAGTGGAATCCATTTCAGACTTTTTTTTTTTTTTTTAATTTTATTTATTTATTTGAGAGAGAGCGGAAGAGAGAGTGAGAGAGAGCACAAGCAGGGGGAGCGGCAGGCAGAGGGAGAAGCAGGCTCCCTGCTGAACAGGGAACCTGATGTGGGGCTCGAACCCAGGACCCCGGGATCATGACCTGAGCTGAAGGCAGACGCTTAACCGACTGAGCCACCCCGTTGTCCCTCCATTTCAGACTTCTAACCTCTTGAATGTGAGATAATTAATGTGTGTTGTTTTAAACCACTAAATTTGTGGTCATTTGACACAACAAGGAAAAGCAGCAATGGGAAAGTAATGTACCACCCAGCCTTGGTTTCATGACGTCCACCTAATCCACTCTTGCCTCATGAGTGGACCAGGGATGGGCACTGGCCTCAAGGACAGTCGGCCTTAGTTAGGCCACCCCGGTGGGTCTCAACCCTGTCTCTGTTAGAGTCACTGGGGGAGCTTTGAAACAAGATGCTAGGAATCCCTCGAGAGAGAATGATTGGAGTGTGCCCTAGAGATGTGATCTGCAGAATCCGATACCATGTATCTGGATTGAAAAGATGAGCTGGGTCAGTCCTGTGCTTGCAGGGAGTTTGAACTAAGAAACACACCTTGCTAGTCTGTTATGGGATCTGCTGCTGAAATGTCACCCAGGACGAATAAGTGATGGCCACCTGCATGCTGAAGCTGGAATCGTGGGCAGAGTGTAAGAGAAGGCAGAGGAAGCGAGCTGGTAGAAGAAGGCAAAGGAATGTGCAGATAGAGACAGGAGCTGATGATGAGAAAGAGCACTAGGTGCAGGAAGGTGGAGAGAGACCTGGTCCCTGGACCTGCGCAGGAGGGCTTTCCCTCCCATTCAAGGAGCAGCTCAGGGATCCCCAGAGCAAACCTCCTTTCTTCCCCTTCCTTGTGCGATCCGTGCCTGCAGCCCAAAGGGACTTACAGAAAGAAGAGCAGACTGATACGGATGCCAAGGATGTAATTGTAGGAAACTAATATACTCTGTTACTTATTGGTGATAGAGTAGCACATTTTTGGTTACCAGTGATTTATTCATGAGTGATGATTCACTCAGTACCTCTCTAGGTACAGCATACAACAAATCAATTTGGTGCCTACTTAGAGTTTTAAAAAGCATATATAATTGACATCGAATCGGGCTATAGAACAGGAAGCAGACTATGACATGCTACAGCACTCACACGTGTAATAAATGCTCCAATTTGGGTGAATCTTTGGGTTTTGTGGGGGCTTTCCACTGAGTCGAAATATATTACAGGAGGTATTTTTTGATCTGATCTTTTTATGATCTATAATTGTTAGGAAGAATAAGAATTTAAAAAATGTTTTTACGTTATTTTCTTATTTTGTAGTCATTCATCAGGTGTTCTTAAAAAGTGAAAATTTAAGAATGCATGTATCTGTCATATTAAAAATCTTCTAAAAAAAGTCTTCTTTTACTGAGTATTAATTCCCAAGATAAAGTCAAAACAGAATCTATTTTTTTATTCCTTTGAGTATCTAACCATTATGCATTAGGTCCAGATACCATCTTAATCTTCTCCATTTCCCTCCCACATGCCATTAGCATCCCCCCAGTATCTCCACCTCTCAGATTTGTAATGGGTGATGCACACCATCTGAACTTCTCATGAGCAGTACAGAAAGAGGCTGGACTTCATCTACAAATGCCATCTGGGCAGAGTATCGTGGGAAGTTGAAGGATTTGCCTTGACCATAGACTCATCATATCTGCCTGAGCAACAGAGACTTGCCCTGGGAAACCTACTGTGATGGTCCAGGGTAACTAATTCTCTGGTAGGTCCAAGGGAGGAAGAACAGACCCAGGAGTCCACAGGAATTTCTTTGCTCTTTTCCAAAAAGGAAGACTTAGCAATCAAGGCTCTGATTCACCAGATCATTCGGATTCTCGTCACATCTCCAGGGGCAGTTCAGCGTCATGCAGATGCAAATGACTTTCTATAATGACGAAAAGAATATGGTCCCAGATACCAAATAGATCTCTGTAACCCCTATAACTCTGCATAACTTTTGGGGAATTTGTAGGTTTTTAGCCAGGTACCATGTTCCCATTACATCCAAATTAGATACTTGACTTTAAAGGGTGAGAAATTTTGTCAGCATTAGATACTTACCAGGCTTTTCAGGGAATTGAAATCTTTTCAATGAGAAAATATTAATTATTGTAATGAGTTTAAGAACAGTCATAGAAATGAAAGAGGAAACATGTACCTTGAACTGCCTTATAGTTAAAGGATCAAGGCTTTCTCCAATAAAATAAAATATTAGTCTAGTAATTTCCAGATTTTTTTTCTTTGCATATTCCTAACTTTTTTTTTTTTAAAGATTTTATTTACTTATTTGAGAGAAAGAGGGAGAAAGAGAGAGAGAGCACAGAGGGAGAGGGAGGAGCAGATTCCCTGCTGAGTAGGGAGCCTGACGTGAGGCTCGATCCCAGGACCCCGGGATCCATGACCTGAGCCAAACGCAGGCGCTTAACCCACTGAGCCACCCAGACGCCCGCATGTTTCTAACTTCTAATAGGATTGATCTGGGGGGAGTGGGTGGGGGACAGGGAAGCCATTTTTTTTTTTAAAGATTTTTACTCATTTATTTGACAGAGAGACAGCAAGAGAGGGAACACAAGCAGAGGGAGTGGGAGAGGGAGAAGCAGGCTTCCTGCCGAGCAGGGAGCCCAATGCGGGGCTTGATCCTAGGACCCCGGGATCATGACCTGAGCCGAAGGCAGATGCTTAACCCATTGAGCCACCCAGGCGCCCTGGGAAGCCATTTTTTTAAAACAGTTTTGGTTAATAATGTATTATTTGGTTTTCTAGCTATGGAATATTGATTTTTTTTTTCTTCAAATGACAGTTGAGTGTAGCAATTACTCTTACATCAGGAGTGCTTTTTCATCCTTTTCCTTGATTAATAATCTGAGTACTCTAGTTCCTGTCAGCTAGTTGCTCAATTAAAATTATGGTATCTTGCAATCAAATTCCTACTGATATTATACTGTAGTTTTAATATAATTTGTTTAAGAAAAGGACATGGGGGGGCATCTGGGTGGCTCAGTGGGTTAAGCACTAACTCTTGGTTTCAGCTCAGGTCTGATCTCAGTGGTTCCATGCTCAGCAGGGAGTCTGCTTTTGGATTCTCTCTCTCCTTCTGCCTCTCTCCCCCTGCCCCTCTCCCACTCTCATTCTCTCTCTCTCTCTAAAATAAATAAACCTTAAAAAAAACCAAAAAACCAACATGGGAACATAAGGCATTTGTGCCAAGGATGCTGTAAGTCCTCTTTAATACCTCTAGGGTGTTTTTTACTACTTTTCTCTTTGTTCTTGTGATAATAGTGGTCTTCCTCTTCCCCCCCTTGTGAAGGCTCCTAAGATGTCACAAAGAAAGGGGTCACCCCTCCCACCCCCAAGGTTTTTGCTCATATTAGATGGTAATGAGATAATATAGAGAACTTACAAAGCATAGGAAAACACAGATTTAAAAAATTACAAAATTTTCATTAATAAGAGAAAATAATCTGTAATGCTTTGTATATACCATTATAAAAATGGTATCTTATACATATGGTTTTGTAGCCTGTACTCAGTATATAGTAAACATCTTTGTTGATTCCTCTAAGATACAATTTTTAATAGCTAGAGATTATTATATTGATATACCATAATTATTTAACCATTTCCCTACTGTTAGACATATAAATTGTTTCCTTGTTTGGGGGGCGGGGAACACTATCATAAATTCTTGTATAAACCAGTACATACATCTCTTGTATAAACCAGTTCTTTTTGATATTTAAAAAAAAATTCTGAGACTCCATTAATTTTAAGTATGTCTTTCCTTTAAAAAATTATTACAGGGGCGCCTGGGTGGCTCATTGGGTTAAGCCTCAGACTCTTGATTTCAGCTCAGGTCATGATCTCAGGGTGATGAGATTGAGCCCTGTGTTGGGCTACAAGCTGGACATGGAGCCTGTAAGATTCTTTCCTTCTCCCCCTCTCCCCACTCGCATGTGTGCGTGCTCTCTCAAAAAAATATTATCTTTTAAAAAAAAATTGTTACAAAGTCTATTTTTCTGTTAATTTCCATGTTTTAGGTAATTGCATGAATAAGAAAGGAGGTCTGTTTTCTTCTCAAAGATTTTAATAAGTGGTTAATATTTTTACTAATACTCCTTACGGTACATGCTGTTTCATATCAAACTAAATGCCAGATCAACATAAAAATACTACCTTAAGGGCTTGCTCACATTTGCTTTATCTAATCGGGTCTAAAATTTGGAGTCGTACTAATTGATTATATCAAGTGCAGTTCTACTCAGAATAGAGATCTAAATATTTTGAAGGCATGCACTGAATAGATTTCTAAGATGTTTTTAGCCAAATGGGATTTGTGGGAGGAAGGGGAGATATTCAGACGCAGTATGTGCGGGAAATAGATCACAAGTACATTTCCATGCAGTTTGAGTCTAGGGTTAAAAGGGGATGTTAAGAGAAAATGTATTGCTGTATCTGGACAGAAGTAGACTGGAAGAAACAGCAAGAATTTTTAAAATTTTAGTTCTTCAAACTGAGATAAACGCTTGTATTTCTTGTAGGCTAAAATAGAAAGCCAGTGAAGGGAGGTGAGTAATGTATACTTAGGAAACTATAAGATAAAAGTTCTTTCAGCAAGTTGGAGGCAAGTATAAGAGCCTCTTCCCCCAAACGGCAGAATTACTGGGAATTCAAGCACTTTCCTGACCCATCATTTGACCTGAAATATCAGAAATACTTCCTTGAGGGCATTATAAAAGTAATTATGATTGAGGTTGGTTTTCATTTCTCCTTTTCCTAGATGAATCTCTACGTAGCAGAATTTAAATGTAGAATAATTCATAATAGCACAAGTTGAAGAGTCAGCCAAATCTGAATGTTTAGTCCTTCTCTGGTTTATCATCTGTATTCTTCCTATTTCATGAGTATATAGGCTTATGTGATTTATAGATGTTTTTCTCATTGTTTTGATTTATACTGTCATTAACGCAGACCATCTAAAAACTTTGAGGGAAGATTTTAAAGGTTCTTAATATTCTAAAACTTTACTATGCTCACTCCCATATTAGGAAAACAATCACTATTATCAGTAAAGTAGTATTCTTCTGTAAAGCATGCCCTTTTATAGGACTAAACATTCTCTACCTCAGCCTCTACTGTTCTTCTACATACATTGTTCAGTAAAAAAAATAAAACTATAAGACATGTGAAAAGGAGAAAAATGTGACTCATAATTTTTATTTTTTTTAATTTATTTTGAGAGAGAACACGCGCATGAGCGAGTGGGGGCGTGCAGAGGGAGAGAATCTCAAGCAGACTCCCCACTGAGTGCAGAACCTGACATGGGGCTCAATCTCAGGACCCTGAGATCATGAGCTGAAATCAAGAAGTTGGATGCTCAACCCAGGTGCCCAAAATGTGACTCAGAATGAAGAAAAAAAGAAGTTGGTAGAAGCAGGGCCCACAGATGACCCCAATTTTGGATTAGTAGATAAGTACTTTAAAATACCTATGAAAAATATATTGAAGGGACTTCCAGTTTCCAATCTGGCAAGGAGCTTAAAAATCCTTCCTGGTCATACAGCAAGAAAAAAAGCTGAACAAGTTGAAAACCTAACAGCTTTTCTTAGATCTGTCAGAGAACTGAGGTCACAGTTCAGATCATTGCCCCCAAATTTGGAGAGACTGGTGGATTACTGGGGGGCTCAGTGAGAACAAGTTTGAGAGCTAAAAGCTCTAGAGGGTCCATTCTTAGTGGGGGCTCCCACACTTCTGTGAATTTTACCATCCTACCAGGTTCTCACAGTGAATATCAGAGAAAAATCCCCTTGTGCTTACCCCAGAGGGAGGGGAAGAGTAACCATTTTGAAATAAAACCAGAGCATTCTGTGTTTTCTTAGTGCCTGCCCTCAAAGGGAAATGATTTCACTGGAGCCTAAGGGAGTTGGGTTTTACCAGAGCCTAACCAACCCCGGGAGAAGGGAAATACCTACTCCAGCCCCTTCTTGCCTTCCTTTCTCATCTAAGGGGGAGGGGCGTGAGTCCCAGGGACCTAGGCTCACCAAAAGACTGAGACCAGATCATAGGACTACCATAGATGGATGAAGGGCCAAGGAAGATACGGAATATATGTGTATACAGTGGGATATTATTCAGCATTGAGAGGAAATCCTGCCATTTGCAACATGCATGTACTTAAGGGACTTTATGATAAGTGAAATAAGCCATACAGAGAATACTCTACGATCTCATTTATGTGTGGAATCTTCAAGAAAATAATTTGAACACCTAGAAATAAGGAGTAGAATGGTTATTACCAGGTGAGGGCTATGAGGGAGGGAAAACAGGAAGATGATGGTTAGAAGGTATAAACCTTTAGTTATAGATGAATAAGTTCTGGGAATCTAATGCACAGCATGGTGACCATAATTAGAAATACTGTATTGTACATTTAGAATTTGCTGAAAGTAGATCTTAAGGGTTCACACACACACACACACACACACAGAGTATGTGAGGTGATGGTATATGAATTAACCCGATTATGGTAATCATTTCACAACCTATATATATATCACAACCTGTATATATGTCAAATCATCATGTTGTACACTTTAAATATACACAATTTTGTCAGTTATACCTCAGTACAGCTAGAAAAAAGGTCATAGGACTCTAGAACACTTTCCTTCCTGCCACACCTTCCCAACACATCACTAAAGGCCTACATACCCCAGTTCCTTTTACCCAGTACAGCATGTCTGGCTTTCAACAAAAAAATTAAAAGGTGAAAAACACAGTTGGAAGAGACAGAGTAAGCATCAGAACCAAAGTCAGATGTAGTAGGGATGTTGGAATTATCCAACCAGGAATTTAAAATAGCTATGATGAATATGTCAAGGATGCTGATGGAAAAAGTAGACAACATTCAGAAATAGATGGGTCATGTCAGCAGAGATACAGAAATTCTAAGAAAGTGGTTGGCCTGGTGATGGGTGTTGAGGAGCGCACGTACTGCATGGAGCACTGGGTGTTGTACGCAGACAATGAATCATGGAACACTACATCAAGAACTAATGATGTGTAATGTATGGTGATTAATGTAATATAACAAAAAAAATAAATTCTAAGTGTTAAAAAAAACACATTGAAGGACAGAGTAAAAAAGGTGAATGGCATGCATGAGGAAATAGGGAATTTCAACAGAGAAATGGAAACTAAAGAGAAAAAAAAAGAAACAGAACTGAAAATCCCAGTATCAGAAGTAAAGGAATTCACTTAGTGGGCCCAACCGAAGACTGTCGAAGCAGAAGTAGCTTGGAGGTGAGCCAATAGAAATTATTCAAACTAATTTACAAGAGAAAATGAGAAAGAAAAGAACAGAGAATCCAAAATGTGGGACAATATCAGAGGGTCTAATACATAGGTAATTGGAGTCCCAGGAGAAGATAGAGCAAGAATAAGGCAGAAGAAATAATGAATGAGAGTTTTTGAGTATTGATGATAGTTATCAGCCAACAGGTTCAAGAAGCTCAGCAAATTTCAAGAAGTGTAAATTAAACAAAATCCCATTTAGTCACCTCATAGTAGTATTACTAAAAGAACAAGGTAAAGAGAAAATGATAAGCAAGAGGGGAAAAATATATATAGGGAGGGTGTGGTGTTCAGAATGACCGCTGATTCTCATCAGAAACAAGACCCGAAATGAAGTATGAATGAACTGAAGTGAAATGGAAATGAAAGCCATATTTTATTTTATTCAGATAAAATCTGAGAGAATTAAGTCTTCAGTAGATCTGCATTACCAAAAAATGCTAGAAAAATTCTTGAGGGTGAAGGAAAACGATACCAGATAGTAGCCTGGATCTGCAAGAAGGAATAAAGAGCAACAGAAAAAGTAAATATGAGAGTAAATATAAATGCTCATTAAAAATTATGTATTTATATCTATTTGTTTAGGAGCTTTCTGACTGTTCAAAATGTATTGTAGAGTTCATGCCGTATGTGAAATTAAAATATATGGCAGTGAGAGCTGTAAATGTAGAAGGGGGTAAATGGAATGATATAGTTGTGTTTTATCTTGTTTTACAAAATATTATTTGAAAGCACATCATGATGAATTAAGAATGCATATTTTAATTTCCAGTAACCTCTAGGATAATGCATAGAGGAGATAAAATGGAATCCTAAGATAATCATTCGATTTTCCCAGAAGAAGGCAGGAAAGGAAGAAGAAAGGAATAAAGAACAGAAAGGACAAATGGAAAAGCAATACCCAGGTGATAGAATTAAACCCAGCCCTATCAAGAATTACGTTAAATGGAAACATTTTGAACACCCACTTAAAATTTAAGGCAGAGCTTATCAGGTTAGGTAAAAAAGCAAGACTAAAATACTTGCATTTTTAAGGATGAAGACAGATTTAAAGAAAATAATGTAAAATAGATATCATGTAAACTAAACATAAAGCATAAGCAAGCTGATGTGACTATATTAATGTCAAGTAAACTATAAAGCAGAGGTAAAGACGGAGGTTCCATTGTGATGAGAGTCTATTTGTCAAGAACTCACAACTTAAAATTTTAATTTTAAAGAATATGGAATAAAAATAGAACCAAAAAGAGAAATAGAAATAGACATCGCAGAATCACAATTGCAGATTTTAGCAAAAACCTCTCCGCGAATGATAAAAAAAACAGACAAAAATCTGTAAGAATATAGATGGTTTGAACAACACTACTAACCAGTCTGATTTAATTGAACTTTATAGAACACTGAACTCCCAAATTATAAAATGTACATTCTTTTAATGTTCACATGGAATGTTCACCAAGATGAACATAAGCTCAGCCATAAAATAATATGTTTGAAAGATTGGTATCCTAAAGAGTATGATGGTAATGAGACTGTAATTATGATAATCTTTTTAGATAATCCTGACATATTGGAAAATGAAGCAGTATCTTTTAAAATAATCCTTGGGTCAAAGAAGAAATAAAAGAAATTAGAAATTCTATTTCTAACGTGTGATGATGAGCCATGTATTTGTGGGATTTATTTAAAGAAGTGCTTAGAGGGAAATTTGTACCTTTAAATACTTATGTGAGAAAAGAAGAGAGAGTTAAAATCATGAGCACATTCCTCAGGTGAGCTCTCAATGTTGCTCAGCAATCCTGCTGTAATTTCTTTGTTAATTAGTTTTCCTGCCCTTAGAGTGCCTGTTTCATATCTTTCTTTCTACCTCAAACTTCCCCCTCTGAGCTGATGACTTGCTTCTTATTTTGTTGGGAAAATAAAAGCAGTCAGAGGAGAAACAGACAATCCCCTTTTCCCAGATCTGTCCGCTGATAATGTTCTGTACCAATGTGTCCTGCTCACCCTCCTTTAAAATGGTGAGCAATAATGTTTCTGTCAAAAGCAGTGGACCCCACATCCTCATGCTCACTCCAGGACTGTGTTCACCCTCTCTTTTCTGCATCACCCCCCCCACACACACACACTCTGTCTACATCATGCCTACCAAATATTAATATATGGAGAAATCTCCTGACCTAAACCTCAGACCATCCTCTACCTGTTTCCCCATTTCTTGCTCCCCTTCACAGCAAGATACCTTGAAAGAAGATTCATATCCTCATTGCCTTTACCTTCTTCATTTTCTCTTGTCCCAATTAAAATTTTGTCCCACCCACTCTTAAAATTGTGCTTATAAGCATTACCGGTGACTTCCCCATTGCCAAGTCCAGTGCTTAGTCGCAAGTCTGGGGAACATTTCTTTCCCTGGCTTCTGGGCCAGCACCCTCTGGTGTTTCTCCTCCCTCACAAGCTATTCTTTATTAGTCTCCTTTGATGATCTTTCCAACCTCTGCATGGGGGAGTGCTCCAAGGCTCGGTCATTGACACCCTTCTCTGCCTGCTCCCATTCACTAGGTGACCTCATCCAGTCCCATGGCTTGAAACGCCATCTTTACGCTGATGTACGTCTTCCATTTCACCTCTCTCTGAGATTTCAAACTTGTGTATACAACTGCCTACAGGAGATCTGCACTTGGATTTCTAATAGGCACACCTCACACTCTACATGTCTAACACGGAATTATTTCTTTCCCCTCTCTTCCCCTCTTCTCTGTTAGCAAATGAGAACTCTAGTCTTCCAGTTCTTGTGTATTTGTGTCTTCTCTCTTTCCTACCACATATCTTCAAACTGTGTACCAAATCTGTACAGCTCTTGGCCCCTCTGCGGCCACTGTTCTAGTCTAAGCCACCACTGCATCTCTGCTCAACAGCATCCTCCTATCTGGTCTCTCTGCTCTACTCGTCACTCCGCTCCACGGGGAAGGGATTTATTCGTCTGCTTTCTTCTAACCACTTTTCTCTCCATTTCACTGGATTCCAGCCATATTGACCTCTGGAGGCTGCCTTCCCACACCAACTGGCTTTCTGCCTTCTGCCTGGAAGGTTCCTCCCTGAGATGTCTACATGGTTCCCTGGTCTTTTGTGACCACCTACGTACCACCCACGTTCTACCACTCCCTGTTCCCTCACTGTCTTATTTTCTTCATAGCACTTAGCATCACGTGATATCTGTTCGTCTGTTGTCTGTGTATAACATAAACTTTGTGGCTGTGTTAACTGCTGTGTTTCTTCAAGCAGCTAGGATGGCGCCTGGTACACAGTGGGTGCTTATTAAATATTTGCTAAATAAACTGAATATGCTTAATAATCAACCTCTATTTTCTTAGTTCTCTACGAAATGCTAGAAAGAATATTATTAAAGAAGTATACATAAAAGTTCACTGTGGTTAACTATGGGTGACATTTCTTTTTATTTTTCTGAGTTTTCCAGATTTTCTGCCACAAGCACATGCTGCTTTTATACTCACAGATTTCAGTAAGAATCAGAATGTATATTGTATTTTTTGTCTTACACAGACTTAGAAACGCAACAAAGACAAAAGAAAGAAATCAGAATGTTAGCAGTGGATGCCTTGGATTGGACTTTGGGCCATTTTCCCCATTGTTTACCTTTCTGTGTTTCCTATATTTCTTCTAATAAGTGTGGATTGCTTTCGTGGTAGAAAAAATAAAACTTTAAAAAGGGAGGAAAAAACCTTAGGGCCCAATAATTATAACTTACTATTTTATGGAATTCAATGGTAATTGGACTTTACTACAAACACTATAATGAAATTTCTTTCTTAACTTTTTTATTTTGAAATGATTTCAGACTTATAAAAGGTCAAAACCAGGAGAGAATTCTCAGACTTTCACCTGTATATTATTTTACCACATTTTCTCTTTCTCAGAGACTCTTCCTCCTGCTTTCCTTTCTCCTATACACACATACGTGTATATATTTAGTATTTTGTATTTTTAATATTATGTATTTTATGTTTAGTAAATATATATCCTTAACTCTCTTCTTTAATCTGGAACAGTTCCTCAATCTTTCCTTGACTTTATGACTTGACATTTTAAAAGGGAACTGACCATTTTCTGGAATGTCTGAGTCTGGGTCTTCTGATGTTTCCTGATGATTAGATTTAGGATATTGGCAGGGCTGTGACAGAGTGATGACACATCCTTCTCAGTGCATTTCTTCTCAAAGCACATATTCTCTGCCTGCCCCATAACTGCCCATGAGGACTTCAGTCACGTTTTGTTTTCAATCGCGGTAATTTTTTTTTTTTTTTGTATCAGCATTGGTTTGTTTATTGTAGCAAAGGAATCATACTGATGTAAGACATTAGTAATAGGGGAAATGGTGTATAAATTGTATGGGAACTCTCTGTACAATCTTAATTTTTCAGTAAATCTAATACTATTCTCTTTCTCTTTTTTTTTTATTATGTTATGTTAATCACCATACATTACATCACTAGTTTTTGATGTAGTGTTCCATGATTCATTGTTTGCATATAACACCCAGTGCTCCATGCAGAACGTGCCCTCTTTAATACCCATCACCAGGCTAACCCATCCTCCCACCCCCCTCCCCTCTAGAACCCTCAGTTTGTTTTTCAGAGTCCATCGTCTCTCATGGTTCGTCTCCCCCTCCGATTCCCCCCCTTCATTCTTCCCCTCCTGTTTTGTCCATAGATTTCCGTAATTAAAGTTTTGTCTCCCTCTGTAATTAATAAGTTTCTTATGGGGAAACATCTTGAGACTTTGGAATAGCCCGCTTTCATCCATTTCTTTCCACTAATCCTAGCATCCACTGATGATTCTTGCCCCAAACACTTACTATTGTGATGGTTACAAAATGGTGATTTTTGTTGTTCCCTAATTTCCTCTACATGTATTAGTTGGAATTCTGCTGTAAGCACTTTCACTTCTTTCCTTGTCATTCATTCATTCATTCATTCATTCATTCATTCATTCATTTATATCCATCCATATGAATTCATGAATTGTTACTTTATTCTGTGGGTTGTAATCCGTTGTCTTTATTATTTATTTTGATGCTTACATTTTCCCTGATTTGGCCAGTGGGAGCCCTTCCGGGCTGGCTCCTGTGTCCTTTGTGACATGTATCTGCCACTCTCTGAGCACTTCTGGACTTTTTTAGAAAAGCACAGCAAGGTATGCTAAGCTCATCTTGTACTTTTCCACCGTAGCCCTAGAATCAGTCATTTTTCCAAGAAGGCTTGTTACTTTCAGAGGAGAATGAAAAGCCAAAGTCTCACCAATCAAGATCTAGGTGCTAGATGTATGTATTAAAATTTCTGAAGGACTTTGTTATGACTGGTTTCTTGTTCTACAGAAAGGACTCCTATCAGAGACAGTGGTTGTTTCCAGTAAATTTTTGCTTTTAAATAAAATTGAAAATCCATGCATAATTTTGAATGCTTTGGCAGTTTAGAGGCATACTTCTCAACCTGACATACTTGGACGTGAGTTGATAACGGTACTAATAAGCCAGTAAGTGGATCCTTTGTCAGTAAAGAATGAGTAAATTGCACTTACCTCAGCATGGTCTTTAATTCAATTCAGAATTATTTTAGTTTAGCTATTAATGGACTTGCCATTGAAAGAGTGAGTAAAATTAAGCTTTTCAAATAAGTTGCTATTTGCAAAACTGAGTACTGTAATTTGCAACATTTTATCTTTGTTCATCAGGAAAATATAGTTTCTTCCATTTTCTTTAGTCACTTGTTAGCTTCTAGCAGCTGGTAAAAGATTAAGTACGAGTCCTTAATTTCTGCTTCTTTTTTATAAATTGAGAACTTTTATAGAAATACAGTGTCAATTGCATGTTGTTGTTTTTTCCAAATAGAGTTAATTTTAAGCATTGAAGGTAAAGGACACATGTTATTTATCCTTTTCAACTTGTATAGCATCTAGCAAGAGTGTGGTTTTCAACAGTAGCTGCTGTGCTTTGAGAATGCTGGTGTGACTTTTGCAAGAGGTGCTGGTGTATACTCCTGTATTCTTGGTGATATATGCTGTCCCTGTTAATTAGATTTCTGCATAACTGAAGGGAAAGGGAAAGGATTTTTTTCTGGTGGCAGGGGAATGGACTGGAATATGTCTTTTAAACTGTGAATGGGCAAATAGAGAAAAATTAGTTGGCTACATTTTGACCAGGACTGATATTCAAAATAAACAAGTGATAGTCTTGGATATGAACTGTTTGGAACATGGTACTCTGTCTGCAGATCATCCAGCTGAAGGGACAGTCATTTTCCTAAATGGGTGTTATAAAACAGTAGTTCCAAAGGATGTTATTAGGTGTTTCCAGGCCCCATCAGTTTGAAAACATGGTGTGCTAGATGCATCTCTTGCAGATTCCTATTGCACATTAGCGTATTAAAGGTTTGAGATACCCCCAGGCATAGAAGCATGTTTAATCTTTTTAGCCCAGCATTTCCCAAACTTACTTGGACAGGGAGGGTTTGTTGGTTGTCTACTTGTTAACAAGAAAACACTGGAAGAGATCATATGTTTTTTATTCAGGAGGTACTCACTGAGCACTAACTCAGCACAGGCAATACAGAGATGAAAGGCATCACTCATACCCTCAAATAACTTATACAAAGCCAGTGTTCAGGTTATGTGAAGAGTCCTGTGACTGAGATATACTTAAGGTATTGTGGGAACACAGAGAGAGGCATCTGATCTTATAGACCCCTATCTGCATCCTGAATTGGTTTTAAGTTAATGCATTTTTATTCATTTATTCCAAAATCTTTTTGAGCACCTGTTATAAGCCAGGCATGTCCTAGACCTTGGGGATTGATAAAGCAGTGTGCAGAACCAAGGAGAGTCCTTGTCTTCTTGGATCATACATTCTCGTGGAAGGAGACAGGCAGGAAACAAGATGAATAAGTACAAGTGTACAATTACAGCATGGTGATAAGTGCTAAGGAGAAAAATACAGCAGGGAGGGGACAAGGGTGGGTGTGCGCATGTGTGTGGTGAGGTGATGGCACTTTTTTAAAAAAAATTTTTAATTAACATTTAATTTTTTGTTTCAGGGGTACATGTCTGTGATTCATCAGTCTTACACAATTCACAGTGCTCACCATAGCACATACCCTCCCCAATGTCTGTCACCCAGCCACCCCATCCCTCCCACCCCCCACCACTCCAGCAACCCTCAGTTTGTTTCCCAAGATTAAGAGTCTATTATGGTTTGTCTCCCTCTCTGGTTTCATCTTGTTTCATTTTTCCCTCCCTTCCCCTATGATCCTCTGTCTTGTTTCTCAAAATCCTCGTATGAGGTGATGGCACTTTTAGCTAAGGTTGCTAGAGGTGTCTCACTTAGAAGGTCACATTTGGGTATAGATCTGGATGAAGTGAGGGACCAGACCCTGTGAGTCTCTGGGACAAAATGGTCCAGGGAGAAGGAACAGGAAATGCAAACACCCGACCGGAAGCGAGAATGATTGGCATGTCTGAGAAAGAGCAAGGAGACAGTGTAGGTGGAGTGGAATATGCAAGGGAAAGGATGATAGTTGATGAGGCCAGCAGGGTAGATGGAGTTAAATCACTTTATAAGCCTCCCATGGCCTTTGGCTTTTATTCTGAGTGAGGTGACAAAGCATGGGAGGGATTTAAAAGTTCAGACCAATAGCGGGATCTGTGGGAAAGGGGAATGGGTTTAGGTATTGCAAACAGTTCATTTTGACCGGAGCACAAAGGAAGGACAGAAGAGAGGTGCACAGGGCCTTCTGTGCCCTGTTGAGAGGCCTAGATTTTATCTTGAGAATGATAGGGAGCAATGAAGAATTTGAATAGGAGGGACAGTCAGATCTTTTCTTTAAGAAAGATCACTTGGCAGCGGTGTGATGAATAGATTTGAGGGTGGGAAGTGAACCTGAAAGCAAAACAGCCCAAAGCTGTTGATCTATGTAGTGCAGGAGGGAACCAGGGAGGGTGTGAGTTCAGGGGTGCTGGGGAGAGATGAGTGCTGAGGTTGGGTGTTCCGTGAGTTGTAGCGGGAGGCAGCAACCACAGATGACTCCATTTCTTCCTGGGCTTCATTTTGGGTTGGTTGATGCCTTTCCACACGGGGATGCAAGTTTGAGTTAACGTGAAAATGAATTCCTATTGGAATTTGTACAGCATTTGGGATTCTTTATAGGATGTCAACATGGAGATGTTCGTGAGCTAATTAGATACACAAGTCCGGCACTCAGGAAAGGGTTTATAAGCCAGTGAACAAACATTAATTCTGGATACCACATCTAGTTACTGAGTTGAAAAACATATAATTTGTGTGAAGACTTTATTTTATTCCGTTGCCTTTTTGGGAACCACTTTATATATTGTGGGAGTGGAAACTGTTGGCAGAATTTTAAGTGACTCCAGAGGACCATACAATAGATACCAGGTTTTAAGAGAAACAATTTACTGCTCTGCTGAAATCAGTAGTCTTGGGGAATCCCTCTTCCGTTTTTGGTAGGAGGCATGACTTCTAGATACAAGATGTTTTTATTGATTTCTTTACTGCTTTCATTTTTTAAGAGGAAGTTCCTCTTGTTAAGATTACACCATGAGAGTTTATGAAATTATGTTGCTTTTAGATTCACAAGAAATGTTCATCCATTGTCTGAGAGTGACCATTTAAACAGCAAATATTTCAGTCTATTTCATTAAGTAAACAGGAAATTAGCAAATGGCTTATGGCCTGAAATAATTCATGGAAGTTGCTAATTCCTAGGCAAGGAAGTTCAGGGAAGTATATGATGAAAGCAAGGGATTAGAAGTTAGAAGACCAGAGTTTTGTTTCATCTCTTACTGCCACTTACTAGCCATGAGATTTGGACAGATCATCTTTCGATGGTCAGGTTAGTCATCTGGAAAATGAAAGCAGTAACTCACTGTTGCTCATGAGCTGGTGCATTCATCGAACAGGCGTTTGTCAGGAGGCATTGTTCTAGGGCTGGGCTGCAACACTAGATAGACAGGCATGGTTCTTACTCTCACAGTTTGCCATGTTGTGAATTACAGCAGTCTGGATGGAAAGTGGATATCAGAGCACCGTATAAATTGTAAAGCACTATGAAAACATCATAGTGATTCTGGTTTTATTCTTTCCAGAAGATTTAGGTTCTCTTCTCATTTGAGTGATAAATTGGTAGAAATGGAAATAAATGGTAGGTTTACACACAGACCTTAAACCCTTCCCAAAAATTAACTCAAGATGGAACATAGTCCTAAATGTAAAACTATAAAACTCCTGGTAGGTACCATGGGAGAAAAATCCAGATGACCTTGGGAATGGTGATGACATTTTAGATACACCACCAAAGAAAGGCACCACAATGAAAGAAATACTTGATAAGCTGGACTTCATTAAAATTAAAAACTTGAACTCTGTGAAGGATACTGTCAAGAGAATAAGACAGGCCACAGACTGGGAGAAGATGTTTGCAGAAGACATAATCTGATAAAAGGCTGTTGTCCATAATATACCAAGACCTCTTAAAATTCATTACCAAGAAAACTAACAACCTGATTTAAAAATGGGCAAAAGACCTGAACAGACATCTCACCAAAGAAGATGTACAGATGACAGGCATAGAGCATATGAAAAGATACTTAACATCATCTGTCATCAGGGAAATGCAAATTAAAATGAGATAACCACTTTACATCTTTTAGAAGGGCTAAAATCCAGAAAACCGACAACACCAAATGCTGATGAGCATGTGGAGCAACAGGAACTCTCATATGTTGCTGGTGGGAATGCAAAATAGTGCAGCCACTTTGAAAGACAGTTTGTTTCTTATAAAAATGAACATGCTCTTACCATACAATGTGGCAGTGTTGCCTCTTGGTATTTACCCAGGTGAGTTGAAAACTCATATCCACATAAAAGCCTGCACACAGATGTTTATTCATCACCACCAAACACTGGAAGCAACTAAGATGTCCTTCAGTAGGTGAATGGATAATCAAACTGTAGTACATCCAGACAGTGGGACATTATTCAACGCTAAAAAAAAATAAGCTGTCTTGCCATGAAGAAACGTGGAGGAACCTGAAATGCTTATTACTAAGTGAATATGATTAATTATAATTAATTATGATTTCTACTATATGACATTCTAGGAAAGACAAAAACTGTGGAGACAGTAAAAAATCAGTGGCTGCCAGGGGTTGAATGGCGGGGGGTGGGGGGTGATAAATAGGTGGAGCATGAAGGATTTTTACTAGTGAAACTATTTTATATGATACTATAATGGTGGATACATGTCTTTATACATATGTCCAAATCCATAGAATGTATAACATAAAGAGTAAACTGAACTTTGGATGTAATGACGTGTCAGTGCAGGTTTATCAGTTATAACAAAAGCATCACTCTGGTGTGTGATGTTGATAGTCGGGGGGCAGGGATTATATGGGAATTTTCTGTGCTTTCTGCTCAGTTTTGCCGTGAACTGGAAACTGTTCTTAAAATTAAAGTCTATTTTTTAAAAAGTGGTTCTCTCTGGCAGAGGAGATACGATGCAGGTGTGCCTTGCACATACGGGGTAGACAGTTATTAAATGTTTGTTGAATGAATAAAGGAATGATGTTAGGATTTGGAAATTCAAGCAGGTACTTACTCCTATCTTTTCAGAATTTTTTTTTTTTTTTTTACATTTTAAGAAAAGTGGGAGTAGTTGTGTCTGGCACTCACAAGAATCCATACAGAAAATTTAACTCCGAACAAAATATTGATTTTTAGAAGGTGCCAGAGTCAGCACTATATCCTTAGATTTCAAAATATGAATTAGAACGGTTTCATGCCATTGGAGAGTGTTAGACACAGCATGAGATATCTAACATTTCTAATGGTGAATGAAGCAAAATCTCAAATTTAGAAACCAACATGATTTATTTATCTTGGGAAGTAAAAGGAAGGTTAAGGTCCCAAGATTTTATTTATTCGTAAAGCATGCAAAATGAAAGTCCTTTTTTCCCCAAAGAAGTTTAACGGGAAACAACTTGTATGATAGCTCATGTAGCAATTAAATGAAAGTTCTGTACTCCCTGGGGTATTTTAAAACTATACAACTTTGGGTTAATTTCAGATAAATGTTAATATCCACAATACATTTTCAAAAGTTCTAAAGGCCCTTGACTATGACACTATTTTTATAATCATTTGCACAAAATCCCACATGTTGACAGTAATCAGCATTGGCGAGAACGTGTGAAGGCTGCTTCAGCACTTCTTAACAGATGGCCTTCTCCATTCATTTTCTTCTCTAGGCAAACATGCTGAAGACATATTTGGTGAGCTGTTTAATGAGGCTAACAACTTCTACATCAGAGCAAATTCTCTTCAAGACAGAATTGATCGCCTTGCTGTCAAAGTTACCCAGCTGGATTCAACAGTGGAAGAAGGTAGGTAATTGCATGAAAGCAATGAGCTAGAAGGGATGGTGACAAGACGGTAGTAATTAATTGCAGTGTAATCACTACTTTTTCCTTGGGGTAGTGTACTGATATTTCATCTTGTCCTTTCTAGAAGAATGTTGGTGGGGGAGGGCACAACGTTGGGTAAGGTAGTAATTAAAGAGTCTTGTTTACCTCATAGATGCCATCCATACTCTCTTTTTAAAAAATGTACACGTATAGTATTTGTTTTAAAGGATTCTTTGAATATTTTTGGTATTAGAAACCCTAGTTTAGGTCATTGGTGATTCTTTTAAAGATACTTTCTTGCCTAAAAATCACAGAATCACTCCAAAGATGTGGTCCAACTAAGAGGGAGGGTGATACATACAGCGTGACTGAGTGAAGGTGTCCACCTGCTACCCTTGTTGGGGTTGATGCCTATAAATAATCGTGGTGATCCTGCTGATTTCACATCTCAAGAAATAGCATTTACTGACGGCCTTTAGGCGTCATGGTTGTAAAGTAAAGTTAAAAGTGGTAAGCACTGTGTAGGTAACCGATAATCATTTTGAGGATATACCCTGAAATTTTGACAGTTTCAATAAAATGAAAATTCAGCAGTTCCTTTTTAAAGATTTCACTTTCTGTATCTTTTGGATGAGAGACTGAGATTAGACTGGAACAAAAATCTGCAAAAAAAAGTAGAAACAGCATTTCATATTTATTTGAGAAAAATGTTCAGATTAACAATTATTTTTACCTTTATATAGTGGTAGTTATGATTTCTCTTGTTGCATTAAAATGGTCTTAGTATATGATTTTTCTACTAGACTTAACAATAGTAGTAGTAATAAAAAATGGAAGTTTTATTTTTTTTAAAATGTGTTTTAGGGAATTTGTTCCTCATCATTTTAAAAAAATGTGTTTACTCCTGTTCAGGTCTTTTTCAAAGATCAATATTAGATTAGTGAACTAGAAATTTAACAAAAATGTAGAGCATTGAAATTTTAATATCCATTATGATACATTCTTTAATCTGATTTTTAAGATTTATCTTGTTTGAAAAAAGTAAAACCTTGGAAAGCTATTTGGTCTATTCAGATAAGAAATTTTAGCATCTTAAGCCAGTCATTCATTTTCACATTGGTATCACAAATGATTTTTAGTGTTTATTCATCTTCCTTCAGTTTTTTTGTAGGATCTTGCAATTGGAAAACCAGTGATAAACCTTGTGCTGGAAAAGGTTAATCTGTACACTAGAGTTCTTAAGATTTTACAGTGTATCTCATATCTTTAAAATCCCTTCCACTCAAGATTTATCTGATTTGTGTCTTTTGCATGGATTTTATAGTAGAAAAAACATTTGACCAAGTTAGGAAATCTGTGTTCTATTTTGGGTCTGCCTTTTCTCCCTGGGTGATCTTGGAAGAGTTGCTTGACACCCGACTCTCAGCTTCATTGGTCAAGTGGGTTAATGGACCAGGTTGCCCAATTCAAAAGTTTCTGTCAAAGTCAGATGAGTTAATACGTGAGATGTGAAGTGTTACACAAACACAAGAAATAGGTATAATCAGCCCTGATTTTCTTACCCTGAGTGTAGTTTTATTTGCTGCTACTTAATTTCTAGGACTATACGTATTTTGAAAAGCCTTGCCATCTTTCCTTAATGTTAGTGTCAGTAAAACTTCATGCATTTTTTACATTTGTATATTTTTTACAGACGTATTGCCTACATGTATTACATTCAACTGGTATTAACTGAATATTTTTTTCCTCCAGGATACCCAAACCTTTGTGTTTACATGCCTGTTATATACTCAACTATATTCCTGCGTGGTTTCTGAAAAATGCTATTATAAAGAACGTTGTTCTAATACTAGGTTTAAAGAAATAATTAGATCACTACCGAAGAAGAAAAGACGTGATTTGTCTTCATTTTATAGAGACAGCTGTTACTTATAAGAAGGAAGGCATGTACATGCTATGTAAGCATGGTTTTAAATGAACAATAAAAACACGATTTTGTTACTCTAGAACCATAAATTCTATTTGTGATTGTGTCTCAAATGAGACTTATTGCTACACAGTTAAAAATATTTCAATATAACTCAACCTGGGGGGCTTTTTTTCTAAATAGTGTCACTACAGGATATCAACATGAAAAAAGCTTTCAAAAGTTCCACAGTCCAAGACCAGCAGGTGGTTTCAAAGAACAGCATTCCTAATCCCGTTGCTGACATTTACAACCAGAGTGATAAGCCACCTCCTCTGAATATTCTTACGCCATACAGGTACGGCTTCACGCATCCCCAGTGCCTTTTTAGTCTAGATAAGCTGAGGGAGGACGACAGTGCTGTGGACGTGTTTTTTCAAACTTTGAATATAACTGCAGGTATTATATACAACAAAATCAGTTTACCGGTACAGAATTGTTAAATTAAGGTTTAATATTTCAAAATAGAGATAAACTCCACCAAGAGAGGTGTGAGCTCTAATATTAGCTTTCGTGGATATCCTTAGTAGGTGCAGGTAGCTACTTCTGTAGATACCTGAGTGTGGATGTCTGAAGTAGAAGTGGACACATTGCATAGTATTATGTGTGCTTACGTTGTTCCTTATATTCAAAGTCCACTTTAAAGGAACTGCATAATTCATTTATAATGCAGCAAAATACCTATTTCAGCATTTCAGCGCTGCAGGGACATTGTTATTTAATTCAGAAAAAGGTATGCTGCAGCAATAGGGGTTTTTACGAGTGAATAATACAGTCAACAAATTAACCTGTTACTCTCAAATGGTGGGACACGGTATCAAGACCAAACTTTCCAGAATAAGAATGGAAAATCAATAGTGGAAAAAACTAATATTAAGAAACTAAAAAGGCTTGTTAAAAACACCTCTCCTACCTCTTACCACATTAGTGTTTTCTTTCCATATTTTGTCACCTTCATCCCCGTCTCCCTTTTCCACATACCTTCTCACTGTCCTTCGTCGTACAGCTTGTTCTTCTCCACCTTTGCCCTCCAGGTAAACTCATGCCCTCAGCCTCTGATGAGCACAGGCTGTGGTGGACGGTGTCCTCACGGCCCACAGGACTAGCTCCGCTGGCTGACAGACTCCCTTTACCATCGATCGAGTGGGTTCTCTGTTTCCGGTGCCACCATCTTGGGCCTTTGGTCCTTATGGGGGGAGTGCTCAGAGGTTTTTTTGTCTGAATTCCTGTTCCTTCTCAGGGTCCAAAGGGAGGTGTTTGGACTCACCCTCTGTTGCAGCTCTGCTAATAAAGCAGCAGTTCAGCGGCATCCCTTTCTTTCAGCACGGAGAGAAAATGTAATAGAAATCCCATGGAAACTATGATGGGAGAGGGCCAGTGGGCCACAGCTTTCTATGAGTATGCTTTTCTGGAAGTTTTAGCACGCTCATCTAAAAATTAATGATCTACATGAGTAGTAGTATTGTAAGCCTGATGTTTTATCTTGTGCTTTTGCTTTCATTCAATAGGCATTTTGGGCGGGGGGGGCTGGCAATTTCAGTTTTATTTAGCACTAGAAGCCCCAAGGGCAGGCCTATTAAAACTTTCCTAAGACACCTCACTAAATATTCTGTTCTAAAGGAAAAAGCCTAGAAAACTCAGTGGACCACTTACATGTGATGAATCGAGATCATGATTAGATACTTGTAGTGATAGACAACTTTTAATTGTATAAAAGATGAATTGACTTTCATATATATTGTATGTGTATGTTCAGTTTTATGGGAAATAAAAATGTCTGACTTTTTAGTAGTGTGTTTAAGAATAGCAGTGCTAACTCAAATGTACTTTTTGACAATAAAGTAGTATTTGAGGTATATAAAACACTTAAGACTGTGTTAATATATGAGCATTACAACATGACTGGAAAATGAAGTATTGGTTGCTATCAACATAGGACATTGCTGCTTATATTCTTATGTTGAGATTAATATTTGTTTATTGACATGAGCTTCTGCCTTCATTAAAGTATTAACTCCCCTTTTTTAAGAAAACTTTGTTTTATATGTCTTAAATTCTGTAGCAAGTAACTGTGCATTTTATGTCTTAAATTTTGTAGCAAGTTACTGTTCAGCTTTTCTGTATCCTCAGTCCATTCGGAAGGCCTGGTATCTTTGGGAGACTATATTTTTCACAGTAATGTTATTAATAAAATCTCTATAATGCAGGTCTCCTATCAGTTAGGAAACTTGGAAAGGAAAAGAGGGGTTTCAAGTAATAAAGATTGAAGTGTAAAGCGAATTGCCATGGTTAGTGACTTTCAGACGGTCGATGGGCCAGAGTAACCCCTATAGGAACCTGGGCCTTAGTTTGTGATGAACGTGGCATAGCAGGAACATCAGGGACCGGCAGGCAGGATTTTCCCCTGGGCTCATTCAGTTAGTTTTCTTTGACTGGGCATAAACTCTTTCTTATGCTCACCTCACTGTGCCTCATTTCATTTTGCTTTTCTCTGTGCCGTAAATGACTTACTGAAACACTGATTTGAAATGTAAATGCTCTGCTTCCTCTTGAAGGTAATCTACAGGCCAGATACTTTTTTAAAGCAGTAGTCGTATAGAGCGTTCAGTTCGTGTTAAGATTATTTTGAGCCTTCCTATTGATTTATGTTACATCTTGGGATTTGTATTGGTTTTTTGATAGATGAATAACTTATATTAATCCTTGAAATAGTCTTTAGACCACAGTGGTTGTAGCAGGACTTGAAAGTGAAATGCCACAAGTGAATTCTCTTTGTGGGTTACTTCACCTTCCATCACACTTAATACACTGGGAACATTTTGCTCCTTTCTGAATTGAATTTATAGATGTTGGGCCAACCTGATAAAAGGGACAGCATCCTTACTAATTTTTATCCTGATAATATTGAAGCTCCAGAGTAGAGGTGAATATCTGTACACACCAAGAATCCATTCATCTCTATGTATGACTCCTGTTGGAATAAACAAAACATTTCCTGAAATAATTGAGGTCTCAGATATCATTGTTGATGAGCCATATTGTGATTTTGAGGCACTTTTCTGTACTTAAATCTGAATTGGCAAGAGTACTTTTTATGTAATTATTCTAGAAAAAGTTACTGTTCTTGCATGTTCACCTTTTTTTTTTTTTTTTTCAAATAAGGAGATCAGAGAGACTTAATGTGTAGGACAAAGTGCCCCATGTAGATGTTACCATCTCATGAGTTAAATTAAGTGAATATTCACTCCACATGAAAATGTCTGATAGCCTTTTCCCCCAACTTGTGCTACATTGATTTACAGAGATGACAAAAAGGATGGGCTGAAGTTCTACACTGATCCTTCCTATTTCTTTGACCTCTGGAAAGAAAAAATGCTGCAGGACACAGAAGACAAAAGGAAGGAGAAGAGGCGTCAAAAGGTAAATAATCCTAGTACGGGAACTCATGAATCAACGTTTAAATGAGATCCCTGTTTGGAAAAAAGTCAGTAAGTCCTTTATGTAAATGGTTGAGATGTTGGATTTAGTGCAGAAGTGCAGGTTTCATTTTTTACATGAAGATACTGACAGTTTAATCTAACACAGTAATACTGTTTTTCAGTAAATGCTGCCTGATTTGTTCCCTAATACTTGCTTTGCTTGAATAGAAGTAGTGACCAGAAGTTTTGTTTGTAACCATGTTTTATAACTTTTCTCCTGCTCTTTAAATTTAACAAAGCAGTCAACATTTCATACCAGATATAATGACCTGCTCTCATCTTTTTAAAGCATTCTTAATTGGTGTGTTGCCATCTCGCTATAGTTAACATTGAGGAGATGTTCATATTGGATTGAAAAGCGTGTGTGATCTGTACATTTAGGGCATAGTATTTACCAAAAAATGAAATTCCTTCTGGTGGGGTGTAGTAGGCAAGTGACTTGCAAGTCTGAAGGTTGAGAAACATCCCCATTATGAGCACTCTTAGAAGAATAATCACACTCTGCTCAGGTTTAGGGACTTCTATCTTAAGAACTTCCCCTCTTTAGCACCCAGAAATTAGACTTGACCTCCTGAGAGTTAATTCTCCAAAGGCAAATATTTGCTAAGACTTTTATATGTAAACTATGTTTTTAAAAATGAGCACCTGGTTTGCTTGACAAATCTTAGAGTGCTTTCGTTAAGACAAATTCTTAGCATGTTGTGGGTTAGTGACCTTAATGTTTGGAGGCATCTCGATGTACTGGCCCCATGGAAGCAACAGTTTGGGATGGAAGAGAATGTGAGATTTGAAAACAGGATTTAAGAAAGGGAACATAGAAACAGTTTGCAGACTACAAGTGTAAGATGTTCCCACCGAAATTCAGGAAAGAATTGTAAAGGTTGGTTATTCATGCTTTCTCCTTGTACTGTCGGTGGGGAGATGAATGGGGAAATCTTGGAAGAGCTGCTGAGTGTTGAAGGGGAAAAGTATTCAAGTGAAGAAAGTATAAAGTATTTAAGTGAAGAAAAGAAAGATCCTAATCTCTTGACTGGAGAAGAAACAGATATCTAGAGGCCGGTTGGTCCCTGTACCTTTTTATACTAACAGGGATTTAAGACTATATTCTTTTAAGACCTGCCTGTCCTTTTAAATGGTCTTCTAGGTTTCCCTTCTCAGTGATACTTTAAGCAAAAATACCTAATTTTTTCAGCAGTGCTCTTCAGGGGAAAACAGTCTTAGTCTATGGATGATTATCATGTCTTCAAAACTATACCATTTCCTTGGCTGTTTTGTCCCATAACACATTCCTCCAACACATAAAATTCTGATGAGAATTTCTTATTCACTTATATAATAATGTTTTTTGAATGCCTTCTAAATGCTGGATAAACAGTGGTGGGAAAGGATTATCACCCTCACGGAGATTACAATGTAGTGGGGGAAACAAACATTAAGTAATCATGCAGCCCACTGGAACTCATAAAGAGGGAAAGAATTTTGAAAATTCTAATACAAATATGCTTTTATTATGTAGGAATAGAAACTGGGACCAGCTATCCTTCATTTCCTAGGATTTCAGAAATGCAGGTTACTTTCAGTTTGGAGCTGAAAAGTCTCTCTGAAGGAAAAGTTAGTTTAGAAAATTTGGGGATGAGAAATCCATTGTTTCTGAACTTGGTTTCCTTAGTTTGCTGGTTTAAAAAACATTTTTTAAATGATGCAAATAAATATGTAGTTGTAAGTGTGTAGTTACAGTGCCTGGTAAATGTTGTGAAGGAAAAGTATGGTGTGCGGTGGGTGAGGTGACAAGGTGGGGGGGGCGGGTAACCGTGTAGGTGAAGTGGTGTCATTCACTGAGTTCCAACAGTGGGGAGTTAGAAGTCAGCTAAGCAGAGTCAGTGTGTGTGTGTGTGTGTGTGTGCATGCGCGCGTGCGTGCATAAAAAGGGATGCTGGAGGAGTTGGGGGCAGAGGAGGTGTGGGGTGCTTCAGAATCGAGGAGCGTTCGAGGTAGAAGCAGCTAGGATCATCCCAGGCTAGGAGACAGTTGGGCACATTCATACAAAGCCAGTGTAGTTGGAGTACAAATGCATCACTGTGAACCCTTTTCATAGTCGGTTTGTGCGTACGTGTGTGTGTGTGTGTCACGTGCATGATGATTGGTAGATTTGGAGGCTGAACCTCTGTAAAGAAAGTTGGAGATAATCATAACACTTTATCTAAATACGTCAGCATACGTCTTTTATTAAAAGTAAGGGTGACAGTTACAGATTAATACAGTGGTTCTTAATCAGGATGTGTGTTGAAATCTCTCTCCTTTTGGTTTCTACAAGTATATAGACAATGCATGCTGGTTGTAAAATGCTCACATTACACTGAAGTAAATACATTAGTTTAGAAAATTTGGGGATAGGTTTCTTCCTTCCCCAGGTATTACCAATCACTAGTAATGATTGAGTGTGCACATTTTTAGACCTTTTAAGCATTCATAAATATATGCATACATTTCACAAAGTACTTTTACATGCATAGAATTATACTACACATGACTTCTACACACGCACCTGCAGACATACACATATATTGACATAATTAAAGATGTTCTCTGTTCTTTTTAATAGTTGTATAGTATTCCAAGGTATGCATGCTACATAAACTACCCCTCACTGTATTAGGACATATTTCAGTGGTTTGTGAATAGTTGCTTAACAGTACTGTGATACTACGTGACTCAAGTGCAGATATGTCTTCTGGGTAAACTTCTAGAAAACAAATCTGAGCTTTAAATTTTGAAAGATACCATCATACTGCCCGACCATTAAAAGACTGAACCAGTTTACGCTCTTAACAGACTTCTTCCAGACCTGCATATCATTATTACTTTTTTTGATGCGCTCATCCCCCCCGCCCCCCAAGAATCTCATTTACATTACATTCCTTTTCATATCTTTATTAAGCATTTATATATGTTCTGTGAATTCCATGTTCACATCCTCTGCCAGTACCTCACCCAGGCCTCCCGCATCCCTCTGCCAATAGTCCAGCTCTGTCCCGGCCCCCACCATGAGCCACCAGCCACCCTTTCAAGGACTTGCCTTCCCCCTTTGGAATCTGTTCTCCACAACCTGGAGGGATCTTCTCAAATGCCTCCACAGCGTGTCAGCCCTCCCTTCTCACCTTCAGTGGTTTCCCATTGCTCTGGGGATAAAGAACAACACTTTTGCCCCAGCCTGTGAGGTCCAGCCTACCTTTTAGATCGTAGGAGGCATTCCCCCTAACTCCCCATGACCTTCTTTCATTCCTCCCGATGTGCTGCCATCCCCCCTCCTCAGAGCCAGTGCACATTCTCTCTCCTCTGGCCATGCACCCGACCCCTTTGCCGAATGGGTGCCTGCCCACACGACAGAGCTTGTCACAGTGCCTCCAGGACACTCCCTGACTTCTACGCAAGGCAGCATTCAGTAAACGATGCATTGGCGTTTCACCATATGCTATACCTGTACATTTGTTTGTGTGATTTTGTGGGCCTCCCCCACTGCATTGCAAGCTCCATGAAGGCCAGTTCCTTGTTTTTGTGTTTGTCTGCTGTTTGCATCATCAGCGCCTGACACGGTGCCTGAGACGTTGTCGTGAGCACCATAAGCTTAGTCAGCATTTGCGAGTGTGTACTCTGTGTGAAGCTGTGTGTGGAGGTACTTTAACGGGAGTGTAGGAGTTAAAAGCACGTAGTTCTCATCTTTAAAGACCATAACCTCTTATTTGGGAAGTACAAAAAACACATACACAAGTAGGAATAACTATCCTCACCTTTAAAGAAACACCGATGTAGGACCCAAGTTTTTATCGGATACGTTTTTGCCAGCAAAGTAGGGCTGGAGCAAGACTGATTCTCTGTATGGGAAGGTAAGTTCTTACCATGTTTTTGTTCTGTGTTAAGCTAGTTGCAGGATTAGCTTAAATATTCTGTAACAATCTTTTAGAAACTGGCAGTGGAGTATTTTGAGTGATTTTTGTGAAAAGATGATTGCATATTAACAATTCAGTCGAAATTGTGTACTGGTAGGACATGATTAGTCTGTATCTCAGACACTCATCTGTATAATGCAGATCTAAAAGATCTAGTACATTTAAAACAAGCAAAGTAAGATGCGAATTCTTTACCAGAAATGATGGTAAGCGACTCCTGGAGGTAGCTGCCACAGTGTAGCTTCTGTTTATTTAGGTTAAATGGTTAAGTATCAGTTACCGCTGCTGGGTCTGTGTCAGGTAAGAGCATATATACTGTGTTAGAATTTTCTTAACGTTAGTGTGATCTGAAATGGGAATGTCTCTTGTCTGCACGCCGGGCTTGTTTCCCGTGCATTACAACTGCATTTAACCTGCTCTTTTCCTTTCCCTTCTGTCTCGGCATGCTTGCTTTCTCTTCCTGGACATCAGGAGCAAAAGCGTATAGATGGCACAACCCGGGAGGTGAAAAAGGTTAGGAAGGCCAGAAACAGGCGCCAGGAGTGGAGTATGATGGCATATGACAAAGAGCTTAGACCCGACAACAGGCTCTCTCAGAGTGTGTACCACGGAGCATCTTCCGAGGGATCCCTGTCCCCAGACACTAGGTGTGTGTGCGTGTGTTGTAGCAAAACCTCCGCGTAGTACTTGGTTTTATTATGTGTTGGAAACACACCAGTGGCTTTGGTGTTTATATGGCCCACGATATGTTTCAAAAACTTTCCTTAAAAGTTAATGATACGTATTTTTTGATTTTGAAATAATATTTGAAAGCAGTTTCATTTTACATTGGGTTACTTTGTATGATTTTCTATCACTCTGACTCAAGTTTTTTGTTCCACTAACCTAGATGTAGTGTTTTTAACATCGATGCTAAATTTGGGCTTAGTAACTATCAGTGGCTTACATTTTTATCTTAATAATCATTTAATCCTTTCTCTCCCTCTTTAGCTTAGTAAGTGTTGAATTTGCTTTGCCATTTGATAATCAAACTAAAAATAATTAGCAGATGGTAACTGATGTGCTAAGATGGAACTTTATTATTCTTTTTGGAAACCTTTTCTAAGACTGATGAGCAAAAGAGATAGTTATTTCTTCCATTTACTAATCTTATGTGTTCTAATTTCAGGAGAAGAATTCTGTTGGAGTTACTTTAAGAATTTGTAAGCATTTAAGTAAAAATATTCCTTGCAGGTGTGAATGATGTGGTCACTAAGTCACATTTGTTGCAAAAGGGACTCATGGAACAACAGAGACTCACTAGTCAGTTTGTACTTCTGCTTTAATTTCCTGTCTCTGCTTGTGTAAGGTCGTGGTCTTCCACTGGCCAGAAGCCTCAGAGTCTTCCGTCAGCATTTCAGAATTTGAATAGAAAATTCTTACGTGACTCAAGAATGTTTCAAAAACAGCAACAACCTGGACCTTACGTTATATCTGTGTCCTGTTTTCTTAAATTTTACCTCTATAACCTCAGTGTCTAACACAGACTCTGCACACAGAAGATATTTCATATTTGGTAATTACCGTGCCCAGAAATATCCCTACCCCAGAAGGGCTGTCAGTCATTGGTTGGCTATGCTAGGAGGCAAGTTCTAGGCAGTTTTTCTGTACAAGCTGTTACCTGTTCAGTACTAGGGAATTATTGGAGCTGTAACTGAGCGTTCACGTCAAGTGTGAATCTCTATGTCTTTCCATTTCCATAGAAAATAATAATGATGATTCAGGTTTGCTCACAGGTCTTGGGGTGAGGAGGGGTACTTGAATATGACAGATAGCCCCCAGGGTGTTTTTTGTTGTTTTTTTTCCCCCCCAACTAATTTGTGATTATTTACTCATGTAAAACTTACACTTTATTTTATAATACTCCATATATATTCTTATTTAAGTAGGTACAGATGGAAAAATGATTTTTTTAATCCCACAGTTGAATGATTGCTATTTATTCTAGCATCTGAGATTCAGTTTTTCCGTGTTGGGTATAAAATTGATGATTACTGAGATTATTTAGTATTTTGCCTTTGTATTTATGTTGTTTAGATAGATATTCATTTCTCTTATTTTTCAGAACGTAAATCCTATTTCCTGTGGCCTCTTACTATCTGCGTGTACCAGATAATAGATTAAAATTCATCATTGTACTTGGATCCTATCCCTTAATTTAGAATCTTTTATTTTTTATTTTACTGAAATATATCACTTTTTTCTTATTATAAAATAAGATGAACTTCTTATATTTGGAAATGACAGAGAAAAATTAAAATCTTATCCATAATCCTATCATCCAGAGAAACCACTGGTTTGCATTTTAGCGTATTTCTTTGGTCGTTTTTCTATACGTATATATGTTTTTCTTTTACAAAATTGAAGTCATGCTCTGTTTTCTTATTTATGTTTTAAGCGTTACTTAGAAGCATGGTTTTTAACGGATGTATGGGGGACAACAGTTAAATTTAAATATCAGATTTCATGGCATATGTATGATCTGTTCATGTAAGTAATCTGTTTTAACCCAACCCATGTAAACTAACCATAAAATTTTGCTTTCTTTGTAGATCAGGAATGGTTTGATTGTAAGCGTAAATTTAGGATGAGAATGGACATGCTTCCCTACTGCCCTCTCTCGCCATTATCAGGCGGTGTGAGACCTCCAGCCCAGTGTCCTTGTACTCATGTCCTCCTTTCCTGTGCCCCGTGCTACAGCTGTCCGACTGCGCACCTGTCCACCCCCAAGACCCCAGGGGAGTCTTTTGATTCTCCCACTGAGTCTCCACTGCCTACACTTCCTTCCTCCTTTTTCCACGTGGTCTTCACTCTTACCAGTTCTTTTCTGTGACAGATAATTAGTGCCGATCATGACGCCTCAGCATCATCCCACTCATCTCCATGTTGGTACAGCATCTTCTGTGGCTGATTGCTAACTTCCTGTGGGGGTCTCTGTCGCCCAGCAGGCCCCCAACTCTCCACCTCTCCTTCAGCCCGCTGGTGCCCCCCTCACCGAGCAGCCCCTCTCGAACCCACCCTTCCCCAGAGCCCTGCCCTCTGGAACTCTCCAGCTGCAGTTCTGGTCCTCCGATGCTCACTGCCTGCTCCTTACTCCCTCCTCCATCTGGTCTTCCCCTGTCTCTGGGCTCCGTTGGGGCTCTGTCACAAAGCCACTTTATGAAGGTAGCACTCTGAATCATGCCACAGTGTTTACAATTTCTGGCTCCTCTTCTCATCAGAAGCACTCTGTATTTTACTAGATAACTTTGTTTCCTTGAGAAAGTTGTACACACCATCTGTGACATAGGCCCACACACAGAGCCAAGCACACGTCACCAGTGACTCTAGAGTTTTAGGTATTTATGTTTTTAAAATGTGCTAAATCTAAAGCCAGGTCAGGTTCTTCTCCCATTAAAATTTTTTAAATTTTAAATATTTTTAACTCCCTTGCGTAGTTTGCATTGTTCAAAAGACATACTCCTATGCACACCGTAATCTAGAATTTATGCTGCAATTGAGGAAGGAAAAAAGTGAGTTGCCAATTATTATTATACAGCAATCAGGGAAGAAACAAAGCAAAAAAAAAAGCAGCCTCTTGTCATTTAGGATGGTTTTCTCTGCTGTGTGATGCTCCAGTTAGGGAAGCTACTGTCTGAGTTTCAAAGATAGAAACTCGGGTGGTGTCTTCCCCGCCCCGCCCTCTACATCCCCAATGTGTGTTTGCCTGTTTCCTCCAGAGAGAGAGACACAAGCTGACCCCTCACAGAAGCCAGCAAATACATGTGAGAAGAGTAAGGACAAGAAGAGAGGAGTGGGAGAGAAGGAAAATGGGCATTGAGTTCATGAGTGACGCCAAGGAGCTGGCGCAGGCAGGGGGCGCTACTGAGGACACGGTGCCCAGAGGGTTCGTCACGTTGCTCTCCCGGACCCCGGCCTCAGCTTGCCTGCCCTGCTTTGGCTGCCCTGACAGGTCGCGCAGCCCCTCTTCTGATCCCATGCGTCCCGGAGCTGGCCTGTAGCCTGGGCCGGGGATGCGCCGCTGTCCTTACTAATGCCTGTGGCCTGTGTGGCCGCCACCCTCACGAGGCCACGCTCCCTCCAGGGGTGCCCCCCACTGGCATCCCGGCACCCGCATCTTTCCAGGCTCTGCTCATCTAATACCACATCTCCATTCCTTCCAGAGTTTCATGCTCCGCCGTCAAAGAAAAGAAGCCCTTCCCTTACTGCACCATGTTCTTTCTCTTTTGGCTAAATACTGTCCTTCTGTTTAAGAAAACTCCAACCCGCTGAATTGCATTCTTGATTTCTTCTGCTCTTCTTACTGTTCATATTTACCAGTTCACCTGCCATTTTATAATTTCTAATTATATGCTGTCAGTTCCATTGCCACTGAAATCCTCTGTCTTAGGTGCTGTTTTCTAATTAAATGGAATTTGTCTTGTAGCCTTCTCTCTTAGAAAAAAAGCGCACTGAAATATTGCGGAAACGGGGCTCTGCTGTTTCCTGCTTGCCGATCTGTCTGAGTCCCTTCAACATTGTGACTCTGAAGCCATGTAACGCTGGGGCTTTTGCTGCTAAAGTAGTCATTATGTTGTTGCTTGGAAGCTCTCACGGGGCTGGACCTAGTCCGTAGTAAAGAAAAGCAGTGTGTGATTTCTGTACATGGGCAAAGTTATTATTCACATAATATGCTTATGCCTGCTGGAGGGGAATCTTTTTAACTGAATTTCAGTTTCTCCCACCCCTCTTTCCTGAACATCAGGTCACATGCATCGGATGTCACAGATTACTCTTACCCGGCGACTCCCAACCACTCTCTGCACCTGCAGCCTGTGACCCCTTCTTACGCAGCCGGGGACGCGCCACCACACGGGCCAGCAACCCAGGCCCCCGAGCATGAGTACCGACCCCCCTCTGCCTCGGCGAGGCACATGGCCCTAAACAGACCCCAGCAGCCGCCGCCGCCACCCCCACCGCAGGCCGCAGAGGGGTCCCAGGCCTCTGCACCCATGGCGCCAGCAGACTACGGGTAACCCAGGACTCCTGTCTTCTACCTCTGCTTGCTTTCATGTTGGGGGTTTGCTATATGTGGTCTAAAAATATTAACTGAATAATCATACCTTAGGGGCCAGATGTGGCCAAGGATGACTGGATGTAGATACTACCAGTTATGACCAGTTCTGTGTTAAAATATTCAGTGTCACGCTGTTCCCCTTTTTATTACAGACGGATCTCAGGTTTGTGTCTGTATTCATGTATACAAACTCCCTTCATACGTACTTTTAGGTGTGTTTGAATGCATTGCTAAGCCAAGGCTTTGAGAAAGGATGAAACGCTGATTTTGTGAACCTGTCCCAAACTCTCAAGTCTCTGTGTGTGTTCTGGGTGAACCACTGAGAGTTCCTATCACAAGTGAGAAACCTATCCAGGGCAGCCACCCCTTGAGCCCCTGCTTGTACTTGACCATATAGTTCCCTTTCTTGATCTCTTGGTGCCCAGACGCCCTTCTACCCCCAGGTCCTTTTATTTTCTGTCACTTGGGTAAAATCTAAACACCTCCTAAAGAAAGACCCTCATGCTCAAGTGTTTATTAATGTAAGCACCCACCTTTATTTTGATAGGCTGTCTTTTGTCGTCTCTTTTCTGGCTTAACCATAATCTTTAAAGAGTTAGCCTCTCAGAGACAGTGCCCGGGAAAGTTGAATGTGTGCTTCCATTAGCGTGTGTGTTCTTCAGTCCACAGCAGCGTCTATCACCTTCTAAGTGTACTTCCCTCCACTTTCGGAGATTCTCTTCCATTGCTTCTCTTTAAGGGTCCCCAGAGTGTGTTCAAGGCTCTAACTAAAGGTCTGGCAGAGAGAGGGTCTGTGGTCCACTTGTCCAGTTGGTTTGGAAAACCCTTTGCTAAGTAGGATTCAGTGGACTTCTTAGGTGTAGGACTTTTCAAAGATTTTGATATTCTAATGGCCACTGTGGACTTGAGGAATTTCCATGGGGATGAGATACAAAATACAGAATTTTCCAAATCTGACTGACCACAGAACCCTTTTAAGACAAGTTTGTGAGCCACCCACCTTTGAGATGCCCATTATGAAGGATAGATTTGAATTGCTCTTCATAACCTTTGCAGTCAACTGTTTTATTCTAGCCTTCCACAGAAAGTTACTTTTTTTTTTTAAAGATTTTATTTATTTATTTATTAGAGAGCGAGCGAGCGAGAGAGAAACAGCATGAGAGAGGAGAGGGTCAGAGGGAGAAGTAGGCTCCCCGCTGAGCCGGGAGCCCGATGTGGGACTCGATCCCAGGACCCTGGGATCATGACCTGAGCTGAAGGCAGTCGCTTAACCAACTGAGCCACCCAGGTGCCCACAGAAAGTTACTTTTTTAAAAAGATTTATTTGAGAGAGAGAGAGAGACAGCCCAAGCAGGAGGTGAGAGGGAGGAGAGAGAATCCTAAGCAGACTCCACGCTGAGCACAGAGCCCCGCGTGGGGGCTTGATCTCAGGACCTTGAGATCATGACCTGAGCCAAAATCAAGAGTGGGACGCTTAACCAACTGAGCTACCCAGGTGCCCCAAAAGTTACTTTTTGAGTGGTTTTCTTTCTGGTTCATTTGAGTAGATGAATTTCATCAGAGTGAATAATGTAGACCTGTAAGAACGACTGACCCAAAGTGTGGATATTTGCATCCTGCAGTGTTCTAAGTTCAGAGGACAATATATATTGTGTTTGGGGGAGGCCCCTGAATTAGCCATGTTCGACTCTCAGAGGATGGGACTCTGTTGCTGTTTTAGTGACTCTGTGTATTTCATCTCTTTATTAGGATGCTGCCAGCACAGATAATTGAGTATTACAACCCCTCAGGACCTCCTCCTCCTCCACCACCCCCCATGATTCCTTCAGCACAAACTGCTTTCGTCAGCCCCCTCCAGATCCCCATGCAGCCCCCCTTCCCTGCCTCCGCTGGCTCCTCCTACCCGGCTCCTCCTCACCCTCCCACCGCTGGGCTCGTGGTCACAGCCCCGCCGCCTCCGGGCCCACCGCCTCCTCCGCCAGGCCCCCCTGGCGCAGGCTCTTCTCGCTCGTCCTCCCCAATGCATGGCCCCCCTGCAGCTGAGGCAAAGCGCCAAGAGACGGCACAGCCACCCATAAGTGATGCTCGAAGTGATCTTCTCGCTGCCATTCGAATGGGTAAGTGAGCATCTCAAACACAGTGTTCCTTTTAGAAAGAGACTTCTTTATGGCTCTAATCAGCTGCAGCCTAGTCTTCTTCAAATGACTACTCTTTCCACTGAACTGTTTTTTAGAATAGGGTTAAAGGACACTTGTTTGATTTTGTTTTTTTAACAGGAGACCTGTTTTTGCCAGTGCAAGATAAATATACAATAATAGAGTATTGAGAGAATTCAGGAAAGCTGTACTTGACTAGAAATAGATAATAAAAATGATCATTGATTAATTGGATCTTTTCTCTGCATCTACTCTAAGGGTAAATGTATAAATGAAAGAAAGTGAGCTCGTATCAGTGATTGAGTTATTTTTAAAAAGCTGAGCTACATCCTAGACTTTCCATATTTTTAGCTTGATGTGCTAAGCCAGTAAGTTTTTCAACATTTATTTAGCAGCAAGATTCTTTTGTCGAATAAAAGTCCTACACTGAACCCCAGAACATGAGACATACAGAAATAGAGCCTCTCTGGTCAAATCAGGATGGAGGAGCCCAGACGCTCACCCGTTTTGGCATCCCCTCAGCGCCACACACTAACCATCTGTTCCACCCCATTTATTCTCAGCCCCAGGCCACAGCCCAGGCCGGTTGAGGGTCACTCACAGGGTGTGCGGATGTCCTAGGAGCTCCTCATTCAGTGGGGAGTTGCACCATCTCTTGGTCACAGGCTCATTGTTTCCATCTGGAAGGGATTGAGAAAGGCATCACTGATGTCCTTCCCAGGATGGCTGGGACATTACTGCCTCTGCTTTTTGCTTGAGTGCCCACAAATCAGACCTGAGTGTGGCACACAAGCCCAGCCTTCTCGTAGGTCTTCAGCATCATTGACACACTTTGATTTTGTCAAGAAAAGAAGTCCCAGAGCTCTGCAACCTCATTGATAAATTTAGGGTCATAGTAGGACAGTGTTTTTGTTTTTGGATACCTGTGAGCCCCTTCCAATAAGAGTGATCACATAATCAGGATCTAATCATGAGGAAACAGGAAGCCCACATCAAGGGACAATCGACAAAGGAGCTGCCTGTGTTCTTCAAAAATGTCAAGGTCAGAAAACACAAAGACTGAAGAACTGCCCAGATTAAGGGACATTAATGAAAGATGACAACCAATGTAATGGGTGTTCCCATGTTGGATCCTAGGCCTGGTGGAAAACTTTCTGCTGCTGTTAAGTCTACTGGCAAAATTTAAATAAAATTTGTAGAATAGATGATAGTATTGTATCTGTGCTAGTAGTCTGATTTTGATCATTGTTTTTTAGGAATTACACATGAAGTATTTTAGCAGCAAAGGAACATTATATGCAATTTATTCTCGGGTGGTCCAGAAAAAAGTGTGTGTGTATTAGCAAGAATGATAGAGAAAGGTTGCTAAAACGAAGTGGTCAAATGTTACCAGTTGGGGAATCTGGGTTTAGGTTTTATGGGGATGTTTTTCTACTAGTCTTTCTTTTGTGGGGGGAGGGTCAGCAGGAGAGGGAGAGAAGGAGTCTTAAACAGGCTCTATGTCCAGCATGGAGCCCAACTCATGGAACCCTGAGATCATGACCTGAGCCGAAATCAAGTTGGATGCTTAACCGACTGTACCACCCAGGCGCCCCATTTTTCTACTAGTCTTACAGGGACTCTATAGAAAAAATTAAAGAATTAACTTTAAATCATCTTTGTTACCCACTGTTACTTAATAAGAAGCTAGACCATTGTATTTTATATTAATTTTTAGCAATAGTTGATGAAACAAAGATCTCCGTTACCTCCCTGAACTAGCCAAAAGCTATTAGCGTAAAATGCTGCTTTCCAAGCCTTTGGATTATAGCAATGTCCAGGAAATGTTCACGATAGAAGTGTTCCATGTTTGTATGGTCCAATATGGTAGCCACTAGGCACAATAAATTTACCTTTAATTAGCCACTTGTAGCTACCTTAATGGAAGGTGCAGCTCCAGAATTTTCTTTCATGATGTTCATGTGCACTGGAATTCTAAGGTTTTTTTTATTTCAACACATTACTATAAACAGTGTTACAACTTTGAGTATGTGTGGGGTTTTTTGTTTTTTGTTTTTTTGGTCACAAACCTTCCATTTCCCAAGCTTTTCTCATCTCAGGTTTCCAAAACTTTTTACCTTTGGTGTCAGCAGGGTGGGAGAAGGTAAATAGACTTATTAGTTTGTTTTCCTTAATTTGGAGCAAGCAGAGGGATTTAATTCTCCTCTCCGGGTTGTGTCCCCAGGGATTCAGTTGAAAAAGGTGCAAGAACAGCGCGAGCAAGAGGCCAAGCGCGAGCCAGTCGGGAACGACGTGGCCACGATCCTGTCCAGGCGCATCGCCGTCGAGTACAGCGATTCTGACGACGACTCGGAGTTCGACGAGAACGACTGGTCCGACTGAGGCGGCGCGCATGCGCAGCGGGGGCGGTGCGCGGCCGACCCCGGCGGCCCGCGGAGGCCCTGCGTCGGAAATGTCTCGAAAATTTTAAGTGGTCTCAACACCCACATAGTGGTATTATAATCCTGTAGCTTAGCAACTTTTGTATTAATAATGTGATATTGCTTTTGCACATCCAAAACTTCTGGGTTTTTTCAGTATTTACTGTGTAATACTTAAGTGCCACTAAACATAGCAAATTGTGCTGCACATGAGGAAATACGCTGTAACTATCGCATTGTCCTGAAAACAGCCTCTTGCTTACTTTTTCTTGGCCATGGAAGTACTTCGTGCGGTTTGGATTTCCTCTTCTTGATCGCTATAATTCTGCAGACTTGCTGTGTGTTTGTGAAGCTGCCTGGTGTTAGGTCTTTGCAAGATTAACGAACGTGTGTCAGAGTGATGTCTTCCAATCAGTAAGTGGACCGTTGCACCCTTTTTTGTTTGTTTCAAATGTGTTTCCGAAGAGGTTGGTTCCAGAGGGAAAGATGTAGCGAGGAGAATCCAGCGTCGCTGCTTTCCGTTTCTTGGTTCGGTCGCCTCTGTGTGAATCGAACGCCCTGTGAGATGATTTGGCTTCCTTTGCAGGCTCTTGTGAAATGTGACATTGGAAGGGCCCTTTCCAGGCAGGATTCCCTGCGGGCACTCACTTGGTCGGTGCTTGATGATGATTTGTGCTAAGAGCTTCCAGCCGCTGTGCGGTCATGAAAATGAACAGGGTTCTTTTTCCTCGGCGGCGGGGCGAGGGATCGGGGCTGACACTGGGAACACCTGGCAGCCCCTAGAGCCCGGGGCCAGCCGGCCACGCGGACGCGGCGGGCGGGGTCCGCCCGGTGCAGAGGAACCCCCCCCCCCGCCGCAGCCCGGCCTTCCCCGGAGCCGTGTCCTAAGTGAAGCCGGTGTAGTTCCTGGCTCCCCGTGTGCTCCAGAGAGTGCTTCCCATGGCACCTCGCTCCACTTGGTCTGGATTTTAAGGCTTAGATTTTAGGTGAAAGTAGATGCTGACAGCTATTCGCTTTTCCTGGTGCTGTGGCCAGATTAGGGATCCATCACCCAAGTAGGGCCTTGGCCCTACTCCTAGAAGCACACGGTTCTCTTTTCTCATGTTGTCCTCAGCACATTAAATTTTAAAAAGTACCTCAGATTAGATTAGACGTGTAGCTGTTCCAGAGCACTTTCCTTTCACCTTAGCCCTAACCGCTGTTCTTCCCACATGGCCATTCGAGAGACCCCCGGGGTTTATTATCATGGTGAGAGCAGAGCACTGGAAGATAGGATGGCAGCTTTGCTCTTGTAATCTTGGGTGAAGGGTAACTGCTTGTTCAGAATCAAGAAATGCCCCCAGGCTTCGATTATAGATACAACTTCACAAATATACTAAAACACTTCACTTACTACGGATTCTTACCTACATACAGCCCTTCAAACGGATGGCAGTTATTTGTGACTCTCTGTCATGATGGAGTCTTTAGCTCAAAACAGACTTGCCTGGTTCATGGTAGTCATCTAAACAGGACCATGACCAATGGATTTTTGTTAATGAGTCCTCCTGAAGACTTCAGCGGCGCCCCCAAACCACGTCCGTGTGTCCCCAAGTGGACATTGATTCGGCTTGTGGGCAGTCATCATTGGGTTTTAGTCATGTAGATTTTGAAACTCTGAAAAGCCTAATGTCTGCGTCCCCTTCCCGAGACCATGGCTTCCTGTATCAGGTTACCTGAGTCTTTTCAGCTGTACTAGCTGTTTGGACACATGCTTCTTGAGTTTTTGTTTCTTGGAGCTAGTCACCATACTTTTATTGAATATAAGTGGTAGTTATTAATGGACTTTTACATCTCTTTCTTTGATTTCTCCCCCCCCCCTTTTTTTTCCAGCATAAAGTCCTACTGTGTTGGCATTATTCTTGGGACTTTTACCATTTGTAGTCTGATTTTATCTTTATTACAGTATTTTGTTTTTATTGTTCCTTTTCAGTTAGGAATTACTTGTATAATTCTAGAACTTAAATTTGGTAACGCTTCTTTTGTTTTTTATGTCCCTTCTGTTCTCAGGATGAAGAGAACACATAAAGCTACTATCCATGTCAGGATTTCTTCTATTTATATCTTATTACAATAAAATTACTGGCACTTTATTCATAAATATTCATAAGCCTATTAATTATTAGTTGTCTTCCTGTGGTTTAATCAACAAGTTATTTTCGACTTGATTTTCCGACTAGTGAAAACCTTTTGCCCTAATGTGTTGTGTAGCCTTTAAAAGAATGGAAAATGACTAAAATTCAATTTAGATGATTTTTGCAGTATTTTTCTCAGCAAATCTGATTTATTCTAAAATTAAATCCAGACTTTTTCTAATGTGCTATTACATGAAAAGGAAAAAGTGAATATTTTGCATTTTCGGTTTTCATTTTCAAGAACTATTTACCAAAATGAATGGAGAAAAACATTTAAAAGCATATTTCATATCTATGGATTTTACATTTTAAAGTAGTAGTTATAACATTGTAAGGTTATTTTAAACTGCCCTCAGTTTTTTCCCCCCCATGTGTATTTTAGATTAATTTCTTACAAGCTTTTTTCTCACATCATAGATTAGGCAAGGGGATGAGAAGTTTACTCGGTACCACACATTAGCTTACACAAACATAACGTGGTTGGTTTTCCATTGTTAACCCCAAACCATGAGATTTGGTACACTTATGTTTTTCTTTAGTGAAAGTATATGGTTAGAAAATTAACATTTTCATTTCAGTAAATTTTAGAATATCAAAATCTTTTCTGAACACCAAGTGGCTAGGTTGTGAAAGTTTTGTAATAATTTGCAACTGGAATACATGATACATTTTAATCCATTAAAGACTAGTGGGAATGTATCAGCCAGAGTAGCAAGTAATTTTTGTTTTATAAATCAGAGTATCTGTCACCTTGCAGTATTACCAATGCTGTTGTAAATTGAATTTAAAGTGGTATTAAAAAACAAAAAACACACCTCCTGTTAAACAATTTTTATCTGTTTGTATATCTTACTATAGATTATGTACAAGTAACATCTAAATAAAATTACACTTTTAACCCTAAAAGGTTTTGCTCATTGATAACGGTGTTGTATGTTTAACCTTTTTTGGAGGGGAGAAGTTGGGGGTTGGGTGGAGTTTTTAATTAGCATTTTCATTATGAGATAGCAAAAGATACCACTCTGATTTCCATTTAAATTTCTGCATAAGTTTTGCATATCCAAGAGTTTAGATTGGATTCTGGGAGTGACTTGGGAAGCACTGGCATAATTAGAAAAAGCCTTTCTGGGAGCAGGAAGCCACATGCTCAGATGAGGCGTCTTGGCCACATCTAGTCTCAGTAATAGTGATGAATACTCTGTACCATTTATTGCTTATGGGATGCTTTCATTCAGTCCTTACGATAACCCTTTAAAATGGGCATTCTCTCTATTTCATATATGAGCAAACTAGCATGAAGTTAACTTGCCGGTCAAGGGCCTTGGTTGACATCGAATTCACTCTGGGGGGAGCCGTGCTCCTGAGGGACAATGGGAACTGAGTCGGGGAGGTAAGTGTGGCCATGTTTGGGAAAGCCGGCTGGAATGAGCTTCCAGAACAGCTGCCTCTGAGTTACCCGTGCCTGCCGTGTCCACTTCCCACAACACGCGTTTCCCAGGGTTCTAGCTGGGTCTCCCCACAACCTCCCCTCCAGACGGCGTGTTCCGTGAATACCGTCTGCATCTTTGTATCCAGAGAGCACATGGCCAATCTGCTAGACAGTGAGCAGCCCCTTGTTGAATGACTAGGTGAATGGATGTCAGAGTTACTTTTTTACCAAAAATGAATTGTGTGCAACTTTAAAAAAAAAAAATGAAATATTTTACCCCATAACCTGTATTTCCCCCTTATTATATACTTGTCATTTGATGAATGGATCCCACTTTCTTTTGGTGTATTTCCTACAAGACTGAACTTAGTGAGGCAGGCATGGGGCCTCTTATTTACTCTTATATGCTGTTTACCAAGCACAGTGCCTGACACTTGATAGGTGTCGGTAAATATTTATTGAGTGGTTGTTTTTTGTAGGGCAGAGGGGGAGGCTTCTTGATCAATAAATATTGGAAGGCCTAAGAAGAGCTTGAATGCAGTAATAGGTGTAGAGCACCTAGAACAGTGCCTGACACTTAGCAGTGTCTGCAACTCACTTGGGGAAGATGGAGGCCAGTCTCTGTCCTTATGGAGCTTCTTGTCTAAAGAGAAAAACAAACATTAAATATTGTCAAATAATTTTAGATAATTTTACATATACTTAAAGGGGTGGTGTGAGGAGTGCCCAATCTAGTCTGTGGGCCAAGGGAAGCTGAGGTCTAAGAATGAACAGGAGCTAGGGGTTGAGGGAAGGGAAAAGAGTTTCTCAAGAGCAGGACAGCATTTGCACCCCCTATGGTGGGAAAGACAGTATGGCATAATAAGGGGAATGAAGTATTAGTGAAATGGAAGAAGTGGGAGGAAGAGGAACATCATGAGACCATATACAAAAATGGTACACACCTTCCCATGCCCAGCACTCAGAATTGAAGGAGTTTTTGAGCCAACAAACACCACCAAAGCTGCAGCTACAAATGTACAGAAGATTTCTTCCTATTTGCAGCCTGATGGTTATTCATTGATCTTGACAGCCTTGGGCCTTAGACTAATGGTATATTTAGAAGGCACCTCAGTGTCCAGCTAGTCCAGCTCCCTAGTGTTAGAAATGGGGTAACAGACCATCACTCGCATTGCTTGGGGCTCTTAGTTCTTGAGTTTCAAACTAAGGCCCTTCTGTTCCACAGTAGACCTCAAGAGTTAGGTAAACATCTCTCCCCTCAACATTTTATTATGAAAAAATTGAAACCTACAAGAACATTGTTTAGTAAACACCCATAGAACCGTATCAATCCATCTATCCATCCATCCACCTTATTTTATGCATTGCAAAGTAAGTTGCAGTATACTTACCTCTGTGCACTTCAGTATACATTATCATAGAGTTTAATATTTATAGATAATATTTAACACTTCTAAGGTAAAAAGTAAAATGCAACATCCTACATATACCGATGAGTTGTAACAATGTGTACACTCCCATAGTGCAAATCCCATTAAGACAGCATCCCTGTGACCTCAGAATGTTGCTTCATTCCCTTTCAGAGTCTGCTCTCCTCTGTCTCGGTCTGTGGGGTAGCAAACACCATTGTGGGTTTGTTTTTTTTTTTTAACTATAGATTGAAAAAAATAAAATAAAAAATAAACTATAGATTGATTTAGCCTGTTGAAGAACTTCACATATATGGAATAAAGCAGTCAGTACCATTTTACACCTTTTATTTTTTTTAAGATTTTATTTATTTGAGAGAGAGAGCGTAAGAGAGATCTTGAGCAGGGGGGAAGGGTAGAGAGAGAAGTAGACTCCCCACTAAGCAGGGAGCCCGATGTAGGACTCAATTCCAGGACCCTGAGATCATGACCTGAGCCGAAGGCACACACTTAACCAACTGAGCCACACCGGGCTTCTTTTAGCATAATGTTTTTGAAATCCATTCATGTCATTGCATATATCAATATTTTATTCCTTTTTGTCACAGAGTAGTTATGTGAATCCATTGTATGAATATACCACAGTGGTTTTATCCATTCTCTTGGTAAGACTTAATACTCTGGACATACCTGTTCATCTATCTTAGATAAATAACCAGGAATGAAATTGCTGAGTCATAGGTTGGTGTATGTTTAGTTTTAAAAGAAATTGACAGACTTGGGCAAAGTGGCTGTATCAGTTTAAACTCATCAACAATGTTGCTCCACATGCTGTGGTATGATTTTCTTTGCATTCATCTTGCTTTTTGGGGTTCAGAGCTCGAATCTGTAAATTTATGTCTTAAATGAAATTTGGGAAATATTTGGACATTACTTTTTTCAATATATATTCCGTCCCTTTCTTTCTATCCTCTCCTTCCTATTACACATATATTAGACCTTCTGAGGTTGGCCCACAGTTTCTTGAAGCTCTTTTGATTTAAAAATTACTTTTCTCTCTGTTCCGTAGATTGGATAATTTTTATTCATTTATCTTCAGGTTCACTGACTCTTCCATCACCTACAATTTACTCTAAAGCCCATCTAATAAATCTTTTATTCTGACCTTTTTTTTCCATTGTAGAATTGCCTATTTTTTTATATAGCTTTATTTCTCTGCTGAGATTCCCTACCTGTTTGTTTATTACAAGCTTATTTTCCTTTATATCTTTCAGCGTGGTTACACTAGCTCTTTAAAAACCCTTGAGTGCTAATTCCAACATGTAGATCTTTTTAGGATCAGTGTCTAATGATTGTCTTTTCTCTTGAGTGCATGCCCAGTAGTTTGGGATTAAATCCTAAACTTTATAAATACTTTAGAAACTCTGGATTTTGTTATGTTCCTCTGAAAAGTAGTGATTTTTAGGGGAGTTGCCATGACTAGAATTAAGCTCCCAACTCTCTCCACCCTGCCCTGCGATGGATAACAACAAAACTCTCAGAAGTTTGTTTAGCTTAGCCAGGTTGCTTTGAGTTTGCCTTTGCATTACACCTGGTTACAGCTCAACCAGAGATTTGGGCAGTTTTACACAGAGTTTTCAGATCCTCCTCTCTGGCTCTCCTTTCTAGTATTCTGTCACTTTCTACCTGTTTAGGTTACTCTGACCTTGGTCCTTTTATTTTTTAAGCCAGTAAGAGTGTGGGGTAAGCCAGCAAATCTATGGGTTTTCTACTGAAGTGTAGCTGCCCTGCCTGGTAGGATGGAGCCTGTCCTCAGGCAAAAAGCCACTAAAAAATAGGAAATGCACCCAAAGATTTTCCTTCTGAGCCTCAACCCTCTGGTGTCCTTCTGATTTTGATTTCTCTCCAGTGCCTTCAATAGCTGCAAAGTGTATTTTTGTCCACTAATTGTTATCTGTAAAGAACTGGTCTAGAATGGGCTAGAATGGGCTCCTGCATTCTCAGGAGCCTGATTCTATAAATATTTGATGTGATATTTATTTTTTTAAATATTTTAAAATGCAATTTAAAAATGCAGACTGGGGCGCCTGGGTGGCTCAGTTGGTTAAGCAACTGCCTTCGGCTCAGGTCATGATCCTGGAGTCCCTGGATCGAGTCCCGCATCGGGCTCCCTGCTCGGCAGGGAGTCTGCTTCTCCCTCTGACCCTCCCAACCCTCCCCCCTCTCATGTGCTCTCTCTCTCAGTCTCTCTCTCTCAAATAAATAAATAAAATCTTAAAAAAAAAAATAAATAAAAATGCAGACTGTTGTTAAAAACCAAATTATAAACAGAGGACCACTTCAATTTTTCTGCCAGGTGAACTTGTTTTTTGCAGGGGCCCTGCATTAAAACTTATGACATCTTTATTTTTTTTCTATTTAAATAATTTTTATTGTTATGTTAATCACCATACATTATATCATTAGTTTTTGATGTAGTGTTCCATGATTCATTGTTTGTGCATAACACCCAGTGCTCCATGCAGAACGTGCCCTCTTTAATACCCATCACCAGGCTAACCCATCCTCCCACCCCCCTCCCCTCTAGAACCCTCAGTTTGTTTTCCAGAGTCCATC
>NW_023270316.1:73985774-74044861 GCF_011800145.1 Mirounga leonina | reverse complement strand
TTCCATTGGACATTCTTTCCTGCTTTGTCAAAGATGAGTTGACCATAGAGTTGAGGGTCCATTTCTGGGCTCTCTATTCTGTTCCATTGATCTATGTGTCTGTTTTTGTGCCAGTACCATACTGTCTTGATGATGACAGCTTTGTAATAGAGCTGGAAGTCCGGAATTGTGATGCTGCCAGCTTTGCTTTTCTTTTTCAACATTCCTCTGGCTATGCGGGGTCTTTTCTGGTTCCATACAAATTTTAGGATTATTTGTTCCATTTCTTTGAAAAAAGTGGATGGTATTTTGATGGGGATTGCATTGAATGTGTAGATTGCTCTAGGTAGCATTGACATCTTCACAATATTTGTTCTTCCAATCCATGAGCATGGAACGTTTTTCCATTTCTTTGTGTATTCCTCAATTTCTTTCATGAGTATTTTATAGTTTTCTGAGGACAGATCCTTTACCTCTTTGGTTAGATTTATTCCTAGGTATCTTATGGTTTTGGGTGCAATTGTAAATGGGATCGACTCAATTTCTCTTTCTTCATGACATCTTTATTTAAGTGGTGTCCAAGGATTGCGTGGCGTGGTATGAAACACTTGTCACCTTCATCTCCTTTGTTTAAACTATACAAGTAGGGGCGCCTGGGTGGCTCAGTCGTTAAGCGTCTGCCTTTGGCTCAGGTCGTGATCCCAGGGTCCTGGGATCAAGCCCCGCATCGGGCTCCCTGCTGGGTGGGAGGCCTGCTTCTCCCTCTCCCACTCCCCCTGCTTGTGTTCCCTCTCTCACTGTGTCTCTTTCTGTCATATAAATAAATAAAATCTTTTTTTTAAAAAAAAAAAGCTATACAAGTAGAACACAGTACCTAAATAATGTGGAGACTGAGACTCTAACAATTGCTGGCCTTAACCCCAGGTTCAAATTTTTAGAACTTGGATGTTTTCACTGAGTGTTAAAAATTTAAGTTTAGGGGCGCCTGGGTGGCTCAGTTGGTTAAGCAACTGCCTTCAGCTCAGGTCATGATCCTGGAGTCCCGAGATCCAGTCCCGCATCAGGCTCCCTGCTCGGCAGGGGGTCTGCCTCTCCCTCTGACCCTCTTCCCTCTTGTGCTGTCTCTCATTCTCTCTCTCAAATAAATAAATAAAATCTTAAAAAAAATTTTTTTAATTTAGGAATAAATCTATGCTGACAAAATAATTTTTATTTTTTGCCCTTGGTTCATTTGAAAAAAGGGGTTCCACTACCTAAAACTTTGAAAAGCACTACTTGACATCATCACCACCTGATTTTCTTATCTTTAGACCAAGAAGTGTTCACACTGTGAGAGCACATTGTACTGAGGTCTAATTCTGCATTCTCTGATGACAGTACCAATAGGGAGGCATGTCAGGAGTTAGAGAAGCCTTACATATTTAATTTGGAGGTATGAGTAACTTGTAGACGTACCTTGACAGGAACTTAGATGATAAAGAGATTTGCTTTCAAAATATACTTTCTTCACAGAGCTGACACATGGACATTTATTTGCCAAAACACAATAGCTCTCTGTTGTGAATATTTGCATATGTCATCTTTCTAAATCCCCCACTGCATGCATCCTGTGCACTTGTGATTTGAGTAATTGGCTTCAAATATAGCACCATGATTAGTTAGAGGTGGTGAATTGGTAGATGATTTACCATGAAGAAAAATTAAGAAAATATGCCCTTTGAGAGCAATTTAAAACCTACCAAGTGGTACTTACCATGAAGTGACATTTAAAAGCGTTTAATATTCTAGGATATGCTTCGGCTGTTCTGGCCTAAAACCAGTCTAAATAGAAGTCAAGCATTTGAGAGTATGTAAGCCTACACATCCTGGAAGCGTGAATATAACTTAGCCCTTATGTGGATAAGATGTTACCTTCTGTGGCGTAGGTGATGGTGACTCGAAATGTCCCTTGTACCCTTTAGAAATCAGGACTTTACCATCTCAATAATTAAGTTAGGGTGTCATCTTTCAGCTCCTTTGAAATGTCTTTTAGTATTTCAAGGACCTAGGCATTCATCTGATTTGCAAGCTAGAGTCTCAACAATGTATGCACTGAGGGCTGGGGTAAAGAGATTCACAGTAAGTCACTACCAGCACAGCGGTTCACCGTTGGGAGCCCCCCCGCCGATCGCTACCACCCCGCCCCCTGCCCGTGAGCACCCACACTCATCGGCAGCTTTGTTTCCGGTCGACCTTTGGTGTTTGACCTGGTTTCCCACTGCACCCAGCCGTGGCATTGCCGGGGCTCAAGCCAGCCCTGTGCCCCCCCAACTTCCCGTTTCTGAATGGCTCTAGGTCACTTGCTTTTGTATGTTGTCTGCCACCAGCAGCCCGCTCCCGCAGGCCAGGCTCCTTCCCCGAGGCGGCTGTTGGACCCTCACATCTTGTCACTGTCACATCCTTCCGTTGCCCCTGAGCTACAGCTTGCAGCCCGATCCTCTCCTTTTCCCCAGTGCTTCCATTTCCTGCCTGGCCAGATCCCACCACGCAGGGTTTTGAGGCAACACTGCAGATGCAGAAGCCTAAGAAAGCTAATAGAGGAATGGGCCCTGTCAGAAACGGTTATACAATTGTCCGACCACCACGGAGAGAGCCGGACCAGAGTCCCCTTACTGCTTATCAGCTGAGTCTGAGTTCTCCCAGGATGGTTCCTACACCACCCACATCAGAGTTACCTGGGATGCATGTTAAAATTGAGATTGCTGGGGGCCATCCCAAACCTACTGCGTCAAACCTGGAGCTGGGACCCTGGAATCCAGTTTGTTCAGGAACCGGGAGTGATTCTTAGGAACACCAGTTTCAGGAACATCATCTTAGCCCCTGACCTTGCATGGCTACTAGGAGCCCAAAGACCACCTGCAGGGACTCCGCACTGGGCACTGGACCTCAAGGCAGTCTGGCGCTGTCCATCTCTCCGGTGCCTTGGTGGCAGATGAGCACCCCTGGGGTACACAGAGGTGAGCTGAATAATGACCTGGTCACCTCAGGACCGCAACCATGTTGGTTCAGCATCTGGTGGCCCAATTCCATGTTCCTTTTAGAGCAACTGTCCCTTCAGGGCCAAACCTACCCAAGCTTCTCACTTGTTTATATCTATGGGTCATGGCTGTGGCCCAACCAAAGTACCTCTTCTGACAGGTGGTTGGGATGTCGGAGGCAATAAATAGTGGCAGGCACTCTAACCCCGGCCCCTGTTGGAACAGGAGCATCAAAAAAGGCATAAAAGAAAGCAAAGCACTGCATTGATTTTCTCTGGGTCATGAATGCATTCTACAAAGATGCTCTGGGTGGGGGCTGGCCGTGGTTGGTCATGCTGGGCAGTGAGGCGGATAAGGAAGGTTCCCTCTCCCCTACGTGTAGTCAGTCTGTGGGCTGACGGGAGCAGGCAGGTCCCTAAGTGGTTCCCTGTAGGGGGCTCCCTAGAAGTGGCCTTGCCCATTTTGTTAAGGGACTCTGAATGGGAAACAGTATAAACATTCTTGAGTTGGCCCCCCATCTGGTCATCATGGTTGTCTGTCCTCTGCTAAGACAAATGGCCGGGGACTGGTTTATGCCCTGGTGGGCCCCCAACCTTGTTATGAAGGACCCTCCTCCGTGTTAACCCAGGTGACCCAAGACAGCATGGGAAGCTGTGGGGCCATATCCACCCCTCCCCCGCATGCCCACTGGCCTCGCTCCCAGCCTCTCACTGAAGAGGGAGAGACACTCTGTTCTGAGGCCATTGCAAGAAAGAGATTTTGAAAGTAGGTTAACACAAATGTCTCCCTTCAGGACTCGTGAGGGCGGGAGGTGGGGCTTCCTGTGTTCAAACTCTTTCAGGGTTGTTAACTAGGGAGCAGTGAGAGGTCAGCCAGGGGGAGGGAGGGAGGGCAGTCCCACCCCTCTGTGGCGTGGGGCCACCAACACAGGGCCAGGGTGAAGCCCGAGTCCCATTTAATCAAGCGTAGAGTGACACAGCGATTAGCCCTCATGGGAGATGGCCCTCAGTGCCGGGCGCTCAGACCGGTCCCCTGAGGGACAGGCGATACCCAGTAAGCAGTCGCTGTGTCCCCGAGGGCCCGTGCACGTCAGCCAAAGAAACAAAGAATGCGCGGGGTTGCTGGAGGGACGCCCAAGCCCGGCCCTCAGGGTGCGTGGTGCCGAGGGTCAGCCAGGCCCTTCTCTGCTGGGGGTGTAGCCGGAATGGCCGCCTGTCCCATCTGGACGACGGCGTTTGGGCCGCAGCTGCCGGGGGAAGGCCCAGAGGAGGGAAGTGCCGCCTGGTTGCCCCTCAGAGCCAGGCCTGTGCTAAGACCGCCATATTTGCTACCTGATTTAACACAGCACTTCTGTGAAGCAGGAACCGGGATCCATTTCACAGGGGAGAGAACGGGGGCCAAGTCATCTGCCCGAGGCTCCTGGAAGTGCGGCTCAAAGCCAGGCCTGCCTCCCTGAAGCGACTCTGCATTCCTCCTGCTTCTGCTCGCCCTTCCCAGGCCACTGCAGGTGGTCGGCCTTCACCCCTGCTGGGCCACGAAGCTGAGGGGAGGAGGGGACCACGACTGGGAAAGGGATGGGTCGGGACCCAAGGGGACAAGCACAAGTGGGTGAGCTTGACACACATGGCAGCAGGGCCTCCTAAGGGTAGGCTGCAGGGTGACCCAGGAGGCCTGCTGGCTCCCTGATTTGGGTTAAAAGCAAATTGTTAAACTTCAGAGGCTGTGTTCCTTCCCCTGTCCCTGACTCCCCACCCCTTCCCCCAGCCTTGCCCTGGATCTCAGTAGGGGGACATCCACCCACCTCACTCTGTGTTACAAGGTTCATGTGCGGGGTGGGGTGGGGGTGGGGGCAAAGTCTTGCCTGATGCCCCCGGGATGTCTCACGCGGGGCCCAAGGGCCCTCCCTGGGCAGGAGAGATAGGACGGGCAAGGCGCCGGTCTCGGCAGCTCCGAGCCATCCGTGGAATGACCGGAAGGAGGGCGTGGGGAAGGGGCCACCCTAGGGAGGGGCCAGAGGGTGGGCCTCAGCCCTGCAGGGCCTCTCCGGAGGACCACTCCAGGTCTCCCGGGACTGTGCAAGGCCCTGCATTTGCAGGCTTAAAACTACCTACCACCGTTGGAAATGTGCCTTTGAAGGAAAAGCCTCAAACCCCTAAGGCCCCTACGGAGGACGAATCCGTTCTGAGCTCCGCCTGTGGCTCTGGGGGGACTTCACCCGGGCGTCAGAGGCCTCCTGGACTGCAAGGGGCAAAAGGAACGGCGAGCTGGGACTCCTGTCTTCCCTGTTCCCGGCTGTGGAGGACAGCCACGTGCGCTCTAATGCCACACACCCGCATCTGGATGTAGGGAGGCTCGAGCCTCCCCTGCCCAAAGCAAAGGGCACTGAAGTGCTCACAGACCGCCTTTCCCCGGGGGCCTCCCTGCGCGTCCGTGGGGAAACACCGCCCCCCAGTGGCCAGACGAATAAGTGTTTCTCTCAAGACCAACTGCACGTTCGTTCATTGCGCTCACTCCTTCGCTCACTCGTTTGTCCTTTGCGTCACTCTTCCACTCCTTTGGAAACAAGTATGCGCTTCTCATGCATTGCTGCTGGGAGTGAATTGGCACAAAGTCTCTGAAGGGCAATTAGCAAACATCTGTCGAAATTAGAACCGTACATATCTGTCATGGAACAATTCCATATCTAGAATGTATCCATGACTGACTGGATTTTCCAAAAATGTGACAACAGTATTTGTGGACCCCTATTCTCTTCCAGAACTTTGCCACTCCCTGTCAAGAGGTGGGTTCTGTTCCCCTCTCCTTGAAGCTGCATGGGATTTGGGGGCTGCCTCCTGCACACCTGACTTCCAAGGCCAGCCATGAAGGGCAAAGAGGCCTGGCTCTCTCAGAATGTTCTTCTGGAGCTCAGCCACCATGTTGTGAGGAAGCCCAGGCTGCCTGCAGGGGCCCCAGGCAAGGGGCTGGTCCCAGCCAAGGTCTCAGCCAACAGCCAGGATGGCTTGCAGGCCCTGTGGGTGGACAGGACTTGTCAGAGGACTCTGCCCACCATGAGCTGGCGCAGCTGATGACCACACCTCCGTCCTCACTGAGTCCTGCCAGCTGAAACAGAAGATCGGAGAGCAAAGATGGATGCCATTGTTTTAGGTTACTCAGATTTGGGATAACTTGTTATTCAGCTCTAGAAATGGAGGCAGATGGCCTACAGTAATTGAGACCGGTATCTATTTCATGTGATTTATTTGCCCATGTGCTAAATGATACATTTGCCACGGGATTATTTGAAATCACAAAAGATTGGAAATATCCTCCTGTCCTATCAACAGATTATTTGTTAAATTATAATAGATGCACAATGGAGTACCCTGCAACTGTACTAAGAATGAGGATGTTTTACATGAATTGATATGACCTTCAAGATATAGCAGTGAAGTGAAAAAACAAGGAGCAGAGAATGTGCATATGTGCTATTCACTAGATAAAAAGAGGAATAGAGAACACATGTCTTTATTTGTATGAGCATCAAATGCTTTCAAAAGGATCCACAAGAAGGTTAGAGCATTATCTCAGCCAGGTTCTCAGTGGGTGGGGGGTGGGAGGGAGAGTTCTACTGTTTACCCTTTAAGGACCTGTAAGTTTTTTTTTTTTTTTAAGATTTTATTTATTTATTCATGAGAGGCAGAGGGAGAAGCAGGCTCCCAAGGAGCAGGGAGACTGATGCGGGACTCGATCCCAAGACGCTGGGATCATGACCTGAGCCAAAGGCAGACGCTTAACCATCTGAGCCACCCAGGCACCCGGGACCTGTAAGTTTTGTAAGCAAGTGAATGTTCATGTCTAAAAAATGGACTATTTTTAAATGTATAAAGCTTTTTCGATATGCTACAGGTGGTGATATAGAGACGAAGGACATAGTTCCTGCTCACTGTCATCACATTTATACTACTGCCCTGCTAGCAAAGCAAAAGAGTAAAGCATGAGGATAAAGAGTGAAGCTTCTAGAATCAGGCTGCTGGAGTTCAAATCCTGGCTCTGCTCTGTGACCTTGCAAGTTACTCAAATGATTAAGTCTTTAGATTCCTTCTCTGAACAGTGGGGGGCGTAAAGAGTGCTTACATCAAAAGGTTGTTGAGGTTTTGGCAATTGGCTATTGATCTATTCAGATTTGCTACTTCTTGTGGCAATTGAAGCATTTAAAATTGTTATAGAAATGTTTCTGTTTCCCCTTCTATTTTTCTTTTATATTTTTATCTGAATCTCCTCTTGATTAGTTTTCCTGCTGGCTTGTCTATATTAGGAGACTTTTCAAAGAACCAGTTATTTGGTTTTATTCTTTTTCTACTTTTCTATTATTCCCTATTTCACCTATTCCAACTCTTCTCTTTGGGTGCTGTGTTTGTTTGTTTACATGCTTGGTTTTGCTCTTATACTTTTTGGAGCTTATTTTTAATTTTTTTTCTTTTTTTCTTTTTTCTTTTAGAGAGATAGAAGGGGGCTGGGAGGGGCAGGGGGAGAAGGAGAGAATCTCAAGCAGACTCCCACTGAGCATGGAGCCCATTGCAGGGCTCACAACCCCAAGATGAAATCAAGAGTTGGACGCTTAACCAACTGAGCCACCCAGGCGCCCCACTTTTTGGAGCTTATTAAATGAGAACTTAACTCATTTGTTGTTTAAAACTATAATTTTACCTCTATTTTTTTAAAAGATTTATTTATTTATTTATTTATTTATTTATTTATTTATTTATTTATTTATTTATTTAAGAGAGAAAGAGAGAGTGAGAGAGAGCAGCAGAGGGAAAGGGAAAAGCAGACTCCCTACTGAGCGGGGAGCCTGATGAGGGCTCAATCCCAGGACCCTGGGATCATGACCTGAGCTGAAGGCAGATGCTTAATCGACTGAGCCTCCCAGGTGCCCCTATAATTTTACCTCTAAATGTTACTTTAGCTTTGTCCTATACATTTGGACGCTAAATGAAAATTTTCATTTCAATTAAAAATATTTAATAATTTCCTTTACTATTTCTTCTTCATTCCAAAGATTATATAGTCATATTACATTTTGTTTTCAGTTTTCATTCATAAGGGATTTTATAAATTGATTCTTTTGATATTGATTTATTTTATAGAAGGTCAGAAAACATAGTCTGACCTTGCTGTGGATTCTCTGGAATGTACTGTGGTTTCCTCTGTGGCCTTATATGTAGTCCACATTTGTGAATGTTCTGTGTGCACTTACTTGAAAGCAGTGTGTATCCTTTCTCTAATATTTAATTGATCAAGTTTTGTTAGACACATTAATCAAATCTTCTGTCCCTTTGGTTATTATTTGTGTGCTTGATCTGTTTCAAAGAGAGTATTTTAAAATCTCTAACTCAAATGTCTATTATCTTTTTATTTATAGTATTCTTTCCTTTTCTTTCTGATTTTTAAAATTTTGGCCTTAAAACAGCTCTGATACCAGACTTGCTATACTAGCTTCCTTTTGCTTTATATTTGCCTTGCATTTGTTCAAAAACTTAAAAAAAAAATTCTGTATCCTTTTGTCTTAAATGTGTTTCACAATATACATATCACATATATGTAGATATTCATGTCATTTATTTCTTCTTTTTTAATATTTATAACTTTTGCATCATTTTCTTGCTTTGCTATACTAATGGGTTACTATTATATGTGATATTTACTGTAGGTATGTTTTTTAAAAAAACTTCATTGGATTAATAAAATTCCCTTCAATTTCCTTTCTCAATTTTGAAAAAAATCATAAATAGATGTTGAATTTTACAAATGACTTTCTGTATTGATTTCAACACTCCTGTAATTTTTCACCTTTGATCTATTAACTAACTACAGATTACATTATTTTGTTAATGTTTTGTTTAGAAGTTTTGTGTTTATGTTCATGAATAGATTATAATTTTTCTTTAACTATCATCAGATTTTGGCATCAAGGTTATGTTTGCCTAATAAAATAAGCAAGAAGGTATTTTTTGCTTTTTTTCTATTCTGTAGAAGAGCTTGTTTAAGATTGGAGTTTTGGTCCTTGATTTAAGGTTTCGTAGAAATCGAAGGTGAAGCCATGGGAGTCTGAGCGTTTCACTGAGGAAAGACTATGGATTGCTGATTCAATTTCTTAAATTTCAATAGGGCAATTTAAGTTCTTTATTTCTTCCTGAGTCATTTCTGATAAATTATCTTGTTCTAGAAATATGGCTATTCCTACTAAATTTGGAGAAAAAGTTATTCATTACATTCTTTTATTATCTTCCTTTTTTCCCCAGTTAACTTTTTATATGTTTATTTAGTAATGTGTATCTTTAAAAATACACAGTATAAAAAAATATATATATACACAATATTTTGTAAACTTGTATCATTTGCATTATGCTATAAATCTCATTCTGTTTTTCTGTTTCTGTGTCTTTGAGATGAAAAAATCATAAATAAATATAGTTCTTATTATCTTTCTTAGTGCAAGCAGCAACTATAGTGATTTCCCTTTGTTCCATCACTGAAATAGGTTTGTGCTTTCTCTCTCTTTTTCTTGTCTAGGTCCACTGGAGTCTCGCCAATTTAATTTGTGTTTTCAAAAAAAACAACTGTTAGCTTTGCTAATCTTCTCTATTGTGTGTTTGTTTTCATTTTCTTTTATTTCCACTCTGAATCTTAGTGATTCCTTCTTTCTCCCTTCTTTGGGTTTATTTTGCTGTTCTTTTTCCAGCTTCATGAGATGGGGTCTTAGCTCATTATTTTTCCGCCTTTCTTTTCTTCCCACATACATATTTTAGTGCTATAGTTTTCCTCTAAATTCTGCTTAATTAAATTCCATTAGTCATGACATGACATTTCCTAATTTGTATATACAAATTATCTAGAAGCATGTTTCTTAATTTCCAAACGTATGAGGATTTTATAAGCTTTTTGATTTCTAGCTTTATTGCATGTAGTCCTAGAACATGTTTTGCATGATTTCATGCATGCATGCTTGGATAAATTTGATAAGACTTTTTGACCCAGTATATGGCAAATTTAGAAAATAATATGTATGAGGTTGTTGGATGCAATGTTTTATACCTGCCAATTGATTTAAGTTTTATGTTGTTAACTCTTCTGTATCATTACTGGGTTTTTTTAGTCACTAGTAAGATGAGTTTAAAATAGCCCACTAAGAGAGCCCCTGGATGGCTCAGTCGGTTAAGTGTCTGACTCTTGGTTTCAGCTCAGGTGAAGAACTCAGGGTCGTGAGATGGAGCCCTGTGGTGGCTCTGCACTCAGTTCAAAGTCTGCTCTCTCCCTCTCCTTCTGCCCCTCCCCCTGCTTGTTGTGCGCTCTCTCTCCAAATAAATAAATAAAACTTTTTAAAAAATAGCCCACTAAGAATTTGGACTGGTATGTATCCATCAACCTTTCCCACACATATTTTGATGCATGTTATTAGGGTTTGTAATTTCATGCCTTATTTATGTGATGCTTCCTATGTACATACATGTCCGGCATTGTTCTAATTGCCTTAAATGTATACCGACTCAGTTATCCTCAGAAGGCAGGTACTATTAATATTCCTCCTTACATGTGAGGAAACTGAAAACCGCAGACACTAAGTACTTTGCTGAGGATCACATACAGAAGCAGAGCTGGGATTTGAACAGGCTGACTCTGGAAACTATTCTTTTAATCAAACTTTTACAAACTTTCAATGAATGGGCTTCTGTCATTATGACATGGGCTTCTTTCTGGTAACTGTCTTTGCCTTAAATCTGTTTTGCCTGATACATCCTGCTCCACAAGCCTTCTTTTGATTAACATCTTCTTGGTACATCTTTTTCTGTCCTTTTGCTTTCAGCATTCCGTGTCCTTATGTTTTAGATCTGTCTCTCATTAACAAATATTTAGATATTATCCTAATTCTGACACTTTTTGTGTTTCAAAGGAAAAAAGTTAAAATGCAATACAACTTCCTATATATGTTGTTTAGAGCTAACAGATGAGGTTGTGCTTTCTTTTATCGCCTTTCTCTTTTTCCTCCCTTCCTTGTGTTCTTTGGGGTTGATTTTTTTTTTATTTTAAGATTTTATCTATTTATTTGACAGAGAAAGACACAGCGAGAGAGGGAACACAAACAGGGAGTGGGAGAGGGAGAAGCAGACTCCCTGCCGAGCAGGGAGCCCGATGCGGGACTCGATCCAGGGACTCCAGGATCATGACCTGAGCCGAAGGCAGTCACTTAACCAACTGAGCCACCCAGGCGCCCTGGGGTTGATTTTTTTGAATCATTCTAATTTTTTCTTCAATAAGTTAGAAACATATATTGTTTATATTTTTTGAGTCATTATTCTAAGAATTACACCATGAAAACTTAATTTATCAAAATCTAAGGTTGATCTGTAATATTTCTCAGAAGTAATTAAAAAATATCTTTTTTAACAGCCAGTGTGACGTGCACGTGGTCCTGTCAGCACACGTGGTGACCGATTCATTCCGAAGGATGTTCAAGTACATACTGCCTGGAGGTGAGCCCCATCTATCCAGTCCTTTGGGACAATGCAAGAGCCTGCATTCCATGGACCTCTGTCTTAGTCTGCTTGGGCTGCCATAGCCTGGGGAGCTCAAACAGCAGAAATTAAGTTTCTTGTGGTTCTGAAGGGTGCCAGTGAGCTCAGGTTCTGGCAAGAGCCCTCTCTGGCTTGCCTCTTCTTATAAGGGCACTAATCTGTCATAAGGGCCCCACCCTCACAGCCTCATCTCAACTTTATCACCCCTTCTTAAAGGTGCCATCTCCAAATACTTTTGCAGCAGGGGTTAGGACTTCAACGGGCGAGTTTCAGGGGAACCCAGTTCAGTCTAGCAACCCCTGTCTGACTCCTATGTTTTTATTCTTTTTTTTTAACCTCATAAGATACTATTGTTTCGCACAATCAATGTTCTTTTAGATTTATCCCAGTATTTATCATTATCTTGGCTCATCATTTTTTTTTATATTCAGATCTTCCATTTGGGATCATTTTATTTTTTTCCCAAAGGATGTTGTTTTAGAATTCTCTTTCGTGAGGATCTGCTAATGGAAAAGTGTTATGTTCGTCTGAAAATATCTTTATTTCACCCTCTGTTCCAGCTACTGAGGGACTGTATGTCAACTCCAAATGCCACTCCCTCCCCCTCCCCCACCATCCTGCTGGAGCTGTGACTCCACCAGCGATGTCCCTGCTTTTGCCGCTTACTCCTTGTTTGGCTCTGTCAGGGGCTCTATTAGTCAGGGTCCAACAGGAACAGAGACAGAAATTTCACCGGTTATTTGAACAGGGATATTTTAATATAAAGTAGAACAAGACAAGGTGGTTCATTACTAACAGGAGTTCAGAGGGAGCCTGGAGGTAGAAGGTGCAGAAGAACAGCTACTATTTCTAGGGTGAGGAAGAGGGGACCCTGGGGCAACTAAGGACAGGACGGGGACCCCCTCCAAGGACGAGGCCACTTCATAGAGGGAGTGATGGCCACAGAAACATGCAGGCTTTCTGTGGCAAAACAAAACAAAACAAAACAAAGAAGGCAAAAACTTGCAAGAGTGTGAGCTGGCGCTGGTCGGTACAGGCAGCCTGCCATTCCTGGAGGATGTGGGCAGGCGGGAGCTTGTCTGTAGATGTGGCCTGACCTGGCTAGAGGATGCAGAACAGGTGGGGCTGTTCTCGAAGCAGCCCACTTTGGTAGAGGGTGTGAATGGGACAGTGCAGGTCTGTAGGGGTGGAGAGGCAAAAGACCCAGAACAGCCAGCACAAGGTGGAAGAAAAAGAACAAGGTCAGACTGATGTCACCCAACTTCAAGACTTACTACACAGGTAGAGTAACCAAGATAGCGTGGTGTTGGGGAAAGATCAAGCACATAGATCAACGGAACAAAAAAGAGAGTGCCAAAATAGATCCAATCAAGTTCTCAGAGTTCTGGAAGCTGGGAAGTCCAAGGTCAAGGGCAGGTGTGTGGTCTGATGAGACCCCTCTTCTTTGTTCACAGATGGCATTGTTCTCACTGTGTCCTCAAACGGTAGAAGGGGCAAGAGAGTTCTCTGGGGTTTCTTTAATAAGGCACGAATTCCATGCAAGAGGGCTCTACCCTCATGATCTAATCACACACATGACCCAGAGTCCTCACCCCCTAAATTACCATCCTGAAGATCAGGTTTCACCTAATTTGGGGGGACACAAACATTCAGTCAATGACACAGATATAGTCAGTTGATCTTTGACAAAGGAACAAAGGCAATACACTGGAGCAAAGACAGTCTTTTCAACAAATGCTGCTGGAACAACTGGACAATCATGTGCAAAAAAAAAGAGAAAAAATGAATCTAGACCCAGACACAAAAATTGGGACAAAATGGATCATAGACCTAACCGTCAAATGCAAAACTATTAAACTCCTAGAAGATAACACTGAGGAAATCAAGGTGACCTTGGGTTTTGTGATGACTTTTCAGATTCAACACCAAAAGCATGATCCATGAAAGAACATTTGGTGAGTTGGTCTTCATTAAAATAAAAAACTTTTGCTCTGCAAACGGCACTGGTAAGAGAATGAAAAGACAGGACACAGACTGGGAGAAAATGTTTGCAAAACACATACCTAATGAAGGACTTGGAAGATAGTGGATAGTCATATTTGCAATGTGTTAATCAACTACTTGAAAATTTGTTTTCCATTGTGGTTGTGGGCCTGGGAGCAAAGCTAGAGGAGCCCCGACTCTCTGAAGGAGTGCGCGACTTCCGTGACGTGCAGAAGTTTAGTTGTTATTCTTCCCACACTTGGATCTTTGGGTTGTTCATTCAGACTTCCTGCCAGCCTTGCTTCTGCAAGTATCTCTGCATTGCCTATGCATTGCCAGCATTATGCTAGGCATGAGGAGACCCCTGGGAGCAAGTCCCCACACAGAGCTATGAATGTTCCTGCACAGAGACGAGGAAGATGAGGAACCCCTCACCCTGGGCTGGCAGGGTTGGGGGGCTGGGGAACACTGGTAACTCTGCACAGGGGAGAAGGGTGGCTGTCACACAGCCTCGGAGGGCTGAGAAGGGTCAAGCTGGCCCCTTCTCTTAAAGGTGAGGGCGCTGTACTAACAGCGTCATCAGGCGTTTCCATTTCAACAGCTGCTCCCAGGTGGTCTGCATTACGGCTCTCTTGCTCTGGGCCACATCTGGAAGGCAGGCAGGTTTTCTTGGCACAGGAAAGCCAAGACAGTCTTGGCTGAGAGTCTGGCCCAAGGCCACCCAGAGAGGAGGGTGCAAGCGAGGCCCCAAGTCCAGCAAAGGTGCAAGCCCTGAGTGGGTTTGTGCGCACGTCACTTGGCACAGAGGCCCTTCAGGGTGGTGCCAGGGAGAGTGGGGGGAGCACGATGTAGAGCGAAGGGCCCTGACCTTGGGCAGAGCTCCATCGGCCTTCACTGACGGCACGACCCTGGGCCCGTCCCTGAGGCTGGGAGGTGTCGAGAATGGCAGCTACCGCACAAGGTGCTTGTGCGCATCAGTGAGCCCGAATCTGGTGACAGGAGAGGGCCCTGCTAATGCTAGACATCGCGTTAGCCCTGTTGCTATGCTTGTTATCACGAGCTTAGATCACGAGCAGGCCTTTCGAGAAGCTAATTTACAGAGAAGTTCACAGGCTTTCCACAGGGGGGCAGTGGTGCCTTAGAGGACCTCGGAAGCTTTCCCCTATCTGGCTGTTTGAGGGACAAGAAGGGTGGCGCCTGGGTGGCTCAGTCGGTTAATCATCTGACTTTAGCTCAGGTCATGATCTCGGGGTCCTGGGATCGAGCCCCAGGTCCGGCTCTGCACTCAGCGGGGAGTCTGCTTGTCCCTCTGCCCCTCACCCCTGCTCATGCTCTCTCTCTCTCAAATAAATAAAATTAAAAAAAAAAAAAAGGACAAAAATGAGGTATCACCAGGGCCCAGGGGCCCTCAGCACCCCTGTGGGTCCCAGCTGTGTGCCTGGAGCCCACCTCCCTGCCCTCAAGTTTCCCAGCAGCCCTGGCCCCACCAGGTGGGCACCAGCACAGGGCCCACCCTCACAGGGCCTGCAGGCTGCCTGGGGTCCCAGCTCCCATCAGCTGAGCCTTCTAAGTGAAGAACATGCAGTTAGGGTGAGCCAACCTAAAACTTCTGTTTCCCAAGGCTTTCTCTGAAAACAGGCTCTTCTTACCACTTGGGATGTCTACTTGATAGACTGTGGCAAAGGGGGGTTTAGTAGCCTATCCTACCTGGGTTCTCATTCCTCCTTGAGAGGGGCAGGTACTTAACAACTTGCCCCCCTACACATGAAAGGCTTTAGTTCTGGATTTAGATGCGCATCTCAATGGGCTCAGATGCTGTTGACTTCCTCCATGAAGGAGTCAGACGCTCCTTGCTTACTGGGTGACCAGGCAAGCTGGCCCCTGAGGTGCGCTGGGATATGGTTAATGACTGAGTCTTAAAACAGAGGATTGCAAAAGCCCTGATTTTGTAGCACTTGCCAAATTCTGTGGTATAGAGTCCCAGCACAGCAACCTCATGCCATCAACACGACATCACCCAGAGCAGAGAGGAGACGTGCCCACGAGGGGCAGGCTGGAGCCCGGGCTGCGTCAGGCTCCTCCTAACTGAAAAGGGACTGAGCGTCCGACCTTGTTGTCGGGATGCATATGAGCGCCATGCCACACCCCCAGCACAATGTCTGGCATTAAGTGTGAAAGAAATGGGCACTATCACGCTAATACTGCCATGACATCTTCTACCGGTTTCTCCTCCACTCCAGCCCCTCCTGGCTCGAGTCTCCTTCAGCGCTCTGCTTTCTCTTTTCCCCCTGCAGGCACCCTCTTCTGTTGTATGGTCTACCGTTTGTTTGCAGGATCATCTCCCCCTCCAGAGTCAGATGCCTCTGGAGCCAGGACTACCCGGGGTTGAATCCCACTCGGCCACTCATTCGCTGTGTACACGTGGGCAAGAAACTTCACCCCCATGCCTTCATCTCTGCAGGATGGGCACGATCGTTGGTTCATGTTTAATAGGGTCGGAGTGGGAATTGCAAGAGTTAGCATGTCCCGTGCTTACATTCATGCTGATGCATGGGAGGGTTAGGAGTCCTTACTATGGGATCAGGTGAATCCTCAGAAGCAAGATGCTGTCTCTCCGGGTGCATCCCGTGGCACCTGCATCTCCTGGGTGCTCTCGAAGGTTGGCCGATAAGGCACGAAGTGTATATTGCAAGACCCGTGGCATGCAGGACTGCATGGACGGGAAACGGGATGTGGCTGGCGCCGTGGACTAGCCGGCTGGGTTCTGGAGCCGCCTCTCCACCCTTGCAAGCCTTCTCACAGCATCTGTGCCTGAAGCTGGGGGACTGCTGTGGATGCAGAAGAAATCACAGAAAGCATAGTAAGTCAGTCCAGTGTTTGAGCAGCTGGCTTATTGTAGAGACAGAAACTGAGGCAAGAGTAAGCCGAGCAGCGGTGCGGGCCGTCATGGCTACAGACTGGGGTGGAGGGGTGTCAAGTGAAGGTGAAAAGTCACAGACATTTTTTTAAAAAGATTTTTATTTATTTATTTGAGAGAGAGAGAGAAAATGAGTGTGGGGGAGGGGCAGAGGGAGAGGGAGAAACAGACTCCCCGCTGAGCAGGGATCGCGCCACGGGACTCTATCCCAGGATCCCAGGATCATAACCTGAGCCAAAGGCAGGTGCTTAGCTGACTGAGCCACCCAGGCGCCCCCCAAAGTCACAGACTTATCTGCATTATCTGCTTTGGGACTGCGAAGGCCCTCTTGCGCAGAGGGCTGGGAGAGGAGAGAGGGAGGAAGGCACGGATGGCTCCATTTCCCCTGCTGAGGTCCTCGGCATCCCTGCCCCCTTTCCCTCACCTCCTCCAAACCTTGCACCCCATATGCATTCCTGAGTAGATTGACAGGGCGGGAGACCATGCCGTCAAAGAGAGGAGATGGTACATTCTGGTACATCTGAGATCCCTCCTAGGCTCCCACTAGTTAAATGGCCAAAGGCAGTTCAAGTAGAAGAGCCGAGTGGCTCCCACCTTCCTGGGCCCCTCCTATTTGGGTCTAAGAAACCCCTTTTTATACAATGAATCCTCTAGTATTGTGCTTCAATTTGGTGAAGACTTTGGAGTACTTTTCTCCCAGAAAGGGAGGTGAGCACATGAATGCTAACAGGCAGCTGGTACTGGAGGCAGGCTGTATTTATGTAAATGAACTCAGCCAGCGAGGTAACTGGTGGTTTGGGGGGATTTTTTTTCTGCATCAAAGGTTTCGATATGAACAGTTTACAGTGCGGAAATCTCAAGTGAGTTGGTTCAGTAACACCGCAGCTCTGCCAAGAGCACAGTGGACTGAGATTCACTTAACGGTTTGCAAGATCTAGCCTCCTTTTTCGAAGCTAAAATCCACCACTGGAAGTCAACACACATCAACAGAAAGTTGCCCTGCGCCAGTGCGTGAGTTCCGCGGGTTCCTCTGCGCTGGCTTCCGGGGAGCGCACGGTCCTTTCTGGCCCTGGACGTGGTCTCTTCTACTCGGCGCACCAACCCTCCCGGCGGCCGGCCCTTCTCCCCGGCTGCGCACCCTCCTGATGGCCCGCGCCAGCTCTCTGCGTCCCGGGAGCCTGGGCGCGTTCTTTCCGAGCAGTCAAGTCCGCCCGCAGGAGCGAAGCGCACCCCCCGGGGGGAAGCCTCTGGGGCATTGAGCACGTGTGAGTGTGAGAAGGCTTCCTCTTTTCCGTCTGTGCTCAGTAAGAAAGCTGGGGCTGATGAACGCTGCGGGACATGTGCTTCCCTCCGGCGGCGGGGCACCAGCTGACCCCACAGAGCTGACCGTGATCCTCTAGCGGGGCAGGTCAGCATTTGAGTATGAGTAGCAACCTTGGGGATGGAGAGTCCCCACACGGCTCTCTGCGCCTGATCTCTCAAGTCCCAAGACTCTGGCGGCTGCCATGTGGCTTGAGCAATCCTCTTCCCACCACCCAGAGAAATAGGTGTGTAACACCACAGGAGCCTGCCCCATGCAGGATCATTGCTAGTCTCTCCATGTCCCTTGTATTAGGATTCTCCAGAGAAACAGAATTAATGTAGCCTTGGAGAAATGGTGTACCTTAATCCCTGTAATTTATATTATTTTGTAACTGGAAGTTTATAGTCCTGAGCCCCTTCACCCACTTCACCCACCCCCCAACTCCCCTCCCTTGTGGCAACCACCGATCTGTTCTCTGTATCTGTGAGTTTTGTTTTATTTGTCCGCTTTGTTTTCGTAGAGTCTACATGGAAGTGAAATCATATGGTATTTGTCTTTCTCTGTCTGACTTATTTTACTTAGCATAATATCCTGGCAGTCCCTCCATGTTGTTGCAAATGACAAGGTCTCATTCTTTTTTTGGCTGAGTAATAGTTGTATTGACTATACCACATCCTCTTTATCCACGCATCTGTGGATGGACACTTGAGTTGCTTCCGTATCTTGGCTATTGCAAATAATGCTGCAATGACTATTAGGGTGTATATATCTTTTAGAATTAATGTTTTCATTTTGTTTGGGTAAATATCCAGTAGTGGAATTACTGGAATATATGGTAATTCTATTTTTAATTTTTTGAGGAAACTCCGTACTGTTTCCACAGTGGGTGCACCAGTTTGTATTCTCACCAACAGTGCAGGAGGGCTCCCTTTTCTCCACATCCTCGCAATACTTGTTATTTGGTGTTTTTTTTTGCTTTTGTTTTGTTTTGTTTTTTATTCTAGCCATTCTGACAGGTGTAAGGTGATATCTCACTGTGGTTTTGACTTGCATTTCCCTGATGATGAGAGATGTTGAGCATCTATCTTTTCACGTGTCTACCATTTATATGTCTTCTTTGGAAAAACATCTACTCAGGTCTCTCGCCCATTTTAAATTGGATTATTTGTATTTTTGGCGTTGAGTTGTATATGTTCTTTTCATATATTTTGGTTATTTTGGTTATTAACCCTTTATTGGATACGTCATTTGTAAATATCTTCTCCCATTCAGTAGGTTGCCTTTTCATTTTGTTGATGGTTTCTTTCACTGTGCAAAAGCTTTTTATTTTGGTGTAGTCCCAAATAGTTTATTCTTACTCTTATTTTCCTTACTTTTCCATTTTCTTAAGGGTAATTTTTGAGGTTTACTTTTTCTCTTGGGGGGGTGAGGAGTAGAGGGAGAGGGAGGCAGAGAATCTTTTTTTTTTTTTTTAAAGATTTTATTTATTTATTTGAGAGAGAGAGAATGAGAGACAGAGAGCATGAGAGGGGGTAGGGTCAGAGGGAGAAGCAGGCTCCCCGCTGAGCGGGGAGCCCGATGCAGGACTCGATCCAGGGACTCCAGGATCATGACCTGAGCCGAAGGCAGTCGTTTAACCAACTGAGCCACCCAGGCGCCCCGGAGGCAGAGAATCTTAAGCAGCCTCCACGCCCAGTGTGGAGCCCAACGTGGGACTCGATTTCAAGGTGCTGAGATCATAACCTGACCCGAAATCAAGAGTTGGACACTTAACCAACTGAGCCACCCAGGTGCCCCAAGGTACAAATTTTTTTAAATGTAAAATCTGCCAAAATTTTCCTTTGTGGTTTTTGCCTCTACAAACTTATAAAGATCTTCCCAAACCTGAGAGATCTAATTTTTTCTTTTCTTTCAGAGAGAGCATACGTAATGGTACATATGGTAAGAGCTCTGCATTAACTGTCAGGAGACCTCCGTTCTAGTCACTGGTATGTTGCACAATAATGCATAGCCAAACTATTATGTCAGTTATTTATTTATTTTAAAGATTTTATTTATTTGACAGAGAGAGACGCAGTGAGAGAGGGAACACAAGCAGGGGGAGTGGGAGAGGGAGAAGCAGGCTTCCCGCGGAGCAGGGAACCCGATGCAGGGCTCGATCCCAGGACCCTGGGATCATGACCTGAGCCAAAGGCAGATGCTTAACGACTGAGCCACCCAGGTGCCCCCTGTCAGTTATTTTTAAAAAGACTGTTAATATCTTTAACTCTAATTTTGTATTTATTTTTCTCTTTTGTACTTCTAACTTTTGCTTCATGTGTTTTGCAGTTCTTTGATAGATGTGTACACATTTAGGAACATTATGTCTTCTTGTCAAAATGACTCTTTTATCATTATAAAATGTTCTTATTTAAATAATCCTTGTTTTGAAGTCTACTTTGTCTACTATGAAGATAGTCATTCCAGTTCTTTTATGACTAGACTTTCATCAATATCTTTCCCCATCCTTTTACTTTTTGCCTGTATGTGTTTTTATACTTAAAAGTACATTTTTTTCCTAGACAACACAGTTGGGTCCAATCTGATAATTTCTGCCTTCTAATTGGAGCATTTAGTCTATTTATACTTAATGTTTACTTGGACTGTTATTCCATCTTTTAATGTAATTGTTGCTATAGTTGGCTTTATGTCCATTGTCTAGCTATTCATTTTTATTTATCCCATCTATCTTTATTTTTCTCTTTCCCTGCCTTTAAATTAGTCAAATATTTTTAGGTATTCCACTTTATATCCTCTGTTGGCTTTCTAACTATGCCTCTTTGTTTTGTTTATTTTTGTTCTTGGCCCCAGAACCTAGGGATACCATATACATTCTTAACCTATCAATGTACTTTGAATTAATACACTTCTTCACGTATGAGAACCTTACAGCAGTGCACACTCCCATTTATCCCTCTCCTCACTTTTGTGCTATTCCCTTTGGCCTGAAGAACTTCTTTTAACCTTTCTTATATTGCAGGACTTTGTATTCTATTTTTATTTGTTTTCTTGTTGTCTTTGTTTTTCTAGAAGTATATTTATTTCACCTTCATTTTTAAAAGGAAAAAAAAATTGCTAGGTAAAGAATTCTAGGTTGTTTGCTCACTTCAGCAGCAGAATATACTAAAATTGGAACAATACAGAGATTAGCACAGCCCCTGAAGAAGGATGACACGCAAACTTGTGGAGTGTTCCATATTAAAAAAAAAAAAGAATTCTGGGTTGACTTTTTTTTTTCTTTTCTCTAAGCACAGGTTGGCTTTGTTTCTCATGAGAAACCAGCAGTTTTTGTTATCACTATTTTGCTGTATGTACCGTGTCTTCTTTCTTTTTTTTTTAAAGATTTTATTTATTTATTTGACAGAGAGAGACACAGCGAGAGAGGGAACACAAGCAGGGGGAGTGGGAGAGGGAGAAGCAGGCTTCCCGCCGAACAGGGAGCCCAATGAAGGGCTTGATCCCAGGACTCTGGGATCACGACCTGAGCTGAAGGCAGATGCTTAACGACTGAGCCACCCAGGCGCCCCTCTTTCTTTAGATACAGTTAAGAATTTCTCTTTCATTTGCAGCAGCTTGGTGCTGATATGTCTAAGTGTAGTTGTAGTTTTCTGTGTGCTTATCTTCTTTGGGATTTGTTGAGCTTTTTGTGTCTGTGGGTTGATAGTTTCCTTAAATTTGGAAAAAGAAAATAACCATTATTTCTTTGATTGTATTTTTTTTACCCCAGGGTCTTTCTTTTCTCCTTGTTGCACTCCAATTACATATTTGAGAGACTGCTTAATATTTTTTCACTAGGGGTGCCTGGGTGGCTCAGTCAGTTAAGCGGCTATCTTCGGCTCAGGTCATGATCCCAGGGTCCTGGGATTGAGTCTTGCTCAGTGGGGAGCCTGCTTCGCCCTCTCCCTCTGCCTGCCACTCCCCCTGCTTGTGCTCACTCTCTGTCAAATAAATAAATAAAGTCTTTTAAAAAAAATATTGTTTCACTGAGATTCTGTTTATGTTCTTAATGTTTTTCTTCTATGTTCTTCAGTTTTGATAGTGACATGTCTTCATGTTCACTGATTTTCCTCCTGCAGTGTTACAGCTACTGTTAGCCCATTTGGTGACTTCTTCATTTCAAATATTATATTTTTCAGTTCTAGAATCTTCATTTTTTTAAAGTAAGCTTCACGCCCAGCATGGAGCCCAACACAGGGCTTGAACTCATAACCCTGAGATCGAGACCTTAGCTGAGATCAAGAGTCAGATGCTTAACTGACTGATCCACCCAGGCAACCTTCTTCATTTGTTTTTTAAAAAATTGTTTCCATTTTTCCTATTGACTCCTCATCTGTTCACTCATTATGTACCTCTTTTTCTTTACTTATAATAGCTGTTTTAAAGTTCCCATTTGCTAATTCCAACATCTGTGTCATTTCTGAGTCTGTTTATATTGACTAATTCTTCTTCTGATTACATGTCATATTTCGTACTTCTTTGTGTAGTTATTTTTGAGGTTGTGCTGGGCATTGTGGATGTAACATTGTTGAAAGTCTGGATTTGTTTTCTTTCTTTAAAGAGTGCTGCATTTTGTCCTGGCAGGCAATTTATTCATGAGCAGATCATCTCGATCTTTTCAAGACTTGGTTTGGGCCTTATACAGTAGCTCTTTCTCTTGACCTCATATAGTTCATTCCCTTTTTTAGTTATAGCTGAATGCTTTCAGTGTTTAATGAGGTCTCTCCATTTTGAATGGTCAAATCTGTAATGTCTCTCAGCACTGTGTGACCTCCAGAATCTTTATTCATCTCACACCTCTTTATATGTTTTCTCTAAATAACACTGGTGGGACTTTAAAAACACAGGAAATGTAAAATTAGTTGGGAAAGAACATATAAGCTTAAACCCAGAGACATAGTAAAAGTCACATGTTGCATGTATCTCTGAGTGTCTAGAGCCAGGGTTTCATGCCAGTTTTGATCCTTGAGGCCTTTTTATCACTTTCTCTTTTCTTTTTCCTTAGTTGTCTCCTTGGGGTCACACTAAGGAAACTAGCTTTCACTAATAAAAGTCCAACCCTGATCTGCCAAGACAAAGGGAGAGTCTCCATGGGAGGGGTGGCTTGGCCTTGTAGATTTCCATTCCCCTTAGGGTCCTTTTACTTGTTTACACTGCTAGACTGTGTTGGTTTTATGGGAAGTTACTGCTTCTCATTCTACCAAGCAGGTATTTTTGCCTATTATCTTCATATCCCCAGAGTGTGGCTGAGAGTGGGCTGGATTTTAAAGAAGACTTTATCTAAGCCTAGAGAAGATTAAGAAAAAAAATGTAAACAGAGAGAGTAACATGAAAATGAATTTCCTGGATTACAAAATATGACCTATTCTTTTTTAAGTATTTATTTATTTATTTGAGAGAGAGCGAGCATGAGAGAGTGCAAGCAGGGAGGGGCAGAGGGAGAGGGAGAGAAGCAGGCTCCCCCCTGAGCAGGGCTCATTCTCACAAGCCTGAGATCACGACCTGAGCCAAAATCAAGAGCTACACGCTTAACTGACTGAGCCACCCAGGCGCCCCATGACCTATTCTTATTTATCTCACATGCTTCTCTGCCCAGCTCCTGGAGCATCTGCTTTGGTGTGAAAAGAGCCCTTCTGTGACCCTATCCTATAAAAACATGAGCAGAGGAGCAGCCCTAGATGTTTTAATATACCTTCAAATTGAACGACACCCCACAACTCCTAAATACCCAAGTCTCACCCCAGCATAAATCCTGCTTTTTAACATTCTGTATGAAGACAGTATAAATGTTCCATCCTCTCTTATATGCGCAATAGAACAGATGTGTAGGGTAGGACTACAATAGGACAATTAACAGAACACCACAGACCTGGTTTTCCTGGCTTTCAGAAACAGTCAATGACATTACTAGTCACATCTCTCTCACTGACTGTTGACCACATTGACCGTCGTGGCTACTCTGGCAACACTTAACAGTGTCACTAAGACCATTCACATCAAGACTAAATTTATCATTGTACCTCTCACATCTGTCTGTTTCTCTAATGCTTCGCAGTGAGTTGTGAAGGGTCTATTTACTTAGCCTTTGGGAAAGTCCATGTCTTTGTGGAATACTAAAGTCTAAGGAAAATGTTTGGGAGACTGTTCTATCTGGAAACCAATAGTCTTTCTAATTTTCCTTCAAAACTTTTCCTATGCTCTACTTAGCTCACAGTTATCTTTACAGCCAAATGCTTACATGTGTTCATCCTTCCTTTGGGGTGCATAAATACATCATTCTGCACTCTGACTCTAAGGAAGCTAATTCTTAGGTCAGCAGGTCAGGCATCCTACATTGTGCCCAGTGTTGTACAATGACAGTGAGGGAAAACTACCAAGATGCTTACTCTTCTCTTATTCAATGAAACTAGGCAGGCATTTCTCTCTCCAGAAAAGGGTCAGAAGAAGAGTTGTGGCTGGGGTGGAAGCTATCCTAGAATTAAGCAAGTTAGCAAGTGTCCTGGAAATCCCTCATTCCCATTAGGACACCCACTCTACAGCCATTGAGTCAAGATTTGGGGGGTGGAACGTCTTTTTTTTTAGGGTTGGAACTTCTAAAAGCTCTGCTGCTGATTCTAATATGCAGCCAAGGGGTGAGAATGCTGCCTTTTTTTTTTTTTCCCCTCCTTTGGGCAAAAAGTTCAAAGGTGATTGTATTTTCCTTATGGGGAGGGATACATGCAGGTAGTCCTCAAACTTCAACAAGCATCAGAATCACCTGGAGGGCTTGTCAAAACACAGATTGCTAGGGCCCACTCCCTGAATTTCTGACTCCGTTGGCCTAGGGTGGGGCCATTACCAACAAGTTCCCAGGTGCTGCAGATGCAGCTGGGTTGGGCCCACACAGGATGAACCACTGCTTTATGCAGTGAAGCATTTCTGTCCTTGTCACTGTATTTGTCCTCACCCCAGGAAGAGATGAGTCCCTCCTTCTGAGGTGAGAGGAGCAAACCTGAAACAGAGCCCCCCCCCCTTTTTTTTAAAGAGTAAATGTATTTTTTATTTGAAAAAAAAAATGCCTTTATATTTTACAAAAGCACATTTCCACCATGAATAACTTTAATCCCCATCTCTTGTCCAATGCATTCATTGATTTATTTGTGTGATAAATATTTATAAGGCTCCTGCCTTTGCCTGGCAGCCTTCTAGGATCTGCGATATTGCAGTGAACATCATAAAATCCTTCTCCTACAACAAGCTTTATTTTAGTGGAGGAGGGACAGTCAAAATCAAATAAATATATGCAAATATGGAAGGATTCAATAAATGCAATGGTGAAAATGAAATAGAGCAATATGACAGAAGTTAGGGATTGAAACAGGGGGGAAGGGGCTACTGTAGTTTGGGTGGTCAAGAAGGATCTTCTGAAGAGGTGACACTCAGAGCCCCCATTTTAAACCATCTTGTGGTAATTAATGCAACAGCTTTCTTGTGGGGTTGGAAAAACTCTTGAGGAGCAGTCGCAGATCACCTGGCACATGACATCAGGAGCTCTGGGTTTTCCCTCCTCCCAACTCCATGGAGGACGAATCCCTGGTCTCAGTCTTTGGTGGGAGGAGAGAGCTGAAGGATTGGTAGTCATAGGCTTAGGAATTCCATTGCTTTTCATGCTGTAAAGTGGGTCACAATCCCTTTATTTGCTCATTTCTCTGGACATGACTTTAAATTTTTAAAATATATTTTCGGGGCGCCTGGGTGGCTCAGTTGGTTAAGCGACTGCCTTCGGCTCAGGTCATGATCCTGGAGTCCCTGGATCGAGTCCCGCATCAGGCTCCCTGCTTGGCAGGGAGTCTGCTTCGCCCTCTGACCCTCCCCCCTCTCATGTGCTTGCTCTCTCTCATTCTCTCTCTCTCAAATAAATAAATAAAATCTTAAAAAAATAAATAAATAAAAATAAAAAAATAAAATATATTTTCATTGTGGTAAAATATAGATAAGATTTGCAATCTTAATCATTTTTAAGCTTACAGTTCAGTGGCATGAAGCACATTCACGCTGTTGTGCAACCATCACACCATCCATCTCTAGAAATTTTTCGTCTTCTGAAATGGAAGCACTGTATCCATTAAAAACCAACTCCCCAGTCCCCCCTCCCCTGGAAATCACCATTCTACTTTCTGTCTCTATAAATTTGACTACTCCAGGTACCTCATATAAGTGGAATCACATAGTATTTGTCCTTTTGTGCTTGGCTTATTTCACTTGGCATGATGTCATCAGGTTTAAACTGGTTTTTTGATCTCCGCCGGAATGGTTATACCAGAGTGGTGCAGACAGAAAAGACTGGATTCAGAGAGACCCAGCTTTGAGTCCTATCTCTGCCTTTTCTGGTTGTGTGATTTTAGACGATTTACTTAATATGTTTGGGCCTCGGTTTCCCCAAGACTAAAGCAAGACTAATAATATTTATCTCATAAAGTAGCTGGGAGGACTGTGGGACAGCAAATATAAGACCCCTGGGCCAATGCTTGACATATATTGGTAGTGAGAGCTAATTAGGTTCCTTCTCTTTCCCAGCCCAGGGAAACAGAGGCTCCACAGGATGAGATGGCCTAGGCAGGGGAGTGGCTTTAGATAGCAGGGTCACATCCTGAGTCATGCTTCTTCCTGGGCTTGTGTTTTCTGTTTCCTGCAAGGCTGAAGTCTTGTTTCTACAAAGTGAGCTTGGACAACATTCATGTCTGCAATGCTGGCATGTGTGAAGAACTGCTTTTGCCTTTTAGAGTATTTTAAAATGAGCTATCTGCTCTGTTCTTCCCCCCGCCCCTCTCGTGTTTAAAATGCAGTGCTAACAAAATATTTTTGGCATAGTAAGCATAATATATTGAAAGATTTTTATAAAGGATTAACGTAACTTGGAATCCTATTAAGACTAAGAAAGCAGTTCTCATTAAGATTCCAAATTATGCCATGCAGTACAATTTTTATGATGATTAGGATAGGCAAAATAGCAAGATAGCAGAATTTTCTTAGCATAGTGCAAACTTGATATTATGATCATTTAAAGCCATCTGTGGTTGTTGCTCTGTTCATAAGGCCTTGGTTAATGGGAAAAGAGTGTCCTGGGTGCCCTGGGGTCATGGTTCCCAATGTTGGCTACATATGAGAATCACCTAAGGGGATTTTGAAAACCTCAAATGCCCGAATAGTGCAATTACATCAGAATTCCAGGGGGGAGAGGTTGGATCCAGGAATCTGTATTGTTTTTAAGTCCCCAGATCATTCCAATGTGCAGCCACTGTTGAGAACCCTGCTCAAGCCCCGATAGTAATGCACTTGCCTTTCCTCCAAATGTCCTTTAATAATCCTCCTCACACAGATCTTGTACATATTTTGTTAGATTTATACCTAAGTATTTAATTTGGAGGGAGGGTTAATGTAAATGGTATTGTGCTTTTAATTTCAAGTTCCACTTGTTCGTTGCTGACATATAGGAAAGTGATTAACTTTAGCGTATTAACCTTGTATCCTGCAACCATGCTATAATTGTTTATTAGTTCCGGTAGTTTTTTGACAATTCTTTCAGATATTCTACATGGACAATCATGTCGTCTGTGAATAAGGACAATTTTATTTCTTCCTTCCCAATCTTTATGCTCTGCCTCCCTTTTCTTGTCCTACTGCATTATTTAGGACAGCCTGTACAGTGTTGAAAAGCAGTGGTCAGTGGAGACATCCTTGCCTTGTTCCTGACCTTAGCATGAGATCATGGGTTTCTCACTAGTAAGTATGATGTTAGCTGTAGGGTTTTTGTAGATGTTCTGTATCAAGATGAGGAAGTTCACTTTTATCCCTAGTTTGCTGAGGCCAGATGTACTTTTGCAGTCACTCACATACTGTCTCCCATAGACTGAACCAAAGCCATCACCCACTCAGTTTGCATGCATGTGTGTGTGTGTGCGTGTGTGTGTGTGTGTGTGTGTGTCTGTGTGACTTAGTTTGTAGATAGGCTTCATCCATTAGTAATCATACTTTCTTTCATGCTACACTCATTCATTGAGTGTCTATGTAGATACAACATTAAACAGGATAGAACACACAGAGCCTACACTGTTTTGTTTCTTTTCATTTGTATGAAATTTATTATTATTATTTTTTATTATAAAGATGCTACCAGCAATACAGAAGACAGTAAAGAATAAAAATAAAACTATCTTCTATAGGGCGCCTGGGTGGCTCAGTTGGTTAAGCGACTGCCTTCGGCTCAGGTCATGATCCTGGAGTCCTGGGATCGAGTCCCGCATCGGGCTCCCTGCTCAGCAGGGAGTCTGCTTCTCCCTCTGACTCTTCCCCCTCTCATGCTCTCTCTATCTCATTCTCTCTCTCAAATAAACAAATAAAATCTTTAAAAAAAAAAAAACTATCTTCTATATACCACCCAGAGGTAGTCAGTCAACAATTTTTTATTTATTTATTTTTTAAAGACTTTATTTATTTATTTGACAGAGAGAGAGCAGGAGAGCACAAGCAGGGGGAGTGGCAGAGGGAGAGGGAGAAGCAGGCCCCCCGCCGAGCAGGGAGCCCGATGTGGGGCTCGATCCCAGGACCCCGGGATCACAACCTGAGCCGAAGGCAGCTGCTTAACTGACTGAGCCACCCAGGCACCTCTAAGAGTTTTTAATAGCAAAAAGAAAAATTAAATAAAATTGGGAATAATAAAGTGGTCCAATTAAATTCTTCAATTGATTTTTTGTGGTGATAAAATATGGATAACATAAAATTTATTATTTTAAAGTGTACTATTTAACGGCATTAAGTACATTCACAATGTTGTGCAGCCATCACTACTATTCATGCCCAGAACCATTTTGTCATCCCAAATAAAACCCCGTACTCCTCAGTCACCAGCTCCTCACTGTCCCTATCTTCCCAGGTCTTGTAACTTCTATTCTACTTCTGTCTCTATGAATTCACCTATTCTAGGTACCTCATATAAGTGGGATATACAATATTTGTCTCTTAAAGTTCTTTCTTTTTAAGATTTTAATTATTTATTTGACAGAGAGAGACACAGCGAGAGAGGGAACACAAGCAGGGGGAGTGGGAGAGGGAGAGGCAGGCTTCCCGACGAGCAGGGAGCCCGATGCGGGGCTCGATCCCAGGACCCTGGGACCATGACCCGAGCCGAAGGCAGACGCTTAACGACTGAGCCACCCTAGGCGCCCTTGTCTGTTAACATTCTGACAAATAGCCACACAGGTATCTCTTTTATATATGTTTGCACATGCACACACACAATTTTGTATTTATTAAATTTTTCAATTCATAGGATAATGTACCTTATCACACAATAATTTTCTAGAATCTTCATGTAAACAGACATAGATCTTTAAAGTAGTTGCATAGCATTCCACCAATGTCCTCTTGACATACATTTAAGACTCCTTCACCTCATTTTATTAAACAATGCTTACAATTATTATCCTTGGATTTATATCACTTTGCACTTGACTGATTATCATTTTGGGAAAATTCCTAGAAGTGGAATTATTGGTGCAAGGCCATGAACTAAATTTTCTTACACATTGTCTTAAAAGCAGCACATTTTCCCTGGGGCCAGTGACTCTAGAATGGTAGGAAGCATTTATATTTGTTGGCTTATCTTTAAATTTTTGCATAATGGCCAATTCAGGCAAAAAGTGTCTACATGTAGCCAGGACCCAAGGGCGCAAGAGCACCTGGCTTTGGGGGTCCCCAATGGACCAGGTTGAGCCACTCACTGCTGACAAAATCCAGAGGCAGAGAATCTAGTGGTGGTGACACAAGAAAGGAATTTATCTCAATGAGGCCAACACAGGGAAGCAGTGAACTAGTGTGTCAAAGACTGTCTCCAAAGTGCTGACAATGCTTCCAGGTTTATCCAGGCAAAGGTCAGTGGGTACGTGCAGGTGGGCAGTGAATGTCAAGTCATCACTGTCTTGGGGTCAGTCATGGGCAGGATCTTGCTGGCTCAGGGCTGTCCTTATTGCTTGAGGGAGTCGTTTCTGTTCCCACCATGGGATGCTTTACCCGCTGGCTCTTCTGCCTGAGTTAAGAGATAAACTGGAAAGAAGAACCTAATCAATTAGAAAGTACAGACAGAGGTCAAAATGGAGATACTTGAAGTCCTCTTTCCTACAGGCACATTTTTCTTGATTCAAAGTCAAAATACTATAGTTTTGTTCGTGGAAAGAGTATACATTCTTACAAGCAGAATATATGTTTATTGAATAGAAGGATGTTGATAAAAATGGATTAGCATTTTTTTTTAGCAATAAATGTATTAATATCTAACAACATGAGGAAAGTTGGGGAATCTTCTCTATGAAATCAAAGTAAGGGCCACAGAAAGGTGTGGATTTGATCAAATCTGGATTTGATTACGTTTATAGTAACAGTGTGAGGGCCTTGATGTTACAGTGGAAGGAGCACCAGGAAAAGCCAGACCAGCAAATTCAAGAGCCATCAGGTGTCCCTCTAAGGAGTTACATCCTACTCCCCCACTCTGAACCTCAGTGTCTTCATCTGTCAAATAAGGGATTGAGCTAGAAGGGACTGTAATAGTCCCCATAACAAAATACCCCAGATTACATGGCTTAAACAATAGGAATTTATTTTTTCACTGTTTTGGGCCTGGAAGTCCAAGATCAAAGTGCCAGCAGGGTAGTGCCTGGTAAGAACTCTCCCATCACGTTGCAGATGGCCATGTCCTTGCTGTGTCCTCATGTGGCCTTGCTGGTATGTGCATGCAGAGACAGAGAGTGAGAGGAGAGAGAACAAGTTCTCTGGTGTCTCTTAGAAGAATACTACTCTAAAATCTAGGCCCCACTCTTAGGATCTCATTTAACCTTGATTACTTCCTCAGAAGCCCCATCTCCAAACACAGTCATACTGGGGGTTAGCGGTTCAACACAGGAATTTTGAGGGGACACAAACATTTGGTCCATAATATTTCCCCCATGCCCCTCACAAATTCATGTTTTTTCTTGCATGCAAAATATATTCATTCCACCCCAACAGCCCCTCAAATCTTAACCCATTCCAACATCAACTCTAGAATCTAAAGTCCAAATCAAGTATGGATGAGACTTGAGGTAAGATTCTCTCTAGCTGTGAACCTGTGAAACCAAACAGTTGTGTACTATGTGCTTCCGAAATACAATATGGAGCAGGCATAGGATAGGTACTCCCACTCCAAAAAAATCAGAGGGACAAAAGGGGTGACAGGTCCCAACCAAGTCCCAGATTTAACAAGACAAATCTCATTAGATCTTAAAGCTCAAGAGTTGTTCTCTTTTGGCCTGATGCCCTGTGTCCTGGATCCACTGGGGCAGGGGTCCTGCCTCGTGGCTCTAGGGGGTGGTCCTGTCCCCAGGATTCCGGCAGAGATGGAGCGGGCAGCTCAAATGACCTCTGAATTGCCTTTGGGTTATTCCTCTCCTCTCTCTATGGACAGCACACATTCACATCTGCACAGCTCAGATCCCACCACATAGAATCCAAGAGCCCAAACTACAGCCTCCCTTCATCAGTCCCATCTCCTTCCACATCAGCTCAAACCAGCAGTGTTTCTTCTCGAATAATCTCATCATCCCTTCATCCAGGCAAAATCCAGCCACACCCTTTTCTTCAGAACAAGCTTCCTTATTTTTTGCAAGATGCACAGGGTGAGGATTTTCCAAATTTTGAAATTCTGGTTCCTTTTTGCTTAACATTTCCTTCTTCAATTCATCTTTCTCCTCCTGCGTTTTATGGTGAGCAGTCAAGAGGACCCAGGCAACACCTTCCACATTTTGCTTAAAAAATCTCCTCAACTAAATTTCCAATTTCATCACTTACAAGCTCTATCTTCCACAAAACACTAGAACACAGCTCAGCCAAATTTTTGCCACTTTATAACAGGGACTGCCTCTCCTCCAGTGCTCAGGAACCTGTTGTCAGTAACCTATTCCTCACTTCCAGCTGAGGCCTCCCAGAATGTTTTTAAACATCCACATTCCCAGCAATGTTCTGTTCATGGCTATTCGTTCTCTGAGAAGATGGGAACTTTCTCTCCAGCTCTCTTTTTTTTTTTTTCTTTCTGAGCCCTCAACAAAATTGCCTTTACCATCCATATGTACCAATAGTCCCAACATGTCAATCTAGGCTTTTTCTAGCATGTGCCTCAAAACTCCTTCAGCCAGGACATGTTACCCAGTCCTAAAGCCACTTCCACACTTTTAGGTGTTTTTTTTTATAGCAGTGCCTACTTCTTGGTACCAAAATCTGTACTAGTCAGGATTCTCCAAAGAAATACATCCAATATTTATTTATTAACTTATTATTTATTAGTTTTTAAATGCATTTATTGTAAGGAATTGGCTCATGTGATTATAGAGGCTGACAAGTCTCAAGTTCTTTGGGGCAAATCAACAAGCTGGAAACCCAGGAGAGAGGGCAATGTAGTTCCAGCCTGATGGCCAGCAAGCTTGAGCCCCGGGAGGAGCCAGCCTTTCAGTTTGAGTCCAAAGGCAGGAAAAAAACAGATGCGTCAGCTGAGAGGCCATCAGGTAGGAGGAGCTCCTTACTCTGCCTTTTTGTTCCATTAAGCTCTTCAACTGATTAGATAAGACCCACCCACATTGGGAGATCAATCTGATTTATACAGTCTGCCAATTCAAATGTTAATATCATCCATAATTATTCTCACAGACACAACCAGAATAATATTTGACCAAATATCTGGGCACCCCATGGCCTAGTCAAGTTGACACTTAAAGTTTATCATAACAGGTACCAAACTGGGTCCCCTTGGTGGGGAGTTGGGAGTGGTGGTGTTGAAAGGTGATCCCATCACTTGCACTTAGAACTGAGTAATCCTCTTATTTTGGAAGTCCTTGGCCTTTCTGTCTGCCCTAAATCCTTGTGTTCTTTTAATCACTTGTTTGACCCACAGCTTTCTTGTCTCTCCTCATTACAAAGAGTAATTATATTGAGATCTTTTTCTCCTAAAAGCTGATTTTTTGTCCTTTTACAAAACACTGTAGATGTGTGTGTGCCAATTAAATGCAATTTTACAAAGAAAAGAATGTAATCTAGTAGAAGAGAATCTATCATTGTTTTGCAATGACAGGCTTCGTGGGCTCTCTGGGCTTCATTAACTCCATGGCAAGAGAGGGCAGTGGTTTTTTTTTTTTAGAAGTAGAACTTTTCTTGCTGACGAAATTGTAATAAATATTGATCATGCACAATGAACTAAGCTCTTGAAGGAATGATAAAAAAAATATTAGATGTTAGATCTCTGGCTCTCTGGCTTAAACTATAAATGTTTCCATTATTAATATGTGTTGAAATGAGGGATTTGCCCACATCTTAGAAGTATTGGTATATAGTCATAGGAATGGTATACGGCTGGCATATATATACCAAAATAAGCTAAGAGACATATTCAGTAATGCTGCCAGTAATAATGCTGCTAAGGGACACAGGGCAATTCTTAGGGGCTGCACCCATAAGACGACATAATAAAAATAAAGAAGAAAGATCAAGGAGATGGGTACAGACTCCTCCCCAGATGCACAGGATTATGTGGATCAGCACTGGGTCATGTGAACACACCCTCTGAAACATGTCTGGACTTCATCGCCTTCTGTCCGTCTTCACGGCTACCCCCCTATCCACGTCAGTGTTCTCTCTCCCTCCCTCTCTCTCTCTCTCTCTGGTGAGGCATTTCCTTCCCACTGGTCGCACTCCTTCCACTGTGCTCCCTGCAATCTGCATTTTGCAGAGAGGCTGAGTGATCATATAACCTCCCTGACTGAACCATTATAAGTAACAGTGCTGTTCAGGGGAATTACAATGCAAACCACAAATGTGAGTCACTTGTGTAACTTTATATTTTCTAGTAGCCACACTGAAAGTTACCAAGAAGTGAAATTAATTTTAGTGACATGTTTTATTTAACCCAACACAGTATATCCAAAATAAAATCATTTTCATATATAATCAATATAAAAATACTTGCTGAGATGCTTGACATTATTTTTTCCCTACCAAGTCTTTATAAGCCTGTGTGTATGGACACACATAACACATCTCCGTGAAGAGGAGCCACATGGCAAGTGCTCTGCAGTCACCTGTGACAGCAGGTCCCTTACTAGATAAGGAGGCTCCGGAGCCTCTGGCTGTCACCCACCTGCCAGGCTCACAGCACTGAGATCCACTGGCCTCTGGTCTTCATCCTTGAACTCATCAAGTTCTTTCCCACCCTATGGCCTTCATACACAGGGATCCTTTTTCCTGGGGAGTTGCTGTCATTCACCACACCATCTAAATAGTTCCCTTCTGCTCTTTGCCCTCAGAGCACTGAATACAATTCATAATTACAAATATATTTGTTTTTTTAATGCCCATCTTCATGCTAAAATAGGTACTTCATGAGGCCGGGGATTATTTCCATTTAGTCCAGTGCTACATATTATGTGTCTCATCTGCAAGGCACATCAGAGGTACTCAACATTATTTGTTGAAAGAATGGATGGATTCCTAAGGTATAGATTCTCTAGTATTTTTCATGATGTGAGTTGCAACCTATTGGAAAGCATGAAATCAATTTGGTGGGTTATAAGTACCATTAGGTAAAAGAAATAGAATAACCTAATATATGTGTGTCTAGGGTTATGATGTGTCATATATTTCTTACTGTGAATTGTGTTCAGAAATATCTGGATGTGCTTGCCTTAATCTGTGCTGAAATGTAAGAGGAGAGTTTCACTTCATCTGGGGACAAGCAAACCCCCAGTTCTTGGACCTGTGGGATCAGAGCTGGGTTTTTTTCTGAGCTATTCCCTTAAGCCATGGCCAACCTGTAGGAGAGAAGCTGCCAGACAGGATGGTGGTCAGCTTCCTCAGGAGGCCATTCAGCAAGGGAAGGTGTTGGCCTCCTTACTCTGAATGTGCTGGAGACCCCTGAGCAGAGCAGTGGAGTCATAAGCAGGCCTGAGTGCCTGCCCATCAGACAGCTTTAGGGACCAGGATAGGTATCCCCTCATGTCTGTCCAAGGGATGGCTGCCTTGTGGAGCACAAGAGTGACCTGGTTGCTCAAATTCTCAAAGGATTAAAATCATACAGAGGCTATCTTTTTTCAATTTGATGCAATTAGGCTAAAAATCTACAACAAAAAGATAATTGTTACTTGTTTGGAAATTAAGCAATACGTTTTCTGAAAAACCCATGGGACAAAGAAGACATCAGGATTTCCAAATCCTAAAACACCTTAAATTATGATTAAATACTATATATCAAAACTTTTAGGATGCAGCCAAAGCCATGCCTGAAGGAAGATTTATAGCTTTAAAGGCTGATATTCGACAAGAATAAATGCTGAAAATCAATGAGCTAAGAGTCTATCTCAAGAAGTTTGAAAAAGAACAGGAAAATAAAGCCACGGAAAGTAGAAGTAAGGATATAATAAGGATAAAAGCCAAAAATAATGACTCAGAAAAATAAATGTACAAAAGAGGATCAAGAAAGACAAAGATTGGTTCTTTGAGAGGACTAATAAAACTCAAAGCCCCTGGCAAGTCTGTTAACGAAAAAAAGAAAGTAAAAACATTGATGTCAGGGATTATAAAGGGGATTTTTTTTCCCTGAAGATCCCACCATCCTTAAAAAGATAATAAGGACTATGACAATACATTTGAAAATGTAGGTGAAAATGTAGGTGTGTTCTGGAATCACAGCTTGGGTTCAGCAATTTTTTATGAAGACTGAGAACATAACTCGGTATCCACAAGTGTTGCTCACTTCCTGCTATGCTCTGGAACCTGGCCTTGGCAATGCCAGACTGATGTGCTTTAGAGAGATTCAGTCTCGGTACAAAATTCACCCCGCAGGAAGGATGTGGTCACCTCTGACAGAATCCTCCAGAGCCCGAGATGCCAGCAGGAGGACCCGCTTTGCCCCATGAGGCCCCTACAGGGACATCCACCACTCCCTGGATGGAAAGGGGGCCTCCCCGAGGGACATAATCCCTCTTTATACGGCGCTCACATCAATAACAAAATCAGTTTAGTAAACCAGGCAAACGAGGTAGAATGAGCCAGCTCCAACCTCAGAGGCCTTTCCATGACGCACATATGCCCAGGACAAGGGCTGTAGGTGCCTTCACGCTATTTAAGGGCACATGCCCTGTTTGCCTCAGATTGCGTTAGGACACCACGAAACCAGTGCACCGCCCCCTCACGGTGGCTTCAGGCATTTCCAGGAATTGGCTCTTAAGGGCGGGGCCCCACCCAAAGCCCGCTTGCAAAGAGTGCGAACTGAATGCCATTGGGTCAAGTATCCTGCCGGGCTAGGGACCGCTCCCTATTTTACAAAACAAACAAACAAACAAAAAAAACCCGAACATTCCAAGCAATCTCGGCCGGCCCCCCGTGACAACAGTGTCACTTTGTGCCAGGGCCGCTTCCATCGATTCCTTCTTGCGGAGGAAGCCCAGGGCGCAGAGGTGGAGGTCGGAGGCGGCCCTTTGCAGAGCCGCGGGCCCCAGGGCCCACGTCTAGCTTCAGATTGCTCTCTCCAGATTCCATGTGTTCAGAAACACAGCAGACCGTGTTCTCGCAGTGGTAATGAGCCTTTTAGTCGTGTGTGCCCAGGGAACAGCTCGATAGGAGAGATCAGTGTTCAACAATGGGACCTCACCCTGGGGGCTATTGTGGGCTGGCAGTCAGGGAGGGGACAGCAAGCCAGCGACTTGCTGATGGAGGGGACTATTTTCGACTATGCTTTCTTTCCCCCTAAACACAGTATTTAGATCACCTTGGCGGCCGTTAGTCTGCCATCCCAGCCCTGTACTTTTATTTTCATTTCTACAAGAGGCAAAGATATGGACGCTCCAAATGCTTTATTCTAGGGAAATCTCCTTTTTCCCCAATTGATGTAAAACAGTAATATATTGAGCACCTACTGTGTGTGAGTCCTATCAGAGTATCTGGCTGGTCATGAGGACCTCTCCCATCTGTGGAGGCAGGTGAGTTCAGAGAGTGGTGCATGGTAGAAAGATCTTTATGGTAAGAAGAGCTGGATTCAAGTCTTGACTCTGCCACCTACCATCAGTGGGGCCCTAGGCAAGTTAGGAAAGGCTCCAGGCTCAGCGTTCCTCACTCGCAAGGGCTGGATGTCACTGCTCCCGGGAGGAACATACCTTGGTTCCCTTGTTTGAACCTACCGTCCCACTGTCCCGAAATGACAATTTGGCCAGATTCCATATCTTTTCACCTACTTTTTTTTTTTTTAATTTAATAACCTTCTTCTTTAGAGCATTTTTAGGTTTACAGAAAAAGTGCACAGGAAGTACAGAGAATTCCCATATACCCCACTCTCCACCCACAGTTTCCCCCTTGCATTAGAGTAGTTACATTTGTAACAGTTGATGAACCAATACTGATACATTCTTAGTAGCTAACATTCCCGGTTTACATTAGGGTTCGCTCTTGGTATCATACATTCTATGAATTTTGATAAATATATAAACACATATATCCACCATGATAGGATCATACAGCATGGTTTCCCTGCCCTCAAGATCTGTGCTCTACCTGTTCATCCCTCCCTCCACCCTAACCCCTAGCAACCCACTCGTCTTTTCATTGTCTCTGTAATTTTGGCTTTTTGCGAAAGTCAATTAGTTGGAATCATATAGTATGTAGCCTTTTAAATTAAATAATTAATTATTTAGCTAATTAATCAATTAATTTGAGAAAGAATGTTTGTGTGAGTGGCGGTGAGGAAGGGCAGTGGGAGAGGGGGAGAGAAAATCCCAAGCAGGCTCCATGCCCAGCACAGGGCTCGATCTCACAACCCTGAGATCATGACCTGAGCAGAAATCAAGTGTAGGATGCTCAACAGACCGAGCCACCCAGGCGCTCCAGTATGTAGCCTTTCTAGATTGACTTCTTTCACTTAGCAATATGCATTTAAATTTCCTCATTTTTTTTTTGTGGCTCGAGACCATCACATTCCATTGTACAGATGTATCACAGTTTGTTCATCATTCACCTATTAAGGGACATCTCGATTGCTTTCAATTTGGGATAATTAATATAGTTGCTATTATATTCATGTGCAGGTTTTTGTGTAAACATAATTTTTCAACTTCACTGGGGAAACACCTTGAAGCATGATTGTCAGATCATACAGTAAGACTGTGTTTGGCTTTGGAAGAAATTGCTGAACTGTCTTCCAAAGTGACTGTACCATTTTGCATTCCCACCAGCAATGAATGAGAGTTTCTGTTGCTCTACATTCTGACTAGCATTTGGTGTTGTCAGCATTCTGGATTTTGGTTATCCTAGTAGGTGTGTAGTGGTATGTTGTTTTCACTTGCATTTCCCTCATGACATATGATGTTAAACATCTTTTCATATGGTTATTTGCCACCTGCATGACTTCTTTGGTGAGATGTCTATTCTTGTCTCTTGCCAATTTTTAAATTGAGTTGTTTTCTTATTAAGTTTTAATAGTTCTTTGTATATTTGAGATACAGGTGGTTTGTCATATCATTCTCCAACAGTATCTTTTGCAGAGCAAAAGTTTTTCATTTTAATGAAGTCCAACTTACCAATTTTTCTTTCATGGATTGTGCTTTTGGTGTTGCATCGAAAAGGTCATCCATCACCCAACCAAACATTGCCTAGATTTTCTCCTGTGATATCCTACAGAAATTTTATAGTTTTGCATTTTGCATTTAGGTCTGTGATCCACTTTGAGTTGATTTTTGTGAAGGGTGTAGTTTCTGTGTCTAGAATAAGTTTTTTGTACGTGGATCTCATCTACGACATCTCTCTTCCCCTCCTCTCTCACTCACTTGATGCTATGGAATCCAGTTACTTCTTTGTCCTGAATTCTAACCTCCCTGTCTGGAGCTGTATTTTAGTGTTGGACCTCACCTAAGTTTGAGAATACAAGTCCAAGTTCAAGTTTGACTGAGATCCTGATTCAAACAAACTAGAATCAAAATTGGGGTAGGTTTGGCTTGACTCAGCAGGGCTGAGACTCAGCAGGGCTGAGACGTTTCTTGCGCCTGAAGATCACCAGCCTGGGTGGACAGGCAGAGAGGCCTGACTCTCAGAGGGTTAGCCCCTGATTTCTCACTTGCTTTGCTCTGCCCATCGTTAGCAACTTAACAGCACTTCATGGCTGTCTACTCTGTAAAACGTTGTTGCATGTGCCTCCTGCTCAAGGAGTACTGGATTTGTTGGATTTGTTCCTCCCGGCCACATCCCAGATTTCTAGAGAAAAAAAGAGAAAGGCACAGAGATCAGACATAGAGAGAATAAGAGTTCAGCAGAGGCAAGAAATCAGAACAATGATGACTTGGAGAAACATAATTCCTATGAGCGTCTCTAGAGCCATGGAGGGTGGGTTGAAGGAAGAGCACAGATTTTCTCTCAGACATTGCATGGGGCTAGTCTTGACTAAAATAAGGTGATACATGAGGGATAGGTAACAAAATAACAATGGTTTAAATAAATAGAGGGCAAAACCCCTTCCATTAATTTAAAGACCACTCAGAATCAAGTCATTTAAGGGCTGGTAGGACTGTAATTTGGGATCTGAAGGACAATTTGTCCTTCTGAAGGACAATCAGAGGAATCAACTCAATTGGTATAATCAGTACAGACTGGTATAATATACCACATTATCAGAGACCCAGATCTTTCTACCACAATTCTCAGCATGTGGATTTCAAGTCATGGCTAAGATAACCACTGTAGCTCCAACCACCAAATATGTATTTCAGCCAGCTGGAAAAAAGAAGGTGGAAAAGCGTGTGTTTCTTCCTTTTAAGGGAATTTCTAGATAGTTGTAGACACCAATCCCACTTATATTTCACTGGCTACTTTAAGGTGCAGGGAAGTTTTATTTTGGGTAATCATGTCCCTAGCTAAAATTTGGGTATAATGCTAACAGAAGGAGGGGAGAAGTCCTGTGAGACAATAACACCTTGTCATAGTGTCCTAAACCATTTTTATTCTAATACTAAAACAAAAGTATAGAGAATGTCAGGATATTCAGTTCATCTATTCTCAAAGAAAGGCTGACCCCAAGTACCAGTAATGCCAAACGAAGTCACATCTTAATAACCGCCCGCCCCCCGCCACCATGGATGGTGACCTTTTTGGTTTATTCATCAGTTTTGGTATTTTGTGCTACTGCTCACTCTAAAAGCCTTAAGTTTAAGTACTCTTTGGAAGAAATGATCACTGAGTCATGGAACAGTGACCATTCAGTTATCCTGAATGGAGGCAAGGTGGCCAGGCCTCTGTCCCCACTCTCCTCCAGAGCAGAGTTCGGTTCTCTTTAGTGGGGACCCGATGTGGAATGTCACAGACAACCTTGTCACTTACATGTGCACAAGGTTTCACAGTGCTGTGAGCCCCAAGCATTCATTTCCACCTTCTTGGATGTGGGGTTTGAGACAGCGCATGGGTAGATCTTGACCAAGAAGAGCCCACACCTTTCCTAAAATGCCATTCAGCTTTTCCTGCCTCTGGGGGTCAATCCTATGAGTGCCCCCTCCTCTCTCAGCAGCCACAGACCCTTTGGCCTCAGCATATTGCTCTGCCTGCCGAATTTTTGTCCTGTGGAAATGGGCTTGTTTTCACCAAAGTGTGAATTCTGTTCCTCCAGATCAATGAGAGCCACATCTTCTGTTTCAGAAGTTCTTGATAACAGTGAGACGTCACAGCTGGGTGTCTTGAGCAAATTGTTACTGACAAGAAAGTGCTAGAGCTTGAAATATTTACTCTTTCAAACCCATTAAAACAGATTCCAGGTTATCTCCCGAGTGACTGTCATCCCAGTATGTTTTCTTGGGTGAAATTGAAATGGGAGGAGTGACAAGCCCTGTGTGAGTGACAGGGGCTCTGGGGCGGGTCTCACCCAGGAATGTCAGCCTCCGTGGTTGCTGAGGGGGTGCTTGATTTCTTTCTGACCACAAGACCCAATCTTATCTGGTGTTCTCTACATAGAAAATAGTACTCCTTCAACAACCACCATAAGCAGCCGTGGTTCTCTGGCAAAACTAAGACATTAAAAATAGCCACGAGTGTGGACTACAGACGACCTGAGACCCTATGTGCCCTGTTTCTTATGTGATACGGTGGCAGAGTCTACCTGGAATGCATGCTCTCGAAAGGGCAATCTCAACCAGTGGCATGCACTGAAAATTGTAGGAGGGCCACACTACCTGCAAAGTTACACATGTGCACTTTGGCCTGAGTTAATTCAAACCCCACAGTTTTAGCTGAGTTTAGTCAAAGAGGACGCTTTAGAAAATATAACTGCTTAACCTCTCTGATGAAGACACTAATTAGGATAGGCCATTCTGCCCTTCCACCAATCCTTCTTTTCCTCCTGAAACGTATGCTCTTCATTGGCCATTTCTAACCAAGGAGGGGGTCCTGAGCTTTGCTTCCAAGTTCAAGCAAACAGCCTCCTATTCTTCTTAGCTGAACTCACTGACCTTCAGCATCTTGGAGACTGGAGGCCCAGGGGACCCACCCAGTGGCAGTTCCAGAGGCCTACTGGACTAGTGCTGGGGCTGGTGGCTCCAGGTGGATGAACCAGGGAGCAGGGCTTCTGGGCAGCTCTAGCATATGGGAGCTTTGCCGCGAGGTCTGTGTGGGCTCATGCCAAGGGCAATGTCTTATGCCTTCATGCCAGGTAATATGTGTTATTGAATAAGATTATTGGATGGGACACCTGGGTGGCTCATTCGGTTAAGCATCTGCCTTCGGTTCAGGTCATCATCCCAGGGCCCTGAGATCGAATCCTGCATCAGTCTCCCTGCTCAGTGGGGAGCCTGCTTCTCCCTCTCCCTCTGCCTGCCTCTCCCCCTGCTTGTGCTCACGTTCACACTTTCTCTCTCAAATAAATAAATAAAATCTTAAAAAAAAAAAAAGATTATTGGGAGTAGATGCCATTCTCAGCAGCTGCTATGAGAGCCTCCCCCCTGATGAGACCTGCTTTGGGAGGAGAAAGCTGCCATAAAATCCACAGAACTCAAGGTGGGGGCTGGGCTCCAGACTGTTGGCACCAGCTGCTGCCTGCAACAGGGACAAGCTGGCAGAGCTGGGATGAGCAAAGAATAGAGTTCACTTCTGAAGGAGGTGCAAGAGGGGCCCATCTCGGTTGACTGCCACCCGGGGAAGGGGACATAGGGTCCAGGAAGCCTCCTTTGTTGGGATAGAGGAGGGCAGAGATTAGGTTTGGAGAAGAGGCATACCCAAGGGGCACTTGGGGAAGAGACAACACACCATCCCATGGACGCTTCCCTTGACCCTACAAGTGCTGGGTGAACCAAAGTGTATCACAACATGCTTGGAGTGAGGGCTGATGATGGGACCAAGATTTATGTCACATCTGCAAAGGAACATCTTATATCTGGGTTACACTGATGCTTTAACATGCATCAAGCATTGACTGTACACTGGGGACAGCGTACCCCAGGGGTTAAGAATCTGGGCTTTAGAGTCCAGCAGATTTTGGGTTCAAGTCCTAGTTCTACCACCTGTTGTCAACAGTCAATAAATACATGTTAAGTGACAGATTCTTCTCCAGGTGCAGTGTTAGGGGTCTGGGCAAACCACTGTAATTGCAATATTAACTGTGGGGTCTTTAGCAAGTTGTCATTCCCTTAGAGCTCTGTCTACAAACTGGAGATGAGCCCTACAGACATGATATCTTCATCGAAATGTTGTCATCAGGGTTAAATGAGAGAATGCATTTAAAGCATTTGTATTATATCCAACTGGAAAAGCCCTGTTTTAATTTAAGATCTAGCCTTCTTGGCCAATACTCCATTAATACTGAGAAAAAAATACTCTCAAGTTCTTTATACTTTTAAGATAGTAATTAGGTCACCAACTGGCCTCCTTTTCTCAGGCTAAATAACCCCAGTTCCTTCTATCCTTCTTCATTGACTCCATTTCCTGACCCTTTAATCACCTTCTAAACAGGATTTATTTCAATTTGTCTGCAACTATTTTCAAATACAGTGTCCCTGAGTGGGCACAATGGATGAATAGAAACATTACCTGTATGGAGGTGAGTGAAAGGGGGGTTTCCCCCCTCCTTCCAATTTCACTTGAAGCCTTTCTCCCCATTAGACCCTCCTCTTCCTTTGTTCTAGCTTGAGACCCCAATAGCTTCCACTGGGTTGTGACCTGCAAGGTGAGCCACTCACTCAACAGAAGCATCAAATCTTAACTGTGTAATGCATCTAAAATAGAATCAAAAGTCTATGGAGAACATTTGCATGCATTTCTGGGAGGGTTATAAATTGTTATCTGGAGGGCAGTTTGGAAATATGATATAATAATTCTTCTTCTAGGGTTTTTAAAGAAAAATCAAGTGTGGGCAAGCGTGTATGTGGGGATATTCTTTGAAGTGTGTTGCAAATCATAAAAATGGAAATGGTCTGGATAGTCAATAAAAAGAAGATTGGCTAAACAAACAGCAGTATTTCCATCTGATATAATTCCATAGAGTCAGTAGAGTATGTAGTTAAAGACTATGCTACGCCTAAATATGTTCCCTGCACACCACGGGACAAAACAGCATGTTTAAAAAATTATGTTATATGTATCATATGACCTCACTGATATGAGGAATTCTTAATTGCAGGAAACAAACTGAGGGTTGCTGGAGTGGGGGGTGGGGTGGGAGGGATGGGGTGACTGGGTGATAGACACTGGGGAGGGTATGTGCTATGGTGAGCGCTGTGAATGGTGCAAGACTGTGGAATCACAGATCTGTACCTCTGAAACAAATAATGCAATATATGTTAAGAAAAAGAAGAAGAAGAAGAAGAAGGTAGCGGGAGGGGAAGAATGAAGCGGGGGAAATCGGAGGGGTAGACGAACCATGAGAGACGATGGACTCTGAAAAACAAACTGAGGGTTCTAGAGGGGAGAGGGGTAAGAGGATGGGTTAGCCTGGTGATGGGTATTGAGGAGGGCACATTCTGCATGGAGCACTGGGTGTTACGCACAAAGAATGAATCATGGAACACTACATCTAAAACTAATGATGTAATGTATGGGGATTAACATAAGAATAAAAAATAAATAAAATAAAATAAAAAAATTAAAAAAAATATGTTATAAAACAGAATGCAGGTAAAGCACTTAGTGCTTTGCGTGGCTCTGTAAGTGTGAGCTATCATCATTTGTAACAATGTGATCGGAGGTTTTAGAGAAGCATTCATAAATAATGGAAGAAAATACATTACAACTTCAAGTGGTTATCAATGGGTAGAAGAATTACAGATTTATGTGTCTTCCTTTGTGCCTTTCTGAATTTTCTGAAGTGTCTATAATGAACTAGTACTTTTGCTTTCCTGTTACAAAAAAGTCTTGCTGAAATCTGCAAAATGGTCCATCTCTATCACTTTAGAATGGTCTCCGACAAAGAGCCCTGCGCGGGGAAGTGGGAAGAGGGCCAACCCTACTCCGCGTCCTCCAGCTACGATGTGAGGTACTTCCCTTTGCGTCCCTGGGCTTTGCTGACCTGTGGAATAATGTCTGACTTTTTCGGTCGGGAATCCATGCTTGTGCTGCCACTAGGGAGAAGTTTCATTCATAATAATAATAATAGCTCCACTTCTTGAGCCCATCCAGAGACGCTGGGTATACCCATGCTCTCACCTGTGGCATCTTACACACAAGGACATTTAGGCTTAGAGTAACAAAATGACTTACCTGAGGCCGCACAGTCGGAAAGTGAGAGCTCCAGGCTTTGGACGGGTCTCTCCAACTGCAGGCACAACCAGCTATCTTAGTGCTAAACCAGCAAAAATCTGTAAAAGCAAAACCAGAATTCATTTTTGGGGACACATGTATCTTTTATTTATTTGCCACTTAATTCTGTGGCTCAAGCTGCACAGCGTTTGTTTCACATCTTATACATTCTAAAAATACTTAGTGTGCAAAAGTCCATCTACTCAGGATTCTGTAGAAATGTAATGAAATGAAATTTTGTCACCTTTTCAAGGTTTGGCTTTTCTGAAGTCTAAATTTCTATGGTCAACCTCTGCTTTCTAGAGATAGGTGATCTCCTGTCTCTGAAGGGCCCTTGTAGGTAAATCGCAAACAAACAGCACACGCATCTATCTATTCAACATGAAGAAATACACAACTTTTCATGAAGCCAAATTTATGTATCATTCATACCTCATAGACAACCGTTCTGTTTTTAACTAAGCTATTACAACATGAGCCAGAAAACAGCACGTTTTCAATTTGGCATGGTGCAATTGTGATACTTGACAAAGAATTACTTGTGCCATTTAAAGAATTAAAATAAGGCACATTCATTATCATGTGAGTCCCATGAAACTGGTTTTAAGACACCGTTGAAACCTTGAGGACATTGAAGGAAGAATTTCATGTATTTTCAGTATTCAACATTTCAAAGATTAGGTTTCAGAGTGTCACCATAATTTTTAAGAGGCAGTATGAAAGTTAATTACAGCATCTCCACATAATCAGCCCGTCGTTAGCATGACTGTGAAAAAGAATCCCCTCGGAGCTCAGGCACAGTAACACCTCAGAAGTTAGGCTGTTTGCTTTCATTAGAAGGGGCGGCTGGTACTGTGAAGCTCCTGCTGACATCATCTGCTGGGAATAAAGTGAATTAAATGCCCTAGCAAAAGCAATATCTGAAGAATCATACAGAAAGAAGACTACTGTAAATTATCTTGCGTTTTCCTCCTTCTGTTACTCAAACATCAATGGTTGGGGGGGAGGGAAATGCACAACTTCAAAGATAGAAGTATTCCATTAGAATTGAGAAAATGTATTCTTCATTGCCAGTGATCTGGTGAGTGAACCTGAAGGTGACTGTATTCGTGATGACGGTCACTCTTTCACCGGCTGAATGTCCAGTGCCCCCGCCCCCCGCCAGGGCAAGCAGGAACCTGACTACCCTGCTCTTATGTAGGGCTTCGATGACCGGTCCCAGCTCCCCCACCAGTCCTCGAACACAGGGATTTCATGACCGATGGCACTATTTCTAATTTTAAACTAGTCACCTGAAAACTGACCAGTTTGTTCTTTCTGAAGCCACAGTTAACAACACTAAAATGTATCCTCCCTCTCTCCCATTCCTCCTGCCCTCCCCATCTTGCAGGGCAGGGCAGGGAGGGAGAAATAATTCATATATAATGAATTATATATATTTTTTATATTCTTGAAACTTTACTAGAATAATAAATCTTATTCATTCATTCATTTTAAAACTACTTTTTTGAGGTATGGTTGACATACAAAAAGCTGTACATACTTAATGCATACTCAATGTGTTTGGAGATAAATATACACCTGTGAAACCATCATCACAATCTGTGCCATAAATCTATCCATTACCTCCCAAGGTTTTCCTCCCACATTCTGGCAAGACAGAAACAGGTTCCGGACCTCTGCATGTCCCTTTATAAAACTTGCCAGCCTTCGTGTGAGGAAGAATCACCATGATTAGCGTAGTTGTCGAATCGTGTGCCAATAGTTGGGGTATGCAAATATCGTACAATCTGTATTGAAAATGCAATGACTTCTGAAATGCAACACTGCTTATTAAGCCAATAAATTGGAGAATTTTGGCCCAGAAGTGGGTGAAGCTCCAGGATGTGTAGAGCACAGGATTAGGGGACCCAGAAGAAGGGTCACAAGACTTGTTTCCAATTGGCATTTGTGAACAACCCTCTCTTTAAGGCTGGAATTTATGCTTTCAAATATTACCTTGAGGATGTGAAGAACAAGTAAGTCAATCTATGTAAAGCCCTTAAAATGGTGCCCGGAACAAAGTGCTCGGAAAGTGTTAGCCTTTATAGCAATAATTATTCTTCAAGTTATCGTGATAATTTCTAATAGTAGTAACAGCAAATTATCCAGTCATGGGAGGGAACACTAGACAAGACTTTTCACATTTCAAGCTTTTCCTTGTCAATGAACACCTGCCCCAGAATGAAGTTCTGGGTGAGGAATCACAATGCTGGTTTCTTGTTCTGGACCTGCTGCTTCCAAGCTAATGACCTTGGGATGTCATCCTAGCCTGAGCGGGAATTCCCCGTCAGTGAAGTGAGGTGCTTGCAAAGTCTTCTCCAGCTTGAGAACAAGGACTCTATGACTCCTAAGACATCTAAAGACTTCAAACAAAACAAAACAAAACAAAAAATCTGTGCTATGTTTTATGTTTGAAAAGTCTGCATGTAAATTAGCTGATTTTTTAAAAAATAAATGTTTCTAAAGAACTTTTTGTTCATGCAAATGAATGTTTACAAATGCAAACTTCTGGTTGCTCAGCTGTTTTCTTGCACACTTTATGGGTGTCAATAAACATAAATTTTTTTAAATCTTACATTTACAAGGTTTGCAAAGCACCTAAATGTGAGCTTTGAGTGATGATGCTGAAGTTCTTTTCAGTGCAGTTCTCAGAAATTTTTTTTTTAAAGATTTTATTTATTTATTTGAGACAGAGAGAATGAGAGAGAGAGAGCACATGAGAGGGGGGAGGGTCAGAGGGAGAAGCAGGCTCCCTGCCGAGCAGGGAGCCCGATGCAGGACTCGATCCTGGGACTCCAGGATCATGACCTGAGCCGAAGGCAGTCACTTAACCAACTGAGCCACCCAGGCACCCTCTCAGAAATTTTTTAAAGAATTAGTCCCTAAATTAAATGTCATTAAAAGAAATCCCGTGTAGTTAGCTCCAAATTATTTCCACTTTGCTCCTTTGAATCCATCATGTTACTCCTCTTAGAGAACTCTTTTTCTTCTTTACACTTAACGAGGTACAGCCTGCCCTTTGGGACCCATTGGCATCCAACTCTCTCCATGAAGCCTGTCTATACTCCAGAGCACGCCTTTCAGGCCTCTGCATGCCACCTGTCTCGCACTGAGCCCAGCCTACCTTCAGAGTCATCTGACCTGCTCATGCACGGGCCACTCTTGGCTCATTTGACTGGGCATTTCTTAGCAGTCACTGCCTATTTCTAAGTACCCTTGTTCCTAGCACAGTGACCCACACAAAAGCACTGTGGGTCCCTATGTGGGGGCCCACAGTGACCCACAGTGGTTTTAGGCATGTCCCTTAGCCTCTCTGTGCACCAGTTTCTTTACTTATCATGGAGGATATCAATACTAAAAATACTAAAGAAAAGTAACATCCAAGCAGGTTTGTGCCAAGCCCCATATTGAACCCTTCATATGTTCTCACCCCAGCACTGTGAGGTAGGTTCTTGTATCACGCTCACTTTATTTTTTTTTTTAAGATTTTATTTATTTATTTGTCAGAGATAGAGAGAGAGAGCACAAGCAGAGGGAGTGGGAGGCAGAGGGAGAAGCAGACTCCCCACTGAGCAAGCAGCCCGATGTGAGGACTGGATCCCAGGACCCTGAGATCATGACCCGAGCCGAAGGCAGATGCTTAACAGACTGAGCCCCCCAGGCGTCCCTATCATGCTCATTTTATAGAACCGGGACACGGAGGTTCAGAGAGGTTAAGTAACATGCCCAAAACCCTGCAATAGGAAGTGACAGAGAGGGGACATGAATCCAGGCGTCTATGTCCAGAGCCTATGCTCCTAGTCACCTTATTGACGAAGGCTATGTAACTATTGGTTTACATTCTCTCTGCGTACAGCTAACAGTTACATCTATTTCACTCAAGGAGATAAGACGTCTATTGTCAACATCGCCTATTCAAGCCGTGGCACTCTGTCAGGTCCGCAGGTGGGCGTGGGTACTCAAACGTCGGTAAGTTTTCTTTTCCAAACCTCTTCAGCCCAGTGGGGCCTCCTGAAATAAGTCCATGAGAACCAGCTACTAATTGGATGGAAAAGTCTGGAAAGTGGAAACTATCTTCACATTAAGAGCAAGGCTGGGTAGGGTGAATTAAGCTTTGAAATACTCTATTGTAGAAAGAACTCTCAGGATGTGTCAGCTGTTCCAGGACTCAAACAATGACCTTCTGCAGGGTGAAGACTTTTGAATGAGAGCAGCCTGCCTCAGGCTGCCCCACAGTCCCCCAGCGGCTCCCCTTTCCACTGTGTGGTGTCTTGTTTGCATTAAGTTCCCTGGGGCTGGGAGCGCAGCCCTTGTCCCTGGGACACCCTCGCTGTGGAATGACAACATTCAGAGGGTACAGGGGCCGCTGGGGACGTCTTGCTGCTTTTAGCAGCGGCTCCTGGGCCAGCGCTCGGAGCAAGACCAGTCTTCCCTGTTACTTTAGTCATGACCTCTGGATTCATATGTTTCAGAAATACCCAGATTTTCACTCGAAGACACCCCAAATTCTCAGCGAAAATGCATCCGTCTCTGACAATCATCAGTGCAACACCACACAGCACACTCTGGAATCATCTGTCAGAGGATAGCGTGAGAATGCCTGACACGGACAGAAAAGGCTAAGAGGTCCCAGTTATGCTGACACATTCATGCCACTCATATGTCATGTTAAAGACGAATAAACAAGCAAAAAGCAGAATCAGACTCATAAATACAGAGAACGGATGGTTGCCAGAGGAGAGGGGGTTGAGGGGATGGACAAAATGGGTGAGGGAGGGTGGGAGACACAGGCTTCCAGCTGTGGAATGAATAAGTCACGGGGACGAAAGGCCCGCACGAGGAATACAGTCAGTGGTGTCGTAATACCGCCGTATGGTGACAGATAGGAGCTCCGCTTGGAGACTTGTCCAGTCACTATGTTGTGCACCTGAAACTAATGCGACGTTGTGTGTCAACTATACTCAAATAAATCTTTTTAAAAATGTTATGTTAGTATGTCAGGATTCAGTCAGCTACACCGCGCGCTTCTCAAACTCAAGAGCGCATCAGAATTATCTGGATTCCTTGTTAAAAGATTGCGGGGGCGCCTGGGTGGCTCCGTCGTTAAGCATCTGCCTTCGGCTCAGGTCATGATCCCAGGGTCCTGGGATCGAGTCCCACATCGGGCTCCCTGCTCGGCAGGAAGCCTGCTTCTCACTCTCCCACTCCCCCTGCTTGTGTTCCTGCTCTCACTATCTCTCTCTCTGTCAAATAAATAAATAAAATCTTTAAAAAAAAAAAAAGATTGCGGGACCTTGCACCCCGAGTTTCTGAGGCAGTGGGCTTGGGGTGAAGGCTGACACTCTGCATTTTTAACACCTGTCTGGGAGATGCTGGTTGGAGCCCACACTGGCAGGCCCACTGCCGCGCAGCAGACTCAATCCTTGCACTCTAGGAAGCTCTGTGCATCCCGGCTTGGATTCCTAGGCTTAAAGAGGTGTGTAGAGAAATGGTAGATGATATGGAAAAAAGGGTCAGTGAAATAATCTAAAGGATCTAAAATAAAATAAATCCGAAAAACATTATTGAAGTAATTGGGATAATTGTATTTGAAAAGAAGAGAACTGTATTGTTCAATCAGTATTTGCAGTAGATAAATGTTGACGGGGACTGGGGTGCTCTCTGGATCTCCAGGACCTGGGCCAAAATAACTAGGATTTGCATGCAATAAGAAAGACAGATTTGGAATGTTCAGACACTGCCAAGCGCTGAGGGAAAGTGAAGAATTTTAGTTTCCAAAGAGACTTGTACTTAGATGGTTTGGATTCAATATACGAAATTGCACTCCATACATTTTCTTCCAATAAGGTTAAATTCTACAGTATCCAAGCAGAAATTCGCTCATAGTTTCAAAGCATCCTGGAAGGAGTAAGGATATATAGTTGTACCAGAACCAGGTTCCCTTAGCTTGTAGCCCAGTGAACACGACGTCTATAAAAGACAAGCCATTATCCTTCCTCATGTGAACGGCTTATGGTAGCTTCACCAAGCAAAGCAAGAATCCCCTAGATTCAAAGCATGGTGTCTGGTGAGAAACACAAATCCAAGCCTTTCAGAGAATGCCCTTAAGATGGTCTTTTACCTTTTAAAGTCCTCTGCTTCTACTTATCCATTCAAATGGTCAGCTGCAGGGAAGTCTGTGACATAGTAAATGTTTTCATTTCTCCTCCACACTTATTTCCAATCGAAAGTTTGTTCGCTTGAGGCTACCATTTGAATTTCAGTGATTAAAACATTCCCAGATTTCTTCTGTAAATATTCTATACTATAGACATATTTAAGTTATATATTAAAATCCACTTCAGGGGCGCCTGGGTGGCTCAGTTGTTAAGCGTCTGCCTTTGGCTCAAGTCCTGGGATGGAGCCCCGCATTGGGCTCCCTGCTTCTCAGGAAGCCTGCTTCTCCCTCTCCCACCCCCCCTGCTTGTATTCCCTCTTGCTGTGTCTCTCTCTGTCAAATAAATAAATAAAATCTTTAAAAAAATAAAATAAAATCCACTTCAACTGTGGACTTTGACGGGGCACCTGGGTGGCTCAGGTGGTTAAGCATCTGCCTTCGGCTCAGGTCATGATCCTGGGGTCCTGGGATTGAGCCCCGCATCGGGCTCCCTGCTCAGTGGGGAGTCTGCTTCTCCCTCTCCCTCTGCCCCTCTCCTCCCCTCCCTCATGCTCTCTCTCTCTCTCCCTCTCAAATAAATAAATACAATCTTAAAAAAAATAACTATGGGGCGCCTGGGTGGCTCAGTTGGTTAAGCGACTGCCTTCGGCTCAGGTCATGATCCTGGAGTCCCTGGATCGAGTCCCGCATCGGGCTCCCTGCTCGGCAGGGAGTCTGCTTCTCCCTCTCCCACTCCCCCTGCTTGTGTTCCCTCTCTCACTGTGTCTTTCTCTGTCAAATAAATAAATAAAATCTTTAAAAAAAAAAATAACTATGGACTTTGACATGCTTCTATTGGATAAAAAAATTTCCCACCTTCTTGGGCAGAAAGGAAGCACAGTGGATATAATTACCACTGGTAATGATAAACATTAATAGTATTTTTGATGTCGAAAATTAACAAAAGATTACAGATAAATATCAAAATGAAAATGAGATATTTTAAAAATTCTCTGATGTACTTGGCCAGGAAAAGGTTGCTTTGGGATGAGTTCAGCTGAATTGTACAACACAGAGAACAAAAGTTTCCATCTCAATTATCTCAAGATGAATTTGTGTATGTACACAAGTCACATATGTCATAGAGAAAAATGTCCTTGAAAAAATGGTGGCAAAAACAAATCTTTGTTGCTACTGTTGGGTGTGTGAGTACGCAAATCTTTGTGTGTACTCACACACACATACAGAAACACATTGCACAGATCTATAACGCTCTGAAAGAATTACCTTAAGATACTGGTAAATGGGATTTTAAAAAGTGAGAACACTAACATGGAAAAATATATTTATAGATCTTTACTAGATACTAGAGAAATTCTAGGGAAAAGTCACAGTTCATGTCCATTGAACATGGACTAGTTATCTCTTAATTTCTGATAAGAATAAACACCTTTAATTTATATATGTAAAAAATATATAATATACATATATATAATACATATGCATTTAAAAGTGTTTATTCTTATCAGAGGTTAATATATATTATATATCACAATTATTATATATGTATGCTACATATATAAATATTCATATATTATTATAAATATAGATTTTATTTTTAAGAATGGGGAGGGTGTGACAGTTATCCTTGCGACTCCAAGTATTGTCTTTAGACCATCAGCACCAGCATCAGCATCACCTGGGAGTTTGTTAGAAGTTCAGCAATGTCTCAGACCCACTGAAGCAGAATCCGCATTTTAACAAGACTCTCAGGTGGTTTTTATGCTGTTTTTTAAATAAGATTTTATTTATTTATTTGAGAGAGAGAGAGAGAGAGAACACGAGGAGGGGGAGTGGCAGGCAGAAATCTGAAATCAGATTTTTTAAAAACAGGGTCAAAAGCAACCCTTTAGTATTTATAAGACTGCTGAGCAGGGAGCCCGATGCGGGGCTTGATCCCAGGACTCTGGGATCATGACCTGAGCCGAAGGCAGATGCTTAATGGACTGAACCACCCAGGTGCCCTGATTTGTATGGTTTTTAAATAATGAAAGTTCAAAGATTCCTAGTCAAAATTACCAATATTTTTTCTGTATTGTTTGCCAGAGGACAGTAGACCTGTCTGTTGATTCAAACCATGTTTTTACTTCCTTGATGTATACAAACTACTTCTGATTGTTCTAAAATTTCTAATCACATTTCAAGGTTCCAATTGGATATCAAAACTATTCAATAATCACTAAAATTTTTAAGGGGACAAGAAGGCAGTTTATCCCTTTATTACACCAGGCATATAATCAAGAGAAAAACATAAACCCTGTTCAATGTAAGACCATCGTAGTCACTTATTTTTATATATTTTAAATCTGAAATGGTAAGTCACCCTAATTTCGTATGATATATATATGAAAATTATATATATATGTATATATATAAAACTGTGAAAGTCAATTATTATTTTAATAATGGATTAAACATTTCTTTTAAAAAAAGTTTGAAAAATCTCCCAGATACTTTATTGGCAATAACATCTTCATTTCTCATCTGCTCTTTTAAACTTCTTGTTTAAATCCTGCTTTAAATTCCAGAGGGATCCAAGACTGTTCCTCCTTGCCAAGTCAAGGGAGTGATTCCCCCTTCCTGAACTTAGCTCTTCAATTTAGGCTTCCAGAGAAAGTGGTGCTCTGCCTCCCTACTCCAACTCATTCCTCCCCCAGGTGGCAGGAGGGAAGATAGCCCTTTTTACCAGCAAGAAACAAAGTTATTGCTATAAAGAAGTAAAAAGTTAAAGGGACAAAGGAAACAAAATCCTGGTTAATCACAACCTGGATAATTAGCCTCGACTAAGGATTCTGCTAAGGTAACTGAACTGTCTTAGTTACAAGGGTAACTTACCATAAACTCTTTGGTAGCTAAACATTTTCATCATACGGAGTAAAAGCTTATCTGGTACCTCAGGACTGTTGGGAGATATGAAAGTTTTCCATAATGCATTTAGTGTTGTTGCAAAGTTAATGTTATTGAACATATATATGCATTCATATATGTATACATTCATACACAGACTTAAGCATACACATATATATATATATATATATTTTAAAGATTTTATTTATTTATTTGACAGAGAGAGGCACAGCGAGAGAGGGAACACAAGCAGGGGGAGTGAGAGAGGGAGAAGCAGGCCTCCCGCTGAGCAGGGAGCCTGATGTGGGGCTCGATCCCAGGACCCTGGGATCATGACCTGAGCCGAAGGCAGACGCTTAACGACTGAGCCACCCAGGCGCCCCAAGCATACACATATATATTGAGTGAGGCACACATTTCCTAATAATTAACTTTACAGAAACAAAGAAGCTTTGTAGGAAACCACCTAAACGTCCGCAAATCTTCACCATTTAAAGTAAACAGTAAGGACATGTTATAGTTGAATTGAAAAATATCTTAGCTGAAATCAGATTTTTTAAATACAGGGTCAAAAGGAACCCTTTAGTATTTATAAGACCATTAAACTGGGCGCCTGGGTGGCTCAGTCGTTAAGCATCTGCCTTCGGCTCAGGTCATGATCCCAGGGTCCTGGGATCGAGCCCCACATCAGGCTCCCTGCTCCGCGGGAAGCCTGCTTCTCCCTCTCCCACTCCCCCTGCTTGTGTTCCCGCTCTCGCTATGTCTCTCTCTGTCAAATAAATAAATAAAATCTTAAGAAAAAAAAGACCATTATAAACTGATAATAAGTATGTAATGTGAAGTTTAAAATAATAAATGAAGGAAAAATCTGTATAACGAGTGCCCTCATCTCATTACACTAAGATATTGCAATATACCCCCTGGGGACCAGCCTTGGCGCCAAAACAGGGAAATGTTCAGGGAAGAAGAACATGTTAAAAACAAACTTCTTTTACCTAGAACCATGCTGATAATCACGCCACATGTCATTTTAAACAGGAAGCTTTGTCTTAATTGTAGAACTAAAACTTGATGACAGTGACATGTTCTAAATCATTTCCCTCAGTCCCCCTCTCCGGGGGAGGGGGCAATCACAGGCAGCCTGGAGCACGGAAGGGGACAGCATAGGCTTGGGGAAACCCAGGTTCGGATCCTGGCTCTATCCTGGAGCTCTGTGGCCTCAGACAAATTCCTTAGCCTCTCTTCGTCTTAATTTTCTTACCTGTAAAAGTGTATTCTTGTGAATCCAGCAACAAAGCAGATAAAGGGGCCTGGCACACGACATATGGTGAACAACAGTACACGTCATTATGACTGTAGTTCCTACTTTACAGATATGCAAATGGACCACCATTTCTACAAAGGTAGTATTTATTGCTTTACAAGCTCCGTATGGCTATTTCCCGGCTCATGTCAAAACCAACTTACCTTAGTCATTGCTCACAAGGAGATGCTATTAAGTTTTATGTCATTAAAAACAAACAGACCCATCATTTCCAATCTACCAACTCCATCAAATGTTCAAAAGACATTTTTTAAAGGCATCAAGTTGATTAGATTGGTCGTATGGTGATATGTATTAAAAATCCTTTCCCACTTCTGGAATATTTCAGTCCCTCTCCTGCTTCCATAAGTAACCTAGGGGAGGAGAACCAGATTCAAGTATAGGATTTATTCACACTTGTGCTACATATGAAGGGGCTTTGGGGAGATGGCATCACATGCAGGCTGCCAGGATGGTCCTGAGAGCACCATGGGCATAACATCTGGGACAAACTGATAAGGGTGATTTATTACAGATGATTCCCCCATGGACTCTGAAATACTGGTTTCGCCACCAGCTGGATGGGCTTAGTTGATGTCCCGTCCAGAAATTCTTCCACTGGTTATACAGACACCACTATAAATCCACGGCGAATGGAGGGAAGGTATCTGCGTCCAAAACATCTGTCTGTACTAAAAGAAATGATGCTCAGACACAATGACTTTGCAATATATTTAAAATTCATTCTTCAGTGTCATTTCTTGACTAAATCTTTGCTCTCTGAAAACAGGCAATACAATTTTTATTGCATTTAAGTTGTTTTTTGGTGAAAAGAAGGAAAAGGAATTCAAAGTTAGCTTTTCATGAACAGCCACATGGTCATTCTGCTTGTGAACTTACATAATATAGCTAACATATATTACAGTCAGATACACATGTTATGTACTCACAAACTTAATCATTAAAAGAGGAGACCACCTGTTTCAAATGTACTTTGCACCACAGATGATATGAACCAGAAATATTTGGTCTACAATATTTAATTCCTATTTGTCTCAATCAAGAAAAACTATTAATACATTCGTAGATGTAGAGAGATAGGAAAGGTGATGTTTTTCATGTTTTGTGATAGCTTTACATCAATTTATTTTTCAGAATACACTAAAATAAATGTAACCTACTTTTAATAGCTGTTATTAAATTTTTTCTCTTGCTTTGTGAAAACAATCACTGTGGAGTGGAGACTACAGTGGTGGATCTAAACAATCCTACTTCATATGCAAATCAAACAAATTTCATAATTCATTTTAGAGACACATTGAAAACCTATATTGAAAACTGACTCATTTGATTCTGGATTTACATGGCAACATTTGAAACTAGTGGTCTAGTTAACACAGGCAACCATGCAGAAAGTTACAACATTCATAGAAATACCCAAGTAATTCTTGTGAACAGTAATTGCTCAAAGTAAAGAAAGAACGAATAAGAATGGGTACATGGTTTCTGTGTTGGTAACTTATTACTGAGTTCATGTCAATAAAACCAGGTCTCTTCCAAACAGAATCATGTAAACTATTGGTGTAGGCTCAAAAGAGATTATATTCAGTTAGGTACATGCTGCGTTGAAAATCTACCTTGACGTTAAAAAAAAAAAAAAGTCTGGAAAAAGTCATTTCTCCTCCATTTTTCTCAATAGCTCAATTTTATTTTAAAGTCCAAGTAAAAACTCTGGGACCAGTTCACTTTTTCTAACATCATGGCCATATCACATACTTTCTTTCCCACCCACTACCAGTCTTCCAAGTAAAATATAACACAAAAACCCTGCCTCCAAACAAAACAGAAAACAAAACCCCTAGCCCCCAAACAAAACAAAATAATCTTGAGCAAAGAACTCAATCATTTTTTTTAAGGTTGAAAACACTGGCAACATTATTTTCATTTCAGTCACTTTACTCATGTAAATGAATGCTTCACGAATGCTAAGTGCTCCTGTGGCTCAAGAGAGAATCCAATATAAAGAATTAAGGGACAGCATCTCAGCCATTTGGCCCGGCAGTGGAAGGGCTTGGTAAATGCAGAACTGAGTGTGCAGGGTGTCCTCCTAAGGGGAACGCTGCTACACATCGCTGGGTGACCGTGCTCTCTGGGACAGACTGGAGGGGATGCAGCCGCAGCAAATGAGACAGAGGGCTTTCTGGATCTCTTGGTTTCTGAAAGCATAGATGACAGGGTTGATGATGGAGTTGTAGGTGGCGGGCAGGAGGGTGGCGTAGGTGTAGATGGAAGGGTAGGTGTAATCAGCTATCAAGGAATAGAGTGTGAAAGGCATCCAGCAAGCGGCAAAGGTCCCCAGAATGATGGCCAGGGTGGAGACCCCCTTCCGGGTGGTCACATAGTGGGAGGTGGCCAGGAAGTGATGCTGCAGGGCTATCTGATGGGCGTGCCTCATCACAATCTTGCAGATCTGGATGTAGAGCTGAAGCATGAGCGCAAACATGAAGAGGAAGGAGACCGAGAGGATGGCCGCGTTGTTCTTGGTGAGAGGTCTGACCACGCTGCAGGTGGACTCGTCTCTGAGGCAGTTCCAGCCCATGATGGGCAGCAGTCCCAGGCAGATGGAGGTCCCCCAGAGCATGATGAGCATGACATAGGTGAACGTGACTGTCCTCTCCGAGTGGTATGTCAGAGCGTAATACAGGGAGAGGTAGCGGTCAACAGTGATAGCCAGCAAGCTGCAGACAGAGGCAGAGAAAGAGGCGACAATGAGTCCGATTGTGACCAGCTTGGTGGCTTCTGACTGAAGCATGTAGGCAAAAACAAAATTGATGATGAGTCCGATGCCGGCCAGCAAGTCTGCAAGAGCCAGGCTGCCTATTAGCAGGAACATGGGTGCTCGAAGGCTGGGGTTATGGAAGATGATAAGGACCACAATGGCATTTTCACAGGAGATGAGGGTTCCTGAGGTACACAAGACAATGTCCCAAGGGTTGACAACGAGCTCAGGCTCCGGCTCTACAACAGGAACCTGGGAGGAGACGGCCGCCGAGACGTTCTCTGCAGCGCCAGCATCTAAATAATCCCGAGGCAGCCCGCTTAAATTGACCTTCAGGTCTTCATTCATTTTAACCCCCGTCCTCTTCAACGAAAAGACAGGCTTTTTAACGTTTAGACACAGCAGGGTGGCAATCCAAAATCATGCAAAAAACACACAAACAGAAAGCCAGCCCCTACTCAGACACTACCATCAAATGCCACAAGCTTCATGAATTATAAAGTGTTATGGAATAAAACAAAAGGCGAAGTCTCCGTGGTTTCAAACCCACGACCACAAATGCCGTTTGGCGCTGGGGACAACACAGGATAGGACTTGAAAACACGAGCGTGAGTGAGGCAGGCACACACGGAACCGCGGCGGTCTGTTGGCTAAAGTGCTGGGAACGCACATCTGAAAATCGCATCTTGCATGCTGGAAACGAACCACCGTTTGACATCTGAGCTGCCGCCGACAAAGCCACGCCGCAGCGACAAGTCGCGAGCCCGGGCCGCCAGCCTCGATGGAATATTTAAATCGCCTATTTCCATCGAACTGCCCCCCGCCCCCAAACAACCCCTCGCGCGCGCGCACACACTCACACACAGCCCCCAGCCAGAACAAAGAGGGGTCCCAGACGTCCCCCGTGTGCACAGGGCACTCGGGCCAGGGTCACAAAAGGCAGGTGTGTGCCATGGGGGTGTGGAGACAGACAGACAGACACACGCCCATGCACTGCCGCCGCTCCCCCCGGGCGGAAGACGCGAGGGGACAGACAGGGCGCCGGGACAGGCGGCCCGCGGGGGCGGGGGTCATCAAGGGGGTCACCTTGGCGCGCCCAGGCCGAGGGGGGCTCCTCTGGTGCTTCCGAAGCGCGCGGGCTACTCGTGTCGCATGTCTGCGCCGGGGCCGGCGGCGGCGAGGGGCGGTGGCCGCGCCCGGGAGTGGGCGGGAGGGCGCGGGGCGCGCGCTCGGCGCCAGGTGAGCTGCGGGCGGCAGGTGAGCGGCGGGCTCGGCTCGCGTGCCCGGCTCTCCCCGCCGCGCGCCCGCCAGCCCGCCCGCCCGGCGCA
>NW_023270316.1:73826927-73985374 GCF_011800145.1 Mirounga leonina | reverse complement strand
AAAAAAAAAATGATCTCCCAGCTTAAAGATGGGAGAAAAGGCATGATATTGTGGTTTTTCTTTTCAGCAGTGAAGGTTTCCTGACTGCCTTTCTCCACACTCACAGAAAGGGTCCTGCATAAATAGAGATGGTCTGCAGAACGTGGGACCCTTTCTACCCCATCATCATCCTCTGGTCATCCTGCCTCCCCCTGGTGATCACTGTCATTTCTCACCCCAGACCTGCAGATTCACCTACCCTTAACTTCCTCTTGTCCCTTTTCCTCCCTTTCTCCTATCCATGAGCTCCTGCCTCTGCAAGATCATCCTGCCTCTCCCTGCACTACAGATCAGTAGTTCTGGGGTGGGGCCCAGAGTCTGCATTTGCAAGCCTCTGTCCTAGAGATCCTGCTGCTCCTGGTCCATGGACTACATTTTGAAAAGCAAGGTTCAATGGAGTTTCAAGAACCGCTCGTACCCAGTGGGGAGGCATCAGACACCCGTACCTGCCAAGAACCATACTAATTGCTAGGAGCGCATATTCAGTAAGATGTGACCTTTCTACTCACAGGCATGTATGTGTGGTGGTCACAGATGCATAAAAAGGAGCAATAATACCAGGCAGCAAATGCTGTAATGAAGCAACATATATGTTCCTGTCAATTTCTCTGTGATGAATCAAAGCATTTTTAGAATGAACTGTTGAAAAATAGTTGTTTGAGCATATACATAGCAGTTTTAGCACGGTACAGTTCAAACTACCTGCCAAAATTTAGGGGGCTCACATGGGCACTGCAGCTCAGGGCAGGCGAATGTGCGGTGCTAGCCAGACACTTCTCTAGTCAATGACACTGAGACAGGCCCTGCCCTCCGGAGCCAACACTAGTGGAACGTACTCCCTCTTTAATGTGCTTGGGAAAGAAGGGGGAAAAAAGAGAAGCAAGCGTTGGGAAGAGAAAAGGTAATGAAGTGGATGTGTTTTCTTGCAGTGAAATCTTGAGTTAGAGGAAGAAACTGAGGGAACTTCCACTCTTGGCTGGGTACGGCCAAATGGCAGCGCCGAGGGGCTGCGGCAGGTGGGCACCAGCTCCCCCAGTTTGCCAAGGTCAACTATGCGTTCACAGTTCTACTCCGTTATGCCTTCCCCTCGAGTGATTACTTATAACAACAACAACAACAAAAAAGAATCTAGACTTTACTCCAAATTCTATGTTTATTTGTACATTTGTTAGGACTTTTGTTGCCAAGGGGGCAGAAATCCAATTCAAACGAACTTAATTCCAAATGGATACTGTTCCTGGCATGTTTGGGGAAGAGCCTGGAGTGGTGTCTGCAAGACCACCTTCTCAGTTCCTCCACCACTCATCACAGGACACTGGAGCAGATGCAGGTGACGTTTATTGTCTTTTCATCCTTTATCTTTTTGTTGCTTTATATATATATATATATATATATAGCTTTATATATATATATATATATAGCTTTGGCAAGAAATTGTAAACCTTAAGCACAGCCTGGCATTTTCACAACCTATACTAGCAATGACTCTTTTGTCTGAGAAAGGCTCTGTGCCCATCTTAAATGCACACATCTTTGCTAACTTCGACCCTGTACCCACATTTCCTGGCCCTTCCTTGTGATTGAGTTTATAGATTGTGGGGATGTCCCAGATTACTGGCTGGAGCAAGTCATAAACGGAGCCAGTCCCGTATGGAGTACATGGTGTCTATGTTGAAATGTTACTGGTCAGCTTCTTTGCTGCCTGTGTTAACGACTGTGAGTCAATTTCTATATATTTAACTGCTGCGCTAATCGGAACCAGATGAGCCGTGCTTCATTCTGCCTAGCCAAGGGTTATATCGCAGCTGAGAATAAAACAGGATTCCAAATTAAAGTTTAATTTTTATTTATTTCTCTAACTTATAGTAAATTTTTTTGCAGTATAACCTACATGTAGGAACCGCATATTTCACAAATGTACAGTTTGATGCAGGGATGCCAAATGAATATACCAATGTCATCTCCAATGATCCTGAGAAGTAGAACATTACCAGTGCCCCAAAGCTGTCCTTTTGTCCTCACCTCAGTTATTATCTCCACTAGGAAAAGGAAACCACTATTCTCAATTCTAACACCATAGACTGGATTTGCCTGTTTATGAACTCTCCAAAAATGGAATCATACAGTATGTATACTGTTGTGTCTGATTTCTTTCACTCAACATTATTTCTGTGAGATTTATTGTTTTGTTGCGTGGATTAGGAGTTGATTCTTTTTCCCTTGCTGCGTAGTATTTATCATATAATGTGCCACAGTTTTTTAATCTCCTACTGGTCGCATTGTGTTGCTGTCTGGCTTTGGCAATTGTGAAGAAAACCATGATGAACATCCTTGTACATGTCATTTAATGCACATATGTATGCATTTCTACTAGGTATGTTCCTAAGGCTGGGTCAAAGTATATTTTAATAATTAATTCTCTATTTAAACAAACCCTGACTGCTATTTAAGGACAGTGAGGGGTCTATGAAAAATCATAACACACCCCTCCTTTCCCCTTTATAAAACCCTCTAAACTTCCCATTTTAATAGCGGAGGGACATAGTTCGTGGGAATATCAAGGAGATAAAGAAAGGAAGGACACATCACATAAAAACAATATTCAGTCTGAGATTCTGTGTGAGAAAGAAGAATTCTGTTGTCAGTGCTAACATCACCTCATTTCTGAGCATATCTTTGTGTTTTTATTTTTTATTATTTATTTATTTTTTTAAAAGATTTTATTTATTCATTTTGAGAGAGAGAGAGAGACAGAGCACAAGCAGAGGGAGAGGGAGATGCATACTCTCTGCCAAGCAGGGAGCCCGATGTGTGACTCGATCCCAGGACCCTGAGATCACGACCTGAGCCGAAGACAGACGCTTAACGACTCAGCCACCCAGGCGCCCCTATTTTTGTGTTTTTAAAATTGTATGAATTAAAAAAAATAGAAGTCTGGGCGCCTGGGTGGCTCAGTTGGTTAAGCGACTGCCTTCGGCTCAGGTCATGATCCTGGAGTCCCTGGATCGAGTCCCGCATCGGGCTCCCTGCTCGGCAGGGAGTCTGCTTCTCCCTCTGATCCTCCCCCCTTTCGTGTGCTCTCTCTCTCTCTCAAATAAATAAATAAAATCTTTAAAAAAAAATAGAAGTCTTTTTCTGATTATAAAATAATACATATTCATTACAGAAATTTTGCTGCCTGCAATTAAAATTAAAAAGTAAAATTGCCTGTACTTTCAATTCCAGGGAGAGTCACTGTGAGCTTTTTTTTGTTAATATACATTTTTAATGAATTTTTCGGAGATTTTTTTCCCCCAGAGTAACTTGAGGAATTACTTTCAGAAATATTTTATTCTCATTTTTTGTTGTATGGAGAAATAGTTTTAAATGTTCTTTGGATTTTGAGCCACTGGTTAGTCTGGTCTCTGTGTCTTACTGATGTAAGTGGCCAGGGAGGGGCAGTTGCTGTTCACTCCCAGATGCCCATCGGCCCTCCACCTCTTGCACTGACCTTCCCTGCAGTGCCCCTGCTGCCTCGCTGTCCCCCCTGGGAACTGAACGGCAGCCCCCAAAGATAGCCATGTCCTGGCCCCTGGAACCTGTGAGTATTACCTTATATGGCAAAAGGGATTTTGTAATGTGCAAGTGATTAAGCGTCTCCAGATGGGCAGATTACTCTGGATTATCCAGGTGAGCCCTAAATATAATCACAAAGGTCCTTTTTTTTTTTTAAGTAGGCGCCACGCCCAGTGTGGAGCCCAACACAGGGCTTGAACTCACGACCCTGAGATCAAGATCTGAGCTGAGATCAAGTGTCCGACACTTAACCCACTGAGCCACCCAGGCGCCCCACACAGTTCCTTTAGAAGGATCTTTTTTTGAAGACCGAGGAAGGGGCCCGGGATCCAAAGGGTACAGACAGCATCTGGGAGCTGGAAGGAACAATGGAATGGATCCTCTCTGGAGCCTCTAGAAGGAACATAGTTCTAGGGACCCACTTTTGACTTCTTACCTCCGGAATAAATTTAGAGTGTTTTTTTATTGATACACACTATGATTAACTGAAGTCTGTTGTTTCCATTAGTGTTATACATTCTGTGGATTTTAGCAAATTCATAATGGCGTGTCTCCATCATCATAGTATCACATGGAGCGGTTTCACTGCCCTGAAAATGCCCTTTGCTGCACCCGTTCCTCCCTCCCACTTCCGCCAACCCCAGTCCACCACTGACGTTTTTACACTCTCTGTGGTTTGCCTTTTCCAGAATGTCATGTAGCTGGAACCATACCATATGGAGCCTTCCTGAACTAACTTCTTTCACTTAGTAACATGGGCACTGGTGTTGGCCACGGGGTGGGGAGGAGCCAAGTCTGCACGTCTTGGTAGACTCCTGAGACCTTCTCTCAGCCGGGACATCAGAAGCATGGAGGGGCAGGAGCCGGGGACTCTGTCCGTGCCACGGCCACCCCTGATGGGCAGGGCCAGCATTTCCTCCTGAGGTAGATGGACATGTGATGAGAGGGAGGCTGAGCTTGAGACACGTCTCTGGGGACTCGTCACATCACTAGATCACGCTTTAAGGGCATCTAAATTTTAACAATCAAGCCAGTAGAGGTTTAGGCCACTACTGTTTGGGTACAAAGAGGAAATGTTCACCTGGCACTCCATTCAGGTTGTAAACAGGAGAGAGAGTGTTCTCCTCCAGCCCTGTAACAAGGCTCACCAAGTTGGGCATCATAGTGGGGAAGAGTCACACGCCGATGACTCAATGGGGTCATGCTCCACTGGGCAGAGGTCCTGGAAAGTTATCTTCTTGGGCCTTGACACTCTGGCCGTGTTTGCACAAGAACTCAAGGAGAGAAATGGAGTGATCAGGCCTGGTATTGATTTTTTGAATCACTAAGGAGCGAGCACTGTTCACACAACCTAAATGCTTTGTATTTGAGATGAAGAGTTAGATGTCTTTGCAGGCCCGCTTGACAAGATGCACTTTCTTTGCAAAGAAGCATTCCTAGGGGACCTATCACTTGATGCATCATGAATCATGTGTTCTCAGTCTCTCTCTTTTCTTGTGACCTACATTTCATTGTGTCTGATGGACTTCCCTGTGAGGTTTGGAGGAAATGTGTACTGTGAGCAAAGATACAGCCCTTTCTTCTAATGTGGTTTTAAAAATCTGGCACGCTCCTACTGGATGTGCCTTCTTTCTTTAAAAGAGGAAATGGAAGGACACTCCTCGGGTAGCTAGAAGTAGGAAAACAGTGTATTTTGCCGATGTGCTACTTTGCTTCCAATTTTTCTTTTACTATGTCGGGAGGCCCAGGCAACCAATTATAATCAATACATTTTAGCCAAAACATGATTGTTTGGCATGTCCCCCAACCTGTGGCTCTTGAAATGCTGGCTTAACGTGCTGGTGAATGAAATGGGAGAAGGGACAGGGAGAGAAGAAGGAATAACCACATCCCTCGGCTTGTGTAGAACATACTGTATCTTCCCCTCCATTTGATTCTTTCAGCAACGCAAACAGGTTGCGGATGCTAAATTTACAGCCAAACTTCTGCAAGGTGTGTACACAGGTGTGACACTGTGTGAGTAGAGGAGTTTGGGCAGTGGTCTCGGTAACAGTGAAGGAGAATTATTAGTTCCGAGTTGGCGTCTCTGCATGATGCCTACCTAGCTCAGGGTAACGTGTGGTGGGTAATTAATGCGTGCTTTGCCTGGCAACGAAATTGACTTGTCCTAAACTCTTGATCGTTCTATGTTGGAGGCTCACATTTCTGACTGCTTTGCAGTCAGCTGAGTTTATATCGATTATGTAAGATCAGTGGTATCCAGAAATTTGGATTCCTTGGCTTGGTAAATTTCACGAGCGGCAGCAACAACAACAGAATGGAGAGACTGACATGTGGTTTCCAAACTTTTATTTTGCCAAAGAAGTTCATTTAAGCAAGCAAACTTCTAATTGCCTTTATTATTATTTTATATTAAAAGGACATTTTTAGCACACATACACACACACACATACACAAAGATGTGTCTCAAACAATAGGAGAGTGCTTTAAATAAAATACTATCTGGTTTAATGAAAACTCCCTGCATCGTTCTGACTTTTCTTCGCAGAACACCCATTTTCCAGATGGGTGGAAATGTCACAGCCCAGATTGGTCGGAGGATGGCTCTTGAGAACCACTGATGATTTTGTATCTACTCAAAGGAATCCTAGAAGAGATTTAATACTTTCTGTCACATCTGTGGGGAAAATGTACAGGTAAAGGTTCCAATTATATACAGTTTTCTCTTCGGCCCTCAGGAACATTCTTTACCTCTCCAAACTCATAACCCCCGTTTATGGAACATCCACCCTGTGTCATGAGCTCTTCACTTTATGGGAATTAGAAGACTCAATCCCTGGCAGGATGTTCTATGTTGTCATCAGGGAAATGGTCAGCTGGCTGCCTCCCACGAAGGCTTCCATAGTGACATTAATTAGTCTGTGAATTTACCCTGGTTTGGGGAAATTTACATTAACTAGACTGATGCACTCCCATTAAAGTGCCAGCTATCATATAATAAATATTTACTGTCTCAGGAGCCAAGTATGCGCAGACCTGCGTGACCTTGAACAAATAAACCACTCATCTATTTGTAAAATGAGAATGTTAACAGCATCTACCTCCTAGCGCTGCTGTGTGACACGGGATAAAGCACACAGTACGCTTATCTCAGCCTGGCACAAAGCTAAGGGTCTGGACACAAGAGTTGTGATCCCTGCTGTGGCCATTGGCTGTGTGTCATCTCCCTGTCCCCTGCGTGATTGGGGATCCAGGTGATTCCCGTTCTTTCAACTGCACTGGCCAAACACCTGCGCAGCCTCCTTGGAGTCTTCGCCCACAAACCCCCCAATCTGTCAGGAAATCCTGTTGATCCTCCCTTCAGAATAAATCCAGAATCCTTACGTGTCAAAACTCCGAGGTAAGCAAGATGTCCTTTAGTAGGTAAAGGGATAAGTAAACTGCGTACACCCAGACACTGGAATATTATTCAGCTCTAAAAAGAAAGCTCCCAAGCCACAAAAAGACATGGGGGAAATTTAAATGCACATCACTAAGTGAAAGAAACCAGTGTGAAAAGGCTACATGCAACAATATGACATTCAGGAAAAGGGAAAATTATGGAGACAATAGAAAGATCAGCAGTTGCCGGGGGCTCGGGGGAGGGAGGGATGAATTAGGTGGAGCCCAGAGGATTTTTAGGGCAGTGAAACTACTCTGCATGACACTGCAAAGGGGGACACATGCCATTATACATTTGTCCAAGCCCATAGAATGTACAACACCAAGAGTGAACTCTAATGTATATTATGGACCTTAGGTGATAATGACGTGTCAATGCAGGTTCATAGATGGTAACAAATGCACCACTGTGGTGAGGGATGTTGATAATGAGGAGGCTGTGTGCATGTGGGGAGAGGGCGTAGATGGGAACTTTCTGCTCAATTTTGCTGTGAACCTAAAACTGCTCTAAAAATGGTCTATTTTTAAAAAGACAAAGAGAAATGTTGCAAGAGATGAATTCAAACAATGAATCAACTACTTAAACGGTTAAATAAAAACTGTAAAAAAGGGAGAAAAAATACCACTTCTCACCTCCTCCTCCTTCCACTGCTGTCACCTTGATCCAAATGACTGTCATCCCTCACCTGGATTATGCCAAGGGCTTCCCAGCTGGTTTCTTACCCGTGCTCTCACTCATTCAGCCTGTTCTTAATGCACCTCCGTGAGGTCATGTTTCTCCTAACCAAAGCCCTCGATGGGGCCCCTGCTCACCCAGAATGAAGTCACGTCTTCATGCTGTCCCTAACCATCCAGCCCTCCTAGCAGCCATCCTTCCTGCCAGCACCAGGCTCTTCCCCGATGCCACATGACCGGCCCCGGCCTCCCTTAGGTCTTCCCTCAGATGTCACATTTCAGTGAGCCCTCTGCCACCCATCCACACTGTGTGTCCCCAGCACACATGCAGTGGTCCTCCTCCTGCTTTATTTCTCTCCTTTGAGCTGATCACTGCTGATAGCTCGGTGTTGTCTTTCTTTCCTTCTTGTTTATCTGCGTCCTCCCCACAATACTACCTCCTCCATTTCGTTCCTTGTCGTTTCTCCCATGCCTAGAACGTGGCCTGGTGTGTGGGAGGGCCTTATTTCCCATGAATGGATCATGGAATTGGGAGGGGAAGTTAGGAGACTTGGATGTTGCAAGATTGGACTGAGATCCTATATCTCACTGCGGGGCAGGTCTTCCCAATGTATTTGGGACACTAAGTGTCTAATGACCAAGCGAGCCTCTCCCTGGCCATGTTGGGTGGGCCTCAGCTGACTGAAGAATGCCCCGTCAAAGTGATGTGTTCTTTCAGACATGCCCATCTATGGGATCAGGTTTGAGGTAAGTCCTGCTGTCTTCAGAGCCCTTTGTCTTTTTCAAGTGGCTTTCCTTGATGCCAGAGGGGGAAAGATGGTGCTATCGGCTGGATTGTGTCCCTCCAAAATTCGTATGTTGCCCATACTTCAGAACGTGACTGTATTTGGAGACAGGGTCTTTAAAGAGATGATTAAGTTAAAGTGAGGTCATGAGGGTGGGCCTCACCCACTGGGCTCCTTATAAGAGAAGATTAGCACACAGATACACACAGAAAAAGGGAAGACCAAGTGAAGATAGCCATCTACTAGCCAAGGAGAGAGGTCTCAGAAGGAATCAGCCCCGCTGACACCTTGATCTCAGACTTCGAGCCTCCAGAACGATGAGAAAATAAACTTCTGTTGTTTCAGCTACCAGCCTGGGGTTCTTTGTTATGACAGCTCATGCAGGCTAATACTGATGAGTATGAGCAGATGGATAAATTCTGATTGGAAGTCAAGTTTTTCCAGAGGGTTTGAAATTGGTCTAGAGCAGAGCTTTCCAAAAGTTATCAAGGAACCTAACTATTCCACAAGATGCTAGTACATGCTTGGAAAGTATACCAAGTGCTGTTGATGCCCGGACATGTTCCCTTGCCTCTCAGGGCACGCTAGCCAACTCCCAGCAAGCAGCACCTACATCTCTTACCTGAGTACTTTCTCTGGTCTAGAGCCCAACTTGCCACCTGCACTGCAGATGGGAAGTGCAGATGGGTCATTAGACACTGCAACTTGCCACCTGCCCTGCAGATGGGAAGTGTCCTTCAGGAAGTGTATGCCCTTGGAGCAACCATCTGCAGATGACTGATGGGAACTGGGATATACGTACCCCAGCTCCCTCCTCCCTGGGTCTCAGGTAACTGAGTCGCCATAATCTCCTCAGACTGAAGAAGCCACCACAGCTGGGATGGTGGGTAAATGGCTGTGGTTGCGTTGCTCACTCAGTTTCAGTTATGCCAGGCACTCCAGCACAGAGAGTTTGCTCTGGGTCGCATTCTTGTTTGGAGATTTCAAAGTCAAGCTCCGCGGCTTGTTTCCTTGTAGTTTAACCATGTCTGTGGTGCATGTTTTACTCTGACTCTTGGAGGGCCTATGCTCCAGTTACTCACAGTGGGAATGCCTTAGTCAGCTGGGGCTTCCATAACGAAATGCCACAGCCTGGGTGGCTGAAACAGAAGTTTATTTTCTCACAGTTCTGGAGGCTGGAAATCCAGGTTTAAGGTTCCTACGGAGTTTGGGTTCTGATGAGAATCCTCTTTCTGGCTTACAGATGGCTGCCTTCTCACTAAGTCCTCACATGGCCTTTCTCTGGGGCATATTATGCAAGTGGAAAGAGCGAGCAAGCTCTCTGTGTCTCTTCTTACAAGGACACTAATCCTATCAGACCAGGACCCCACCCTTATGAACTCATTTAGCCTTAATTACACTATGAAGTCTCTGTCTCCAGATTCAGACACACTGGGGGGCTGGGACTTCAAATTATGAATTTTGAGGGGATACGGACATTCAGCCCATGATAGTAATGTGCTTTAAAAGGCCTGCTTGCTGCCTGTTTTCTCTTTCCTGTCTCACTTCTCCACCCCTACGTGTTTCCTGGGAATATATCCAAAATAAATTATTTATACTAAATCTTTGTCTCAGGGTCTGCTTCTGGAGAAACCCAAACTAAGACAGAAAAGCTGAATGCTGCGTGTCCTTCTAGGAATATCCTAGCACTTGGTGGCATATTAAAGGCTGTAAGAAATACTCCATAAAGAAACATTTCTTTGAGTTTAACCGAGAGCTCTACAAACTTTCTTCGCAGGGAAACCTTTATTTATCCCCCTTGGAATGTTCTTGAACATTCTCAGACTTTATTTGGAAATGCTGCTATAGGATTGGCGGAAGTTGGAAATGCAGATAGTGGATTTATTTTATGATTGTTGCTGGGTGAGCAGGGTGAGGTCTGGGTGGACCCATAGGCCACTGAAGTCTTTTAAGATAGAGGAATGTATCTGAGGGAAGAGGTCAGTGTCTGCACTGGTCAGCCCTGGCCATCAGCATTTATAATTCATTCAGGGGCTCCTGGGTGGCTCAGTTGGTTGAGCATCCACGTCTTGTTTTTCGCTCAGGTCATGATCTCACAGCTGGGGGGATCGAACCGCGCATTGGGCTCCATGCTCAGCACAGAGTCTGCTTCAGATTCTCTCCCCCTGCCCATCCCCCTCCTCGCTCTAAAATAAATAAATAAATAAATAAATAAATAAATAAATAAATAAAGTCTTCTAAAAAATAATTAATTCAAAAGCATTGGGCTAGAGGCTACTGATAGAAGACCCCCGAGGACATGACTCGCCTCACAGGGCTCACAGCAGTGAGGGAGAAAGAAGAGTGGGCAGCAATTATAGCAGAGTAACCTGCTGTGATCAGCATCATACATACTCCGCTTGACTCCTGGGAACATTAAGCATGGCAAAGAGAAGGGGTCACATATCTGTCTTGGGCTAAGCCCCCAGATGCTTCAGAGGTGCTTAAGCTCTGGTCTTCAGTCATGGGACAATGCTTTATTCATCCATTCTCAGATTTATTAGAATTTCAGTCAACTACCTCTGTGACCACTAAAAATGTCTCCTTCATTTCCCTGAGACGAATCTGATTAAATGATGTTGAAATAATATCTTCAGTCCAACATTGAATTGTACGTAGTCATATTCCAGCTATTTAAAAGTGTTATTTATGGGCTAATATTCTTCCTATTAAAATTAAATGGCATGAAATTTGAATTAGCTCAATTGAATTCATTTCCTTCTCTAACGTATTTATCCATGACTCAGAGGAGTCCAGGCAAAGGCCATCTTGGTTTTGTTCAATAATACACAGTTAACTCCATTGCTCCCTAATTTGGACTTTGAAAGGACCCCTGGGCCTAGAGGAAGTGAAAACACCCCATCTACCACCCTGAGTCTACTTAGCTTGGAAACAGGGATAAAAATGGTACCAGTTTCATAGGGTTTATATTTTGAGATTAAATTAATGCATGTGAAGCTCTTGGAGCAGGGCCTGGCACATCATAGGTGCTCATGAAGTGCTTGATGGTAAAATACTGTTTTCATTCCTGAGAGTTTCCTTCCATTCAGGCACAAAGAGTAAGTACCCGAGGATTGGACTGGGAGCCAAGGGACCCGATTCTTGTCCCTAACTCGAGGATAAGCTAGTCCTCATCCTTTTGTGTGAGTCTTAATTTTCCAATCCATAAGGGTAGCCATGCCTTTCCAGGTTCCAGGAGGTGCTGGGCACAGTTGACATTCTGTGGTGTGAACTGGGATGGGGATCTTGGTTTTCAACCCCAGCACACTGAAGCTTGTTTAGGCCCCCAAGATACAAGGAAAATGAGCTAGCAGATTTTCATATCATACACTTGCTTGAAGGTCTCAAAGGCAAGGTCTCTGCTGTCTTTTTGTGGTTCAGCAAAGTCCTTGAGCCACCCACATTTCTAGTAACCCTGCACTGACACACCAACCTATCCAGGGTGGGTGTAAAGAGGTCAGGAGGTCTCACCTCCTGCTCCTGGATGAGCAGAACATTCTCACCTTCCTCCGCTGACACCCATGAGGTTCCAGACCCTTTTACAATGCCAGGTCTCAGGGATTTCAGACCTAAGGGTTATAGGCACAACAATTTACTCATAGAAATTTTCAACTGGAAGGAACCATGGCAACCACCACTTCAACTCTTTTAAGTGACAGAATAAGTGACCCAGAGCTGAGGAAAGGATTCATTCCTCATTCCCCTCTGCATTTTCTTCATTGCCCATGCCTTTGGCTTGATTATGTACTACTGAGTGCCCATCCCTCATTGCTCTTGATGTAAATCTTATGGTACCTAAAGGTAGGGGGAGTTTTAAATTAACCTCAATCAACCAGAATGACCACCACTCTAGAATTCTCTCTTAATGAGAAAGTGGGGGTTTTCACTGAGCTTTTTGAAGAATGAGTCAAATGACAAAGCTAATATGACATTTAGTTTTCAAAACAAATAAATCCCTGTGCATTTTAAAGGTTTATCCATACTCAGCCAGTTCTTTGTTGAGAATCACAAATCTGGGGCAAGGGTGGGGGTTTTCAAACTGCCCTTGCAATCCATTAGTGGATCATGAAATCAGTGAGCAAAATTCCTTAGAAAATAATATCTGGATTAAGCCAATATGTACCAGAGCTCAAGAATGCTTCCCCAAGGGGCGCCTGGCTGGCTCAGCCAGTAGAACATGTGACTCTTGATCTTAAGGTCGTGCGTTCGAGCCCCACATTGGGTGTAGAGATTACCTAAATTAAATCCATTATCATCATTTTTCAGATGAAGACACACAGGTCCACATGGATTAATCACCCTGCTCCCGCTCACCAGCTGAGCTTTAGGAAAAGGAAGAACTTGTTCTGAGCTCACAGGCCCAGGGTGTTCTCTGCTGTGTACCTGACTTTCTCCAACTCCACTAGATCATCAGAGCTGTCACCTTGGGTCCCCATGAGATTCTATCATTACTAAAAATTAGATTTTATTTAGCAAATAGTATTTATTTTTGCAGGAAAATGGACTAACCCATTTTATTTTATTTTTTTAAGGTTTCATTTATTTATTTGAGAGAGGGAGAGAGCGAGAGCGAGAGAGAGGGAGCATGAGCGGGGGAGGGGCAGAGGAAGAAGCAGACTCCCCGCTGAACATGGAGCCCAACACGGGGATTATGACCTGAGAACCAAAGGCAGATACTTAACTGACTGAGCCACCCAGGCACCCCATGGACTAACCTATTTTAAAAAGATTTATTGTGACAGTTGAAATAAAAGAGGTTTTCCATTGACTATTTTGTCAATTAGGAATGATTTTCTCTATTAGAACAATCCCATCTCATTTTTCGAGGATTCTAGCCAACTATTCATTTTCATAGCTTCCTCTCCCCCTGCCCCAACCCATCCCACTCCCATTCTTCAGCATCATGTTGAGCACACATGTCAACTTGAATCCATTTTAGAATTGCCTGGGTGGAGGGAGTATTACTATTTCTCTACTGTTCCGGGAGAGGTCCCAGTGAAGCCTGGGTGTTACAGGAACTCATGTTTTAATCTAGTTTTGGTGAAGCATTCTTATATAAGTCCACCACATTTTGTTTATTGCTTCTAAATTTTTTTTTTTTTAATTTAGGTAATCTCTACACCCAATGCGGGGCTAGAAAGCAAGACCTTGAAATCAAGAGTCACATGCTCTACTGGCTGAGCCAGCCAGGCGTCCCTTGGGGAAGCATTCTTGAGCTCTGGTACATATTGGCTTAATCCAGATATTACTGACCAGTTAGATGGGTCAGCCTACCCAACTTAGGTCAGCAAATTATGATGTGTTTTGACCTTTGGAGTCAAACATACCTGAGTTCACATCTCAGCTCTACCACAAACTGACTAACAACCTTGGGAAAATCTGTAATCTCATTAAGCCTCAATATTTCCATCATTCATCCAACAAATATTTCTTGAGAGCTACTATGGACCAGACATTGTGCTAGGAGCAAGAGCAGAGCAAGGCAAGTGCCTGCTTTCATGGATTTTAAAATATATGGGGAAAGAGATTCATTGCACAAATAATAATTTAATTATAATTGTAGTGAATCCTCAAAGAAATGTTACAGGATTAATAAAATAGAAATATTCAGTATCATAGGCTCATTCAATAAAGGAATACTAGAGAGTTAATCAATAAAAAATATTTTAAGATTCTTTAAGTCCAGGAGAACCCAACTGATTAACATTGGGAGGACAAGAGAGAAGCCACTTTGAAGAAGTGATTTTAGAGGGCATCCCTGAAGAAGGTGACAGCCAGAGGGGTGGAGGTGGGGGTTGGGGGAGAGCGTTCCATGTGGAAGACAGCACATACAAAGGGCCTGAAGTCATTCAGGTCACAGAGTGTAAGGTACATGCCAAGAAGGGGAGAAAGTCAGTGCAGCCTATTGACTGGAGTTAGAGGAAGCAAATGGTGAGATATGGAATCTGAGGGCTTTTAGGAACAGGCAAACAATACCTACCCAGTAAGGCTGCTGTGAAAATTAATGAGTTAAGGTATCCAATGTACCTAAACTGCTTAGAACATGAAAAACAAATAGCTATTATTAGGGGAGCATTTACTAATTTTACAAAGGGTAGTTGGAAGCCCTTATTTTGGAACACGCCCAAATTTCTGTGGCCAGTGTTTCTCCCCCAGAGAATCAGAAAATAGCATCAGCATCACCTGCTTGGGTCCTGACCCCAGGAAGCACCCCTGATTCCTCTTTTCCTTATAGCTCACATTTAATCTGTAGCTCTACCTCCAACAGACATCTTCAACCACTCCACCTCACCCACCTCCATTACTGCCGCCCTAATACCCATCCCAGACTTCGGGCGAGTTCCCTGGAAAACTGTCTAAGATGGGGGTTTGCATGCTGGACATTTATTGGAAACAACACATGCAAGGGTGGGGACAAGGAAAGGAGGCCTGGGCAGAGGGAGCCCTGAGGTTCAGTGGTACCAGAAGCCTCTGCCAATTCCATGAGGAGCTCTGGATGGCTCTGGGTTGCCCCAAATCGAGGCGAGAAAACCAGGCCTTTGCACTCTACTCCTCAGGGACCAATCACTGGCTGCGGGCTGGCCCTTGGGGAGGCAGCTCCCCAAGAGGGGCTCAACTATGAGCCGTGGGCAGCCAGCCCTCCTTCCAGCTGGAAGGATGAATGTTCCAGCCAAAAGGGGTACGTCTACCTCCTCTAGAAGGTGAGCTCCCAGGAGAACTGGCAAGTTGCCTTGTTTGCCAATATGTCCCCAGGGTCTAGAAGAGTAGGTGCTTAATAAATATATGTTTACTGGAAGCCAATTATTAGTTTATAATTCAACCAATTATTTTGAGAAGTGGGAGTGGGATATGAGCCTCTCAAAGGATTATTGGTGGGATTTTTAAAGGAAAGAGCACAAGAGAAGACAGAAAACAGAGGATATATATATATATTTTAAAGGTTTTATTTATTTGACAGAGAGAGCACAAGCAGAGGGAGAGAGAGGGAGAAGCAGATTCCCTGCTGAGCAAGGAGCCCGATGTGGGACTCGATCCCAAGACCCTGGGGTCATGACCTGAGCCGAAGGCAGACGCTTAACCAACTGAGCCACCCAGGCGTCCCCAGAGGATATATTTTTAAGGAGAAAACTTATGTAGTTTTATTACTCTCACAGATACCATATAAAGGATTATAGAGTTACTTTAAAACAGTGATCTCCACTGTGGGTCTCAGCCCCAGAGATTCTGATTTTGTCGACTGAAGGGCAGGCCTGGGCATTCGGGTTTTAAAAATCTCCCAGGTATGGGCGCCTGGGTGGCTCAGTTGGTTAAGCGACTGCCTTCAGCTCAGGTCATGATTCTGAAGTCCCTGGATCGAGTCCCGCATCGGGCTCCCTGCTCGGCAGGGAGTCTGCTTCTCCCTCTGGCCCTCCCCCCTCTCATGTGCTCTCTCTCATTCTCTCTCTCTCAAATAAATAAATAAAATCTTTAAAAAAAAAATTAAAAAAAAATCTCCCAGGTGATTCTGTATGGCCAACGTTGAGAACCAGGGCTGGAAAAGGTGAGAAGAGCTTGACAATTGCAATGACTCAGCAGAGATCCAACTGAGGAATAATCATGCATGTTGTGAAGCCTCACTCCTCCGTGTGACCATGGAGTGGATGCAGATGCTGGAGCCAATGATATCAATAGGGCCAAGAAGTCAGGGTGCACAGACATTTGAGGGAAACTTGATCTTCATGGAATTTAGCAATTTGCCAACAGCTGTGTCCAAAGATCCCTGGCTCATTGGACATGGTGTCTGCTTTTATGTATCATAAAGAGAGTTGAGAGGAAAAAAAAATCCTAAAGAAAAAAAAATCCCAAAGAAAACCAGTTGCACCTGTTTCTATAAATGATAACTGTGTCCTAGTTTTCTTAAAGCTGAGATTCACTTGGTGTCCCTTTTTCAAAGTCATTCCTGCTGTATATTCAAAATGTTTACACACAAAAGCAAATTGGACAAACCCGTTTTGAAGATTTTCTTTGTGGAGGGGATTGATCCCATTTTTTTTTCCTCTTGCTTTTTAATTTTAGGTATATCTGAATGCCTGGTTCTGTCCTTTGGGGCTAACTTGGTACTTGAAGCAGAAAGCATTTCTGCCACACAGGAGTAATCTCCGTTCGCACTAGCAATTCTTTCCTTATTGTGGGAGAAATATAGGATCTAACATGTACCATTTTATCAATTTGTAAGTGTGCGATTCAGGGGCATTGTGTGTATTCACTTTGTTGTTAGGCCGTCACCACCTGCCCACCTCCAGGACCCCTTCATCTTCCCAAACAGAAGCCCCACACCCATGAAACAACAGCTCCCTATTATCCCTCCCCCCGGCCCCTGGCAGCCACCTTTCTACTCTGTGTTTCTGGGAATGTGACGGCTCCGGGTTCCTCCCGTGAGTGGAACCGTACAGTATTAGTCCTTTCGGGTCTGGCTTACTTAGCGCAATGTCCCCGAGGCTCGTGCATGTTGTAACATGTGTCAGATCTTCCTCCCCACCCCCTTTTCTTTGTTTCAGGAGGTCGTTCTCAGTTTTTATTTTTAATTATGGTAAGATACATATAAGTTTTACCATCTTAACCCTTTTTGAGTGTGCAGTTCACTAGTGTGAAGTATATTGACATTGCTGTGCAACGCAGCTCCAGAACTTTCTCATCTTGCAAAGCTGAAACTCTCGGTCCCCATTAAACCACAGCTCCTCCTTCCCCCTCCCCCCAGCCATCATTTGACTTGCTGTCTCGGGGAATTTGATGACTTTGGATACCTCGATTAAGAGGAATCATATGCTATTTGTCTTTCTATGACTAGTGTATTTCACTTAGCATCATGTCCTCAAGGTTCATTCATGTTGTAGCAGGTGTCAGAACTTCCTTCCTTTTTCAGGTTGAGTAATGTTCCATTGCGTGCATATCCCATTTTTTGTTTATCTGCTCACATCTCAGTGGACACCTGGGTTGCTTCCCTCTTTTGGCTCTTGTGAATAATGCTGCTTATTTGGTTGCACAAAGAGATTAGTAATTCCTGAGTGAATTGCATGAGACCTGGAGCTACAGCCCACCGCTGAGGCCACCGGAAAGGTGTAAGATCGGCATTTGCTGTTGGAAATATCCGATGACATCCTGCTGGATGGTGTTCTGAAGATTTTCTATCCTGGCATAAGCAGTGGACTGTACGTAACTCCAGGCTCCTTCTGAAAGTCATCTGCAACCAGAACGCAGCTCTCATGCAGCTTTATGAGACCAGTTGCTTAGGAACTGTTGGATAATCCCTCATTGATTTAACCAATAAATGAGGGATGAGGGAGCTGTAACACCTGAAATATCCTTTTTAGTGTTAGCTCATGAAACACCAGAGGCCTTATATTTTTTGGTAAGTCACTCGGGTTGTGGCTGCAAAGTTGTGTTAAGACAGAAATCCGTCTTATAAGAAGCCTCCAAGCCAAGTGCAAGCCACTTGTCTCTGTGCCAGAATGTTCTCTGTGGACAAAGAGAGTTGCAGCTACAGGATTCTCAAGTGAAAACTAGTTTGGTGGTTAGACCTGAGGTACTTAAGACTGATAAGATTGGGGAAGGACAAGGGAAAAATTCCAACATCAGACCAAAGCATGAACAAAGGAAGACGTAAGCAGAAGGGAAAAAGAAGATGTAACAATTTATATTTATGGGGCAAGTCAAAACAATTGGGAATAGAAGCTCATGATGCATTCTCTACAATCCCAAAGTCCAAAAACTGTTTTTTTTCTTTCTTTCTTTCTCTCATTTGGTGGCGAAACCTGACCTAAAATGGTGTGAGGCGAATTAGGATCTTTCTTCATTATGCGTAGGGTGACTGTTCATAGTCTTTGCCACAAAAATGTTAATGAGTTTAATTATGAGGTACTGTCCTAGCCCCTGGGGCTGTGACATAAAATATGATATTTGCACTATATTACCTTCCCCCAATCTGAAACTTTCTGAAGTCTGAAACACATTCGGCCTTAAAGGTTTTGAATGAGAGGCTGTGGTTCTGTTCAGCACACCCAAGAGGCAGAGAAAAACACAGCTACCCAAAATGACCGAGAAAGAGGATCTCGATTGCTTTGGGCCTGCTGTTTTATCTGCATGGTTCTCTCTTTGGGAAATGAAACAACCTAGTGATAATTAGATACACTCCCTTGCTTGTTTGCTGGATGAAAAGACTTCAGATGTGTGTTATTTACCTATCGCATGGAGTACTGAGCAAAAGTGTAGAACGAAGGGGATGATAAAGGGAACGGAGCTGAGCCACAGGTCCTTTGGTGTGTGGCCTGCAGGGACAAATTGGGGTCCCCCAGCCCCACTGCACGGGTGCAGCTGCCCACGTGGGAGTGCACGCCTGTGTGTGAGTGTGCACATAGGCGTGCATCAGGAGCTGACAGCTCAAGGCCATGTGAGTCCTTTCCTTTTGGAATGAGAACAAAGTAGGGGCTATGGAGGTGGAGGGTGGGAGAGAGAAGGGAAGACCAGTGACTGTCTGTCTTCTGGTGAGACAAAAAAATGACGAAGGCCAACATAGCAAAAGGTAAGTGCAGAGTGCGCGCACGCCTGTCGGTTGCTGTTTATGCCCTGCTGGCAAGCATCTGAAGTCAAATTAGAGCACTGCCCAATATAGGCTCCATACACAGAGTAATCGGGCTTCAGAGCCGTTCTTTCACTGTCTACATCAATTTCAAACAACAAACCACAGCATTGCTTGTCTCAGGACCCATGCTAAAGTTTCAAAGCTGAGGAAAATGAATAACAAGAGCTCTTGATTCTAAAGGAAAGTTCTAGACTCGTCCATGCAGTTAAAATATGACTAGGTCAATCCAATAACCGCAAACCTCAGGCTTGATCAGGAGGCTGGAGTTTCCCTGAGAAGAAGTCTTTGAAAGGAACTCATGGACACAGTGCGGCCCCTGCTCCCCCTGCCCCCACTACCTCAAGCCAAGTGAGGGAGCCCCCACAGAAGGCTTCCTAGAGACTCAGCAGCTCACTTTGCTGCCAAATGCTCACTGAGCGGGGGAAACAATTCTTAGGCCTGGCCCATGCTGCTACCAGAGCAGACCGTTCTTGAGAGAGCGTGACGGGTGTCCCTGGAAGTGTGGGGTGCACCTGAGGAGGGAGACTGTAACCAGCTAGGAGAGGGGAGAGAAGGCACCAATGGGAGCTGGCTGCCCCAGACAGCTGGTAGGGCAAGGAGTGTCCCCGTGGAGGGAAATCGGGCCCACGTCGTCCTGAAGGATCCTGCCCAAGAGAGGTTTTGGCCAAGAGGCCGTAGGGGTATCAGAAGTGCAGGAACTAGAAGATTGGTCAAAACAGACCAGCCCGGGAGTACAGCTCACAAAAGGGAAAGCAAGGATTTGCAAGTCTTTTAAAACAGAAGGCCTGGGGCGCCTGGGTGGCTCAGTGGGTTAAGCTCTGCCTTCGGCTCGGGTCATGGTCCCAGGGTCCTGGGATCCAGCCCCGCATCGGGCTCCCTGCTCGGCGGGAAGCCTGCTTCTCCCTCTCCCACTCAGGGATGAGCCCGATGCCCAAAAGCTCCGCTGGCTGCACACTCTGCAGTCTCTGTCACGTGTGCTTCCCACCCCCCCACCCCCCCCCACCCCCGGCCAGGCCCCACCACCTCAGTGTTGCCGGGGCATGGGTGCTAGCAGGGCTGGGTCAGGAGCCAGGCCCCAAAACAGACCCTCCCCCCCCGAGGCTCCTGGGATAAGGATGGTCCTGGGTAGTCTTGAAGAACCGGGAATGTCAACTGTCCAGACGGCAGAAGACCCCAGCCCAGCCTTCCCAAGGTCGGCAGTATGGGGAAGAGATCCCAGAGCATCTGGTTTTCAGGCCCGTGTTCTCTGCGCTGCTTGTGTGTCCCATGGGGGTGGGGTCAACTCTGTGACCGCCAAGGTGCAGAGGTCTGCGGGCACAGCTCCCGCAGGGGCACAGCCCTAAGAAGATGTGCGCAGGCTCACTGCCTCTCTGCGCCCAGCCCCGCACCGCCTGCCTTGCTCTGGCCAGCCCTGCGACCTTGGCCGCACGGTGTGGGCGTCCTGGGAAATGGTGCCGTGGCCTGGAAAGGGCTTGCTGTGCCTTGTAACTTGTGCTCCTTGACACTCAGTAAAAGCTGGTGCTGGGAAAATCTCAGATCGCCCCAGAGGATGTCAAGGCCTTCAGTGCAATGGCAAGGCGTTTTATTCTGACCCGAAGCCCATTTAATTAATTCCTTGGGGAAGCTAAGGATCCCCTTGGGTGTCGGGAGCACGTGGAAAACCTGGGCTGAACTGGCCAGCCTGAAAGGAGGACGGAGCTGGGGGTCGGTCAGGGGGCTCTTGGGTTCACGGTGATTCAGCCCCACGGTGCAATTTATACGTTCCCACAACTGGGCCCAAGTCACTGTCAGAGAGTTACGCACATGACTTGGGGGGAGGTGACAGGACTTGGAGACTCCAGGGCTGGCGAATTCTCTCTGTCACCCAAGCACGTCCACACCAAGTATGAATAACCTCGGCTCCGGAATGAAGGTCTGAGTATTGACAACAAACATGAGACCAAAACCATAATATGAATTTTAAGTATCACCAGTGGGTTTTTTTTTTTTTTTATCAGAAAGAAAATGTGTGAGCATATTTGGAAATACAGTTTTCTTGCATTATGGCAGATGCGTGGGAACCATCAGCTCTTAGGACAGGGGGTCAGCACTCTGGCTTTCACAAACTCGCATATTCAGAGGCCAGAAAAGTAGAAATCTTGGGAATTAAAAATGCAAGAGTCAGCCATTTAAAAGCACTTCTCTGAACAGCTGGATTTTCGCGGATTTTGTGTATATTAGTATGGTTCTGTTTTTCATTTACTGTTGGTTGCATAAAACATAAAGGCTTCTTTTTCTTATGAAACCTCTAAACTAATTTTCTGAGGATAATTCTAAAAACCTAGTTCCCAAATGTTTTGGGAAAACTGCCTACCAAGGTGGTTATTTTGTAGAAAACAAGGTTCCTTAGGTACATACTGTGGCATGTTCAATTCGAGATTCAGTAAGTAGATATTAAAGCACGTTGGACACGAGGGATACCATGAAGAGGCTCCCTGTCCTCTGAAAGCTCTTTACTTGGTGGAGGAGCTGAACATAAAGCAAATAAACAGTGATTGCAACTGAGACAAGTGCTATGAAGGAAGACATTCCACATTTTTTTGGCAGGGAAATTCTGTTAGAATAGAAGCTTGAGGGGCACCTGCGTGGCTCAGTTGGTTAAGCAGCTGCCTTTGGCTCAGGTCATGATCTCAGGATCCTGGGATCGAGCCCCACATTGGGCTCCCTGCTCAGCGGGGAGCCTGATTCTCTCTCTGCCTTCCTCTGCCCTTGCTTGTGTTCTCTCTCTCTCTCTCTCAAATAAATAAAATCCTTAAAAAAAAAAAAAAAAAAAAAAGAATAGAAGCTTGATAGCTCCATAGCCCTACCTTTTGTTACCCAGTCTCCCAGTGCAGCACAATGATCCTGGTGGTAGGATGGGCTGGTGAGTGGAGGTGAGACAGAAAGTTTTCGTTGAGAAGCTCTGAACGGGAGTTCAGGACCTAGGACAGGATATGAAGTCAACTCCCCACTGAGGAGGCAGGTGTGGCCTGGTCTCCGATGTGCGTTCCAGGGGGGTGTTCCCTGCAGCCCTCGGGCGCTTGCGTTGTCCGTTCACTCCCACACTTTGTGCTGGCTACTGTGCTCCTTTAGGTTGCCAGGACCAAGAAAACCCTTAGGTTGCCCCAAGTGATATGTCCCATCATGAAGGTACAAGGGAGGTGAAAGGAAATGTCCAGGCCATGCAGTGGCCTGGAGCTGGCAGGTGCCGCTCAGCACCCGGCAGGAGCCTAGTGGCCACTCTCAGGTCCGGGGTGTATGGGCACCCCAGTCGTTGGCCTCAGGGGACAGGCAGCCCCCTCTCCAGTGTAACCCGGCCATGTTGACGCTGCAACTAACCAGCTCCACTCCACCTTGCAGCTCCCACGTACTCCCACGTCTCTGTGCTCTGTCCCTGCATTGCCCTCTCAGTCCCTCTGCGTCTTTTAAGATCCTGCGTTGGTAAGAGTCTAACTCTCTGGGATCCTCTGCCCAGCTGGGGTGGCCCTCCTCCTGTATACAGATTCGGTCTGGGGCAGAGCTTTTGGGCATCGGGCTCATCCCTGAGCAGTTGTCCAGGTCTCTCGGTCAAGTGCCCAGGACCCCTGCTACTGCCTGCAGCGCCTTTCTGTCAAATGGACAAAGACGCCCCTTCAGGGAAAATGCTTGTAGAAAAGACTGTCTGAGTGGACAGATTAAAGAAGGGGGCTCTTGTACCCCCAGCCAGCGTATGGCGTTTTGCCGCTGAGTGTGACCTGGATTTCAGTGCCCACTGCCCTCTGGCCAGGTGTCCTGACCAAGGCACACCTGCACGGTCACATGCAATGGCCCTCAGGTATGCATCCTCGGTCCAATCGGCCTGATTCACCTGAGCGGTCAGGTGTTGCAAACCCCTCTGGGTAAGGAGCCATTCAGAAGAGAGCTGTGGGCACAGCAAGCACTTGAGTCTTCTCAGCCTGGGCTGTGGACTCTGTGACCATGGGAAGGTATCCTCCTCAAGGGAATGGAGACGGCAATGGATGGAGCCCGGCAGTACCGGACACAGTGTGACTCACTGATAAATTAATTCGTACCTCGTCTTCTTTCTTGCTGCAGTGGGAATGCAGTTTCCATTCACCAGTAATGGAAAAGGGAATCTTTCCTCTTCCCCTAAGCTTTTGGGTTTCAGAGTTGTGGGCTCCCCTGCCCTAGGGGAAGGTGACAGCTTTTTTGTGATCCAGGCAAAGTGGGGGTAGGTGGCCCCCAAGTCATCCCCTGCCCCAAATGGCACAACTCTTTATTTGAAATATCTAGGCTAATAAGGATTACATAACCCAGAAGAACAGGAGGTGTGAGGGGAAAGGGTGAAGGTGTTTAGGAGAGCAGACCAGTTCGTACGGTCCAGGGGAAGCGAGCCCTGCCCTGTGCTTTGAGCAGCGCCTGGGGTGCAGACCTGGGGTGCTGGAGGCTGCAGAGATGCCCGGGAACTCAGACTTGGCACCTTCATCCTGGGAGCCATAGTGAAGGTTCTTTTGCATGGCCAAGCTGGGGTGGGGGGAGCTGATCCCTCCAGCAGAGCGTTCCACTTCCACACAAAGCATAGGGCGCAATGAACTGCTGACCAGCGGCTCTGCTATAGAAAAGAGACTGCATGCAGATTTGCAGGTAGTTTGTTTGGGTTTATTTTAAACACATAGAGAATGCCTTCCTCTGGCAGCAATTGTAAACTTTTATAGCAACTGAAAAGCTAGAATCCAAAAGAGCTGTAATTTACAAGCAATCTATTTTGTGCTTGTGTGTGTGTGTGTGTGTGTGTGTGTGTGTGTGTGTGTGGTCAAATGCTTTGGAACAAATGTTTCCAAGTGTCAGTGCCTCTTATGGTTTTGATTTTTAGACAAGGTCAGATGGCTGGCATTTTGGGTCATGCAGATCCAAATTCATTTTAGAATCAAGTGACAGACACAGCTAAGCCTTCTCTAGATGGAAACAGACGGCAAGCCATGAAAAAATTCTGACGCCTCTGCTCAATTCTTTTATGTGTGAGCACTAGAGTGACCCCAGGGATGGAGAGGAGTACTGTGACATCACATGGGGACCCATGACAATCAAATAAAATCTGGCTCCACATTGTCACTCATTCTCAATTGGTGAGTGGTCACTTGGAGCCAACTATGGTTTGATTTTTAAAAAAAGAAAGGGAGCATTTCCTGCCTCCTTGGGAGTCACGGGGCAATTCATACCTGCTATGCCTGCTTCTCCACCACCAGCTCCTGGATCCACACAGCATCGTGTCTTGCCCGAATCACTTCCAGTAGCTCTCTTGCCAAGCCTGACATTCATATGCAGTGCCTTCCAGTACATTCTCCACACTGTGGCCAGAGGGAACTTTTCAAGTTCAAATGTGATCATCTCACCAGCCCTGTGCTCCAATCTATTATCCTTTTCCACGGCTTCCCATGACTCTGGGCATGAAGACCCTAACACATAATGGGGCTTACAGGGCCCTGCATACCTGCTTCATTTTGCTCCACAACCCACCTCATTCTGGGAACTCCATCCATCACTCTCTTCCTTTCTCTTGAAAACACAATCCCTCCCACCTTGAGGCATTTGCACACACCATGCCTCTCCGTGAATGCCTTCCCCACCCATCTAATGCACACTTCTTCAGGCCTTTGGTCCCAGCCCGCTTCCCTGAGCAGCCTTTTCCAAACCTCCTGGACTGGGTCAGATTCTGGATTTATCGTGTGAGATGTACCCCTGCTTCATGCACGTGTCACAGCCGTAAGTATACATCGGTGATATGGTGTCATTAATGTTCTTCCCCACAGACTCTAAATGCCACATGGGCAGGGACTTCCATGAATATTCAGACCTCTGTGTTTTTGCTCACTGCCATATCTTCAATGCCTTGTGCTGTGGCTAGAATAAGTAGGTCTTCTATCCTTTGTCAAATGAATGAATGAATGAGCATAGAACCATCAGGCATTTATCAACAGATGGCCCATGAGGCACTGCCAAGAAACCTTTGGATCCTATGGTCTGGAAACAAAAAAGGCCAAATGTTCTCTAAGGACCTGTCAGGCCATAAAATACTATGACAATGAGAGAGGATTTCTAGACAAATGACCAAAGAAAGGGAACACAAAAGAAATAAGCTCTCAGCAAGGAAGACAACAGAAAACATGGCAAAAGGGTACTCTTTTCTCCCCGAGCTGTTTGTAGGGATTTCTGTCCTACCCACTGAGGTCGAAGAGTATATCTTATTTATCTTTAGATTCCTGGTGTTCAGCATCTCACATGCAGCAAGTAGTAGGTACTCAAAAAATGTTTGTTGAATGGAAAGAGTAATTCATCACTTAGAAAGATATGAACACATTGACATTATTCTCCATTATTAAATCAGATTTTATGTTAATAATTGATTGTGGTCATTGAATTCTTGTTTTGTGATTTCATTAACTGTTCAGCAATGTTCATGGCTTGTTTTAACCTCCCGGCCTCTTTCATGTAATTGAATGTAATGGCTTGAAAGCGTTTGTGATAACAAGGTTAGGAAGGTTCCATGCCCTCAATTTGATTGTCCACTGTTCTGGTGCGCAGCGTGGGTGGGTTTGGACATCCCGGGGCAGTAGACTCTTGATTCCCCTGCACTGCCTGGCTGCTCAGCTACTTCCTGCTCCGTTTGCTTCCCTCAGCTCAGCTCCTATCCTGGTGGAAGTCACAGATTGCAGCAACCACTAGAAACACAGAGAAGCTTCGGAAGCTACCAGTTCTGCTTTGGTGAATATATATTGATTTACAACCCGAGAGCTTTCTGCAACTCAGTTTGATTCATTCTGTTCAGAAATGTTTGTCACTACTTTCTGGATGGTTCTTTCAAAGAGTTTCAGTAAGGTTTATTTAATGGATTTGTTACCCGGAGATCCAGAGCAAAGGGTCTGAATTTATAAATATTTGGATGTTAACTTCTGGTTCCCTAAGTGAGCTCTCTCTCTCTGGGCCTTTGCTCATGCTGTTCCTTCCTCCTAGGACACTGTCTCTCTCGCTCTTCCTGCCTGGATAAGCTCAGCTCATTCTTGCGTTCTCAGCTTAGACTGTCCTTCTTTCCAGAAGCCTTCTTGGACCCTCTAAGCCTGAGTGAGATGCTGCTCCTCTGAGCTCCCAGCACCTGCTTGTACCCCCCAAACAGTTTTCAACACACCATGTTTCCTTATTTCTATCCGCCGTTCCACCTAAAGCTGAGTGAAGGCAGGGACTGTATCTTAGCTACTGCCAAGTTCCCAGGACCTGACATAATGCCTGGCACACAGTAGGGACTTAATAGAGATTTGTTGACTACCAGATGAACAGGTTCACTGACACTGGGAATAAGCTCCCTGAAATACAGAGAATGGATAGAGCCTGGCTTTTTCCCTGGGGCCAGAGGTCTGGGACTAGCCTGGAGTCAGGGTTAGCCCAGAGTTCTCCCTACATGTATAAACAAGCAGCTCAGTAAAAAGTGGCCTTTTTGATTATTGTTTCATTAGAAACGTCCTTTATAACAATTTTAAAAATATTGCCATATACCTTTTTTTTTTTTAAGATTTATTTATTTATTTGAGAGAGAGCAGGAGTGGGAGGGGCAGAGGGACAGGGAGAGAGAATCTCCAGCAGACTCCATGCTGAGCATGGAGCACAATGCGGGGCTCAATCTCACGACCCTGAGATCACAACCTGAGCCGAAACCAAGAGTTGGCCACCCAACTGATGGCACCACTCAGGCACCCCAAATTTTGCCATATACTTAATGACCAAGTAACTGCTTATTCCTGTTCATCATAATAAAAAAACACATAAAGTCAATGATGAAAACACAGAAACCATTCAGCTATAAAATGTCATATCAATTTTGATTAATGTAACCATATATCATGATAGCTTTTCTTACTAGTCATAACCAGATTTTTCCAAGAAGTGTCATTTGTGTGGTTGCTGTTTAATTTAAATCTATTTCTGGAGATAATTTATGTAAAACTTCCTATGTTTTCGAAAAACATACACCATCCATATTCAGTGTTAAGGAAGACTTAGCAGCAGTAGTAAATCTCGTGGTGGTAGTACTCTGAGCACTCTAGTACTACTAGATCCGCTACGGGGTCTACGACAACTTTTTGGCTCATCACAGGCTGCTAATACTTTACAATTCAACTAACTTGCTTGGAGGTTAGACAAGATCGTTTTCATAATTTAAAAAAGAAAGACATTCCTATTCTTCTTCACGTAGTCTGATTGGGTCCTCACCTTCCAGGAAAATGCCTCTCCTCCTGAATTCCACCAATAGCACCAGTATGCGAACAGGTGGAGGAAAAAGTAGCTCCTGGAGAAGCCTCGCTCGGGACCCTGGTCCTGCGCTAGCATCCTTCTGCTTGTCAGGACACAGGATGCAGAGTGTTTCTAACAGTGTCCTCGCCCTTTTAACGTCAAGAGATGGTGACGGTATGCATTTGGTTTTTCCACATAAATTCTGTATTTTGGGTCATTTGTAAAAACTTTTGCAAGCCAGGACGTGCTTTGTTCACAAGCACACGAACAAGAGGTAAGCACCCTGGTGAGCAAGCACACTGCCTGCTGGGGGCCAGAGGACTATCTTATACCTAGGATTTCGTCCAGCAATTCTGCCCATTTTAACTCTGAGGAGGGTTGGGAGGTTTTCACTATTACAAGTAGAGCTTCCAGGGAAACAAATTCAAAACTTGCTCTTCCGGTCTAGAGAATGTTGTTATGGCCCCATTGCCCTTAAGAAAAACTGACCTGTGAAAATCCAAATAAAAGAATGGGTTTGGACTACCAGAAATGAGCCTTTGCTTCTTCCAAAATTCTTCTGAGTTTCAGGTGTATTGTGTCGAGGCTGCAGGTAATGAGCCTCATCATTCCCCGGGAGACAGGTACTGAGCACAGGCCTCTGTGCAAGGACAGGGCCAGGCACCAGGTTATCAAGATCTGGAAACCCCATCTCTGCTCTCCAGGGCAGGACATGCTCATACATACTGCAAAGAACCACAGACGGATTGGAAAATGTGAAGCTCAAATAGGGGAAGGAGGCTCCCATCACAGGAAGCCAGGGTGAGGGGGCGGGGGGGCTGACCCTCAGCACCTCAGCTCCATCCCTGCACCAGGTTGTCCCCTGGGTGCCTTTCTTGATGCCAAACTCCTGCCTACCCTCAGATGTTAGCAAAAATGCCATTCCTCAGACATCCTTCCCGATGACAGCCCCGGACCTAAATTAGGTCCCCTTACTGGTCCCCCTAGGGTCCCCCCATCCCAGAGTTGTGCCAGATTGAGGGAACCCTGGGCAGTGTGACTGATCTTGGCACAAGATCTGGAATGTGTCTTGTCTCTTTTCATTCATTCTACTATTGTTTGAGATGCTCTTATTTTCTCCCAAGGAATTCACTGCCCTGGGGTGCCTTTCACCACCCTCCCCAACCCTGGCTAACACTGCCTGTCCTTTGAGACAGACTTTTAGGCAGCCTCATCTGTCTGTGTCCCTGCCCTATGTCACCCCACCGAGCAAAATGAAGCACAATTACAGTCATCTGTGCATGTGTCTCCACCCCCCTCCTGCGAACTCCAGTATGGTAACCCAAGATCAACCACAGAGTAGGTGTTCTGCCATTATTCTTGGATGAATGACATCACTTAGTCTAAGCCCTTTGGGATCAAATGAGAGCATGAAATGTAAGGATGGGTAGTTTCTTGACCATGGCCATGGCTAGTTTGTTGCAAAATTGAGACTAGAGGGTTATTCCCATGCCTTTTCCACTGTGTCTTTTGGTAGTTAATTTCAGCATGTTTTAGTGTAACAATGTTTAAAGAGAGGCTTTAAACATTATAGAAATATAATATAAATATAAAGCAGACTTTAATAAGGATCCAAGCAAAGATTCATAATATGGATCTTTTCTGAGCCCTAAAACTAGCCCTATAGATTTGAGAACAGAATATTATTCAGGATTAGTAACTTGAGTGTGAATAAAAGAATGCAGAATGACCTCTTGGTCAAATTGTGAAGTTAGATTGTGAGAAGGGGAGTGTTCATTCAATTCTTTATTTCTTCACTAGCTGCTAGTTTTAGATTCATTGAATGTGTGTTATATGTCAAGCATGTGTTAGGCACACACAGTCCAAGGACAGATAATTTAAGTATGTGTGTAAGTGCTGTGAGCAATATGAGGTGCCCTGGGCACACAGAAGGGACAGTCACTATTTTTGAATAAATAAAATCAATTGGAGAATCAACTGGAGACCAGAATGCTCTTAGGGGCAAGTGGGTGTTTATGAGGCTGGGCAGGTAAGTGGAGACTAGAGCAGGAAAGGACTTAACGTCACTGATGACCCTTTGTAGCTCAGGCTGAACTCTGGTGACTTGGGGAATCTCTGTGACTCCATTCTGCTCCTCTTAAAAGCTCTAATGCTCCTCTAAAAAGCTCTAATAATCGGGGCGCCTGGGTGGCTCAGTCGTTAAGTGTCTGCCTTTGGCTCAAGTCATGATCCCAGGGTCCTGGGATCGAGCCCCGCATCGGGCTCCCTGCCCCGCAGGAAGTCTGCTTCTCCCTCTCCCACTCCCCCTGCTTGTGTTCCCTCTCTTGCTGTCAAAAAATAAATAAAATCTTTAAATAAAAAATAAAAAAATAAAAGCTCTAATAATGGCTCATTCCATGTGTGGGCACGTGCACGCGCACGCAGGGAGGGTGTGGGATGGGGGCAAGAACGCTAATTCTGTCCTACGACTGTTTTTCTATTCCTGGTAATTAAATGTTCTTAAGGAAAGGCTCACAAAATCATGTCGCACTGCGGAAGAACAAGTAAATGGCCAAATGGTTCTAGATGCACATCCTTCATTAGCCAGCACCTGTCATGTTTGAATATAATTCAAAGGGATTGAAACGGGCCTTGCCTAAGATAGTCATTGCATAATGTTCATCCTTTTAAAACATGTCTGTGGACTTCCCAAACATTTGCCCCTTGCTTTACATAACTTCTTTTCTTAAAAAATGCTTAGAAATTATTGTTAAGTGGAAGCTAATGACAGAAGTCACTGTAAACCCTGCACTCAGTAAGGCAGACAAGGCCGTGCCATTCCTGAATTCTGCTCTTTCCAACTGTTCTGCTTCAGGGAGAAGGTGTGTGCTCTGGGCTGGTCTTGAGTTTTATACTGTGCCTTTCATGCCTACTGTATTTTGGTTTGCTTTTATTTTCCCAGATCCAGGATGTGTGATGTAATTTCTTTTAAAATCCTGAAAAGTTTAATTTTTAAATTAAAACAAAATGTTCAGACATTGATTTCATAGCTTTCCAACAAAGGTTACCTATATTCTCATGTCCCTGTGATTATATCTTCGGATAGTTTTTTTTTTTTTTCTTAAGCTCTGAATGTGAGTGTTCTGGGTTTACCTTTCCCTTTCATAGCCAAACAAAATAACTTGCTGCCCTACCCCCGTCAACTGCAGAGAACTCCATGCCTGCCCCCATGTTCTGAGGCTTTCCTGTGCCAGAGGCATCTACATTTCGGGTGTCATCTTGCCTTTGATGACCCTGCTGAGCTGGTTTGCCCCATTTTCTCCTTCATTTCGCCCTAAAGTGTGGAAGTTGCTTGGACTCCTGCATTTAACAAAGTCCCATTAACATATGTGGTCAGTTGGTATGGCAGATTTTTATTTCAGGTTTGGAGATAATGGAAAATTATAATAAATAAACGAGTTAAACAATCAAACAAATGAAACAAGAAGAAAACAACCCCACCCAGGAAACATTTTAAAGCTCAGCCACCCTGTTTGCTGGGCGCTGGCTACTCCATCCACAAGAGCCTTCTCTCGCACCACCTAATCTGACACGTTTGCTCTTTTACTTTAGATAACTTTCCCCCTTGTCCTCCGAAAGGATCGGAGCCCCCACTCACTTCCATGTCCGGGGACAACTGAATACCCGTGCTAAGGAGTCTACACCCAATTCCAATGCATGTGGGGCATTAAAGCAATTCTCTGGCAGTAGCCAGGTGTTCTAGAAATCAACTCAATCCAGACACTATCAATCTGGAGATAGCATCAGAGCACACAGGTTAAGGGGTCAGTCCCATGAGCCTGTCATCCACTGCAGACATCAGTTGCACAAGGTTGTTACCTAAATCAAAGATTCCTGCCACCCCCTCTTGGACTCACAGGACTCAGGAAACAAGTATACTCACTAGATTATTGGTTTATTACAAAGGATAGTAAAGGACACGAATCAACAGCCCGCTGAAGAGATCCATAGGGCAAGGTATGTGGGAAGGGGCTTGGCATTTCTATGCACTTCTTGCCTAAACAACTCCCCAAATCTTCATGTGTTCACCAACCCCAAAGCTCTCCAAACACTGTCCTTTTGGGGTTTTATGGAGGCTTCATTACATAGGCATGAAAGATGAAATCATGGGCCATTGGCCATTGATTTGACCTCCAACCCATTTCCCTCCCCCAGAGATCAGGGGTGGGACTGAAATTTCCAACCCTCTAAACAGATGGTTGATTTTCCTGGCAACCACTCCCCATCCTCAGGGGCTGTCCCAATATCTCCATTAGCATAACAAAGACATCCTTGTCACTCTCATCACTTAAGAAATTCCAAGGGTTTTAGGAGCTCTATGCCAGAAATGGACTGGGAGAAAGACAAAACATATACGTCTTATTATAAATCACAATATCATACCTGCTGACAGCAGCAGGGGTCCAAGCAGAGAGCAGATGGAGCATGAAAGGGTTTGACCCAAGACAGTTTAGTGAAGGGGTTACTGACACGGACAAAGGGAAGTAACAAGAGATGGTGACATCCCCGGGGATTAGCAATGGTGGGAGGATGTTATCACTCCTGGGCCTGACCAGTCTTGTGAGAACCCAGTGAAGGTTGGAGCCACAGAAGAGGGACCCCCATGAGGAGCTGGGGTAGCAGAGAAAGGCAGCCAACACTGGACCCTTGGGTAAGTAGGGATTGGGAGTGGGGTGGGGTGGGATATGATAAATACATCTCTCTCTCCTCTCCTCCTCTTTTCTCCTGCAGGTGCCTCCCATTGACTGAACCCACCTGAAAGCCATGGGGCAGGGGAACCTGGGTGGTGCACTCCCGGAGGTCAGCCTCCCTGGGCACAGAACAATGCAGCAAGAGGAGTACAAGTAATAACCAGCCCGTTCTTTATACGGAGAAGTTTTATCTCCCTCTTTGTTTGAGCTTCTCCCACTCAGACTGGTCCTATATTTGTGGTCTTTGAGCAACCAAAATCTTACAAGTATTTTTTCCCCTCAAACTAAAGAGCAGTTCTCTCCCTAAGAGGAATTCTGCCATTCCTCTAGAATAAGTGTCTCAAAACTCTACCAACATTAACAGTAGTTGCTCCTTCATGCTTCTTAAGGTTTAGAGCATCACCTCTTTAGAGAATCTTTTCTTTGTGTATTTTTAAATGGTCTTATTGAATGCCCCTCCCCCCCCACCTCCAACCGCCACCACACCCACCATGAGCAGCACATGGCCAGCCTGTCTTAGCTATTAACACACAACTGGTGGTGTTCCTTAGCTCACTAGTTTGTTTTATTAATATAGAGGGGGAGAATGGGGAAGATGTGATGCTGGTAATCATGTTTAACAAATTATTAAATGTTAGGTTGTGGGGGCACCTGGGTGGTTCAGTTGGTTAAACATCCGCCTTTGGCTCAGGTCATGATCCCAGGGTCCTGGGATAGAGTCCTGCATCAGGCTCCTCGCTTAGCGGGGAGTCTGCTTCTCCCTCTACCTGCTGTTCCCCCAGCTTGTGCTCGCTTTCTCTCTCCCTGACACATAAATAAATGAAATCTTAATAAATAAATAAATAAATAAATAAATAAATAAATAAATAAATATTAAGTTGTGAATATTTGCTGTTTTGCTTCCTGAGGAGACTTTTCTTTCCCTACCTCCATCTCTCTGGGACAGGAAAACAAGGGATCTCCCATAAAGAACTGCTTTTTTGCCCCTTTTCCTGCTTCCATTCTTGCTAGGACCTACGCCCTGCCTTACACACGCTTTGTAGAACAGATCATGTATGTCCTCCTTGTAAAGGTCAAAAAGTTAATGATTTCTTTGGAGTCTTCCAGCACAATAGATGAGATCTAAGGAGTGACTGGGCAGGGTCAACAAGAGTGTTTTCCAAGACCACTGATTCACCAGGACGCCTGGATCCAGGGCATTAGTGACTTATAAGGATGCCCAAACACTCCTCTTTGTTCCGGATGCCTGGGAAGACACATGCACCAGACCACAATCCTCAATAAAAATCCCAGACCCAAGCAAAGACCAGACTCTCCTTTCCTTTCTTGGTCTCCCAGATGCTCTGTCAGTATCTACTCTGTCTCTCTGACTTCAATAAACTCTACTCCCACTTCTTCTTGGTTCACGTTTGATTTCTATTTTGTGTGAAGCTAAGACCCTCTTGACTGGTCCTACAGGACCCCCCTCTGGGTCCTTGGACCTGGCCAACCTGCATCACCTCTGGGGTCTGAACAGTTCCTGCTGCAAGCCCACCGGTGACATGTCCCCCTTGCTCTAAGAAAGATTGGTGGATATTCAAAGAGATGTGAAGGGTGGCCAACCCCTAATTATGAACCTCCTTAATCCCAGCAAAATTACAGTAAGACTTCAAACAAAACACTGGTGACAAAGGCAATTGCCTCTCTTTTTCTGTTAGAAGTAAGTACTTGCTGGTTTATCTCTTCTAATGATATTTTGGGTCTTAAGGATATACTGTGGTTGTTGGCAGCTCTGGTAATGATATGGTTGGAAGGTTTTTAAGTGTCATTATTCAGTTCCTGTGAAGAAAATAGTTAAGGTCAACTATTAAAAATAAAATAAATAGGAAAAAACATCATTATCAGAGTAGAGGTGTGGCTAATGAAAATGGTTCCTATCATAGAAGGATTTCCTCTTTCCTCCCTTCTCCTCTTAGAGTCATAGAGTTTGGCCAAGGGAGATGGACGAACGGGTGGTTCAGGGCCTTGCTAGAGAGGAGGAGAGCAGCCTCTCCTGGAGGGAGGCCAGGACGGCCCTTCTTCCATGGGCTGACAGCACGATGCCTGCCCCAAGCTGCTTAATCTATCTTTGCCCCTTTTATTGGAGTGGGAGTGGGTGTGTGTTGGTGGTGAGGTGAGGGGCTGGTTCTCAAGGAAAATAATGTTGCAACTGAGAGACAGTTGTCCCAGGATCAATGAATTCCAAAGAAGAAAACCCACATCAGGGACTTAACCCTGGTCACCACTCTGCTGAGAGCTTCTAGTTCCTATCATTGTGACAAGCAATGTTCTAGGTTAGTTTCCTTATTGTATCAAGACAGGTGTGTTACATGTTCTAGGCAGAAGGAGCAGATATTACATCTGTGGGCTTGGTGCCTACATTCTAAGACAGAAGATGACAGAGAAAAGGCAGTAAGAATATGCCATATATAACCACCTTTCCTCTCAACATCAGCAACTTCATCTCTGGGTAAGGATACTGCCTGATCTTCCCACAGGGATGGTGAGATAAATGCTATTAAGTGCTTTCTAAAAGGGACAGGTCCTCTCTAGTGATGCTGTGGATTTTGTATGACCTGCTGTATTCATTTGACACTTTGCAAGTTATTTATCCTGTCTGGATCTAGTTTCCTCATCCGTTAAAATAGGGATGTTAACAGTACCTACTTCACAGGTTTATTGTGAAGTTTGAATGACTTAATGTATGTAAAGCACCTACAACAGTACTATCACTATTTGTATTGGTCAGAATGGTTGGGCTACTTAGCCCTTTTACTTAACACATAAGAATTTATTTCTCACTCACCCAGAGTCTGCTTGGTGTCCAAGGACTCCCCAAGACAGTCCCCTTCCATGGGGTGACTCAGGGTTCCAGGCAGTTTCCATCTTGTGGCTCCTTCACCTCATGATGGAGAAAGGTGAGTGAATGTCTTCAAAGAAGGGAGACATCCCAGGCAGCATTTACCCCTGGGATCCCACTCCCTTTTCCGTGCATCTGTGAGAAATGGAAGTGTAGCCTACATGGCTGTGGGCTTGACATGATTAGACACTAAGACCTAGTAGACAGATGTCCAGGGCTCTTGCACAGAAAAGATCCTGATGTATAGATTCTGGACAGTGGGAACCTTGTTTTCAGTTCTAGGTCCAAGCAGGGGAAAAATGAGTTTCATCCCCTTCCCCGCCCCCACCCCCCCACCCCTCTGTCACCATAACAGAAAGCACCAGTCCGGAAGGGCAGCAGGCAGCCCTCAGAGGAGAAACTGCTGGACATGGCCAAAGGATCACAGGCCCAGACATGGGGTACTTGCATGAGAGGGACCCAGGCATAAAAGCTCCAGCCTTTGGAAGCTCACATCCAGGCAAAGCAAAACCTTCCTTAAAAATCAGTTAGGAAAGGGGCACCTGGGTGGCACAGTCAGTTAAGCATCCAACTCCTGGTCTCTGCTCAAGTTGTGATCTCAGGGTCATGAGATTGAGCGAGCCCTGCATCTGGCTCCACACTCAGCACGGAGTCAGTTTGGGACTCTCTATCCCTCTCCCTCTGCCTCTCCCCCACCAATGTGTACTCACTCTCTCTCTAAAATAAATAAATAAATAAATCTTTTAAAAAAATCAGTTAGGAAAATCTCAATACTTCCAAATTTTACAGTAAGCAAGCATACAAGCAACTACTAAGGTTTAGTAATTAGGATGCAGAATCCGGAAGCAGGTATCTTGGCCTTAGAGCACCTAGAGACACAAAATCAGGAGTCCAGACTAGACCACAACTGTTTCTCTAGCCTTAGAGATGACTGAGTATCAGAGAAGTAGAACCAGAAATAGCATTTACAATTGTCTGTGTGTCACCTGTAAAATCTCCCTTAATGTCCACAACATATGAGGTATATACTTTTTATTTTTAACTGAGGCAGACACTGGTCACCCAACTGCCCTAAGTCTGGAGCAAGTTTAGATATGATGCAAAGTTTCTACAGACTGTGGCTCAGCCAGTGTCAGTGAGTCCGCTCCCTCTCTTGGTCAGGGAAGTGAGAGACCGGGCCTTCTAGACACAGCTACAACATGGGCCATGGATGGAGAGGCCCTGCAGGAGTATTTGAGTCAAGTATTGGAGTATTTTGAGTTCTGGCCTGGTGGGTTTCAGTAGTAGCTCTTCCTATCTGATGCACCAAATAATGCACAAATTATTAAACATCATTTCACAGGACGGAATTTAGTACAAATTGTAGTTGCTTCCTCTGCCCCTGAAGAGAAGCTTATGACTAATATAGCCTGAAGCAGTTTCCATTCAATTGGACCCTGAGTCCCTCACTCACTGTTCTGCACATGATCTTTCCCATGGGTGCCTGAAAGTTCTGGGTCGGTCCTGTTGACACAGGATAAATGAATGAATTCCTACCACAATGCACATGGCAAAGTCTGCTGGGGCCTAGAAGGTATTGTCTCTCCCTAAAAGTCTCTTTTTCTAACTGAGAACAATTTAGAGAGCAGTTTAGGTCTGGGGAGAAGACCATTCAATGCCCTCCCTCCCGGGCTGGAGTGGAGGGGTCTGGCCCCACAGCAGCCGGTGTTTATTGGGAGTTTCAGGCAAGTCTGGGCTTATGTGGCCATTTATAGCGCAGGCTAGCAGGTGCCTATTTATGTGACAGAACAGGGGGTCCACTGGGACAGAGCAAACCCAAGGGAAGGAGTTCCATGCGCAAAGATGATGATAGTTACTGAGCTGTTGGGGGCCCAGTAGGGCCCCTAACCCATTTTGTTGTCCTGCCTGGCCCTATGAACCTGTTTCACTCTGAGCCTGGGAAGGGAGTGTGGGCAAAACCAGGAAGAACAGCTTTCCCCCAAATCATGGTGAATTGGGTTACCAACACAGGAAGAAGAAGTCTCCATGAACTGGTAAAGATCCCAGCCTGATTTAGTGCACTGAGGACTCCAGAACATTCTATACAGCAGCACTGGCAATCGCAGAAGGTTTGTGCTCAGGGTGAAGGCTCGGCGGGAAGCCCAGTGCTGGCCTGGTGGACATGGCAGCTTTGGCTGTGATGGGAGGTGGTTCTCCAGGTGCCTTTGCAGGGGCTCTGGTTCAGCAGGAGCCACTATAGACACTCCCCAATGAGAGGAGACAAATGGTTTGGGGTGCGGGGTACGGGGAGAAGCCAGGGCATGCTATTTGTATCATTTTTGTGATCGTGATTTTCACCCCAGCCCTGGGGAAACCCGCATGCTGTAGTAGTCTACAGCCACAGGTTGAAGAAACATTCTATTCTCCCCTGGCTCCAAGTAAGAGTAGACACCCCACAACACCAAGCTATGAGGGACTATTATTACACCTCCCTAGGTCACCCCTTCTGGGATAATTAAGGCAAGATCAAGACATGAGCATGCCCTGGGCAAGGCTACAATTTAGCATGCTAGGGCAGGATAATTGATCATCCCTTCCAGCCAATATTCTTTATATACATGCTCAACGTTTACTTGGGAGAGAAACTGAGCTCTGTGCGAGGGATGAGCAGAGATCCCTGCTGGCAGGAGTCCGCATCCCCTCCTTTGGGTGGGACAATTCTCCATGTTCCCAAAGGCCCCTAGGGAGGCAGTTTCACCCTGCCGAGAATCAGCAGCAGAAATTGCTGAGCAGCACAGAAACTCTGCAGGTAACAGGGCTCCCCCTCTTACAGAGCAGCCTCTTACATTTTTGAGGATGTCAAGGACATACCTTTTGGAGGTCTTGTCCCCCTCAAAAGTGACTTATGAGAACACTTCTTTTGTTCGTACCTAGTATGTACTTAAGTTAAGAGCGGGTCTGGAAAGTCAAATTTTCTCTATTTCATTACATTTAGTGCAGCCTCATTGAGGCTGGTTGCCTGGCAAATCCCCCTTTAATCTGGCTCTGGGGGTATTGCTAACCTATCAGCCAGAAAGTGCTTTCTGGCTAATTTTCTGCTCACTTTAATTCTACTTACTGATTTGTAAATCCATAGCCTCACATTGAGGTTTTGGTTGAGGATACACATTTTTTACATCTCCTTACCCTTTGTTCTCCTTTTCTCCCTTCAGTTGGTCAGACTTCAAACCCATTTATCAAATACATATAAAATAGTTTCCTTGAAGTTCAGATTAAGAATACCAGAGTATTTGATTTTGTAGAACTGCATATTAATTTGATACCTATTTTTGCTGTACCTACTGCACCAACAGATTCAGAAAACAAGTTGTTTTTTTTTTTTAAGAAACTGAATGAGAGAGAGAGAGAGGGAGTGTGTGAGCACATGAGCATGAGTAGGGAGGGGCAGAGAGAGAGGGAGAGAGAGAATTCCAAGCAGGCTCCATGCCCAGCATGGAGCCCAACAAGGGGCTTGATCTCACGACCCTGATACCATGACCTGAGCTGAAATCAAGAGTCATGTACTTAACTGACTGAGCCACCCAGGCATCCCTGAAAACAAGTTTCTAAAATGAACACCAGCTCACATAGCTCTCAATGTTTGTCCTCCTTTGGTAGCTCCCCAATATCTGTGTGATTAAAGTCAATATTCTCTGGCTTGATATTTAGGCCTTTCATGATCAAACCTCACCTCTTTTTCCACTGTACTCTCCAAGATTCCCTCCCGTGCACTTTGCCTTGTACCCACACTAAAAATGATAAGCATTGCAGGATTACAACAAAAAGCTCTTAGAGACAGACACCCAATTATCCAGCAGGCTCCCAGGACACTATATGAACTTCCTGATGCATCTGGGAAAACAACGATGTGACATCTCCAGCCCAACTTGTAGTACTAAATACTTACAAATTCAGCATGCATCAGACCCAATGCACAGCTCAAATCACCCACAGTCCTCCCATTGCTCAGCTCCCTTCTGTCATCACGGCAGCCCACACCTAGTAGTAAACAGTGAGAACCCCTGACAAGAGAAGGAAGACATTAAACTTCAGTGTTTGTACTCTAGAGTCTCATGTAGCTGTCCAGTTTTCTCTCCTTGTTACATAAGGATTAATACACAATCCTTGAAAGCCCCATCTGAGTTAGGGCAGAGAAACCTCCGTGTCTTCCAAGCTGCCCATGATGGGGTCACAATATCTCCCCAGCCTTATAAAATAGCCAAGTAAGTGACATGAGAGTTTCCCTTCATTGGACAATAGGCAGCAAGGGCAGTAACCTCTGAGAGAAGGGATATAAATGAGATGAGACATACAATGGCCTCAATTTATTGCCTGTCGAGTTTCTAGGCTGATGTTCAGAGAGGCAGGGTCCAAACAGAGCTTGACAGTTTGGCTGAGTTGAGCTTGACAGAGTTCAAAGTTTAGAGAGGCCAAACTGGCTAGAATTTCCAGGGCAAAATACCAGAGAGGAGGGAGTTTCACCGAGAGCTCCAAAAATCTGCAGAGGGATCCTGTGGAGTGTGTGGGATAAGGACTGATCTGACTATGCAAGGACACTACCTGAGGCCAGGAAAAGAATCATTAGAAAGGAGTGGGCAGGAGCCCCTGGGTGGCTCAGTCAGTTAAGCGTCTGCCTTGAGCTCAGGTCATGATCCCAGGGTCCTGGGATTGAGCCTCAGGTCGGGCTCCCTTCTCAGTGGGGAGCCTGTTTCTCCCTCTCCCTCTGCCTGCCCCTCCTCCTGCTTGTACTCTCTCCCTCTGTGTCAAATAAATAAATAAAATCTTAAAAAAAAAAAAAGGAATGGGCAAAAAAAAAAAATGGAGATCACACAAGGCTAGAAATAATTTATGTTCCCATCAGCCAGGGTGGGAAGACCTTATAATACAGTGGGTATTGAGTACAGATTTCAGAAGATACTGCCTTAGTGGTGAGACTAAATTAGCCCTAGATCTGCCCTAACAAAATGTGAAAGCAAGCCTTGAAATGATTGCTCCCTAGAACAAACAATGTACAAAGGTAAACAACATAATCCATAAAATTTGTACTCTTTAGCATATAATGAAAAATTATCAGGAGTGCAAAGAACCAGGAAAATGTGACCTATAACTACAAGAAAAAAGTAATAATATAAATAGGTTTTCAAAAGACACAGATCTTAAAATTAGCACACAAAGATGTTGATACAGCGATTATAAATATACTCCTTATCTTCAAGAAGATAAAGGAAAACCTAAACATGATGAGAGACATGGGAGATATAGAAAAGCCCCGAATCAAATTTTTAGAGATGAAGAATATTATATATTAAGTGAAAAATACACTAGATGAGAGTACCAGCTGATTAAACATTGCAAAAGAAAGATCAATGAATTTGAAGACATAGTAGTAGAAATATTTAAAATGAAAGCGAGTAAAAAGATTATAAAAAATACAAAAAGCATCAGTGAGCTATAAGATTATATCAAGCAATTGAACACATGTATAATTGGAGTTCTTTTTTTTTAGTTAACATGTAGTGCAATATTTGTGGAGTAGAATTCAGTGATTTATCACTTACATACAACACCCAGTTCTCATCACAACAAGTGCCGTCCTTAATACCTATCACCCATCTAGCCCATCCCCCACCCACCTCCCTCCATCAACCGTCAGTTTGTTCTCTGTTGTTAAGAGTCACTTATGGTTTGTTTCCCTCTCTCCTTTTTTTCTTTTCCCCTTCCCAAATGTTCTTCTGTTTTCTTTCTTAAATTCCACATGAGTGAGATCATACGGTATTTGTCTTTCTCTGACTTATTTCACTTAACATAATATACTCTAGGTCCAGCCACATTGTTGCAAATAACAAGATTTCATTCTTTTTGATGGCTGAACATTTAATGCAATTCCTATAAAAATGCCACCAGCATTCTTCACAGAGCTAGAACAAACAATCCTAAAATTTATATGGAACCACAAAAGACCCCAAATAGCCAAAGCAATTCTGAAAAAGAAAAACAAAACTGAAGGCATCACAATTCCGGATTTTAATTACATTACAAAGCTGTAGTCATCAAGACAGTTTGGTAATTGGAGTTCTATGGGGGAAAAAAAAAACAGAGTGAGAAAGAAAAAATATCTGAAAAAATAATGACCAAAAATATCTAAATTTGATGAAAATTATAAAACCACAGATAGACTAATCTCAACAAACCCCAAGCAAAAGAAATATGAATAAAATGACAACAAGGTATATCATAATCAAATTGCTTAAAAACAAATGATAGAAAGTCTTAAAAACATCCAGAGAAGAAGACATATTAAATAAAGGGGCTAAAGACTGCAAATTTCCCATCAGAAATTATGCAGACCAGAAGACCACAGAGTGACATCATTAAAACACTGAAAGAAAAACTGCCAGCCTAAAATTCTACACTCAGCCAAAACATCTTCAAAAAAATGAAAGCAAACTAAGGGGAAGTTGAGAGAATTTATCATCAGCAGACTAGCGTTACAAGAAATATTAGAAGGAATTTCTTAGGCAGAAAGAAAGTGATACCATTGACAGTATACAGAAGAGCAGGGGAATGGTAAACATGTAGGTAAATGGAAGTATATATTGCCCCCTCATCTTTCAAATCGCTTTAAAAGATAATTGACTGCTCCAAGCAAAAGTAGTAACAATGTATTGCTGAGTTTATAACATGTGTAGCAATCGTACATTAGAATGTATGGCAATAATAGCACAAAGGCCTGGAGGGGTAAGCATACTGTTGGAAGGTTCTTAAACCATACACGAAGTAGCATCATAACATTATTTGAGGTAGACTGTGATAAGTTAAAGATGTGCATTGTGGGGGCAGCTGGGTGACTCAGTCCGTTAAGCCTCTGACTCTTGGTTTCAGCTCAGGTCATGATCTCAAGGTTGTTAGATCAAGCCCCATGATGGGCTCCATGCTCAGCATGGAGTCTGCTTGAGATTCTCTCTCCCTCTCCTCCCCTTCTCCCCCTCTCCCCTGCTCTCTCTCTTAAATAAATAAATAAATAAATAAATAAATAAATAAATAAAATCTTAAAAAAATAAAGATGTACATTGTAAACTCTAGAGCAACCACTAAGACAAGATAAAACAAAGAGTTATAGCTAATAAACTCATTATAGAGATAAAATAGATTAGGATAGGGACATGCTCAAGGTCATCAGTACTTAACATCCATATATCAAAGGGAAATGAACAAAACTACAAAGCAAACATAGGGAAGATAAAGGACTTGTGTCTCCCTATGTAACTGTGGACTAGTCATGAAATGCAACCACAGGGTGTCCTAAGATAAAAGGTAACATAGATGTCATTGGCACCACTAATCTTAGAGAAACACATATACGTTTTTAGAGAGTGATATTAACCGACACAAAAGGCACCATCCAGGGACACAAAGAGAGAGACACGCAGGCCAAATTGGTGAGACAGGTGTAAGATATTGACTCCACCTTTCCCCCTTCAGCTGAGGACTCAATCTAGATCAACCCAATTCCATTTTGAGAATTCTATTTTTAAAACCTCTCTACCACGAAGGACTTGTAGTTACCCAAGTCAACATATGTTCACATGTTCTTCTGTCTCCTCTGCCTACAACACCCTTCCCTATCTTGTCTCCCTGGCCAAGTCCCAATCGACCAGTAAGTTTTGGTTAATGAATCACCTCTCCTGCGATGCACCGTCTGCTCTCTCCAGGTGATTGCCACTGGGTTCCCACAGCACCTGGAGCACGACTCTAGCTTAGCATCTCTCGCACAGAATTGTGTTTTGCTATTTATTTTCCCCCAGATGAGGAGGTCTCGAATCACCTGCAAGGCTTACTGCCACCCTCCTCTCCGCCCCCAGAGTTTCAGATTTAGTAAGTCTGGGATGGGGCCCAAGAATTGGCATTTTTAACAAGCTTTCAGGTGATGTTGATGCTGGCCCAGGGACTATGTCAATCAAGACAGTATAAAGTTCTTACAGGGCACAAACAATGTTCTATTTATCATTCTATCCCTCATACCTAGTATGATGCTGGCACAAAGTAGATGCTTTGTATATATTTTTGTAGATGGATGAATACATGAATTCATTAAGATATAGTCTACTGGCACCCCTAGAAATCATTATAGCTTCTTTACCAAATAACCCTGTGCAACAGAGTACTGATGTAAAAACCATCAAAGAAATATTGAAGTATTTGTCTTTATATCTTGCGGTCTTCCTCTCCCGCAAATTAACTTTGAGACAATTTGAAAAGTTAAAACGCCAGTAAAACAGGACACTTACAAATAAAAAATCGAATAAAAATTAAAGCAGTTTCAAGCAGTAGGTACATAGAATGTTGGGGTACATTTCTGAAATCAAAGGCAAAAATTAGCTCTGTGCTTCAGAACTTAATGCAAAATGAGGAACACTTTGGGCAGGAGAGAGTTAAATAAAGAAGTGAAGGGAGAAAAGTGTTTGGAGCCCTTTTAACTGATTGTCACAGGGCAGAGAATGGGAGCCCATGGTGACATCCTGCCATGACCCTCAGACCTTCCAAAGATTCCATAAAATGCATATTAAATTACTAGATATTATTAAATTATTAAATATGTAAATATTATTAAATATATTAAGTTACATCCATTAAATTCTAATATGCTGAAATTGGCCAGAGTGGTTCCTGTTTTCTGCAGCAGCATCATGATGGGTAGACACCCCTGAGCAGTAAAATACATACGAGAGAGGCGTCAGGGTTTCTGGGCTTCATGAAGGCCATTGCTCCAAGAATCTCCTCTACAGATTTTCCTGGGCTGCGTTGGTGGGCATTGTCCCTGAGAGACCCAACAAAGTCCAGTTTCTGAAACCTTCTTGGAAGCGGCCCAAATGAGAGGCTCTGGTGAGCTGTCTCCTTAAATGACATCTTGTTTTTCTAGCCACAAATAGTATGTTGTAGATAACACATTATAGCGGGCAGTTATTCCTACTGTTAACCCCATTTACAGGCGAGACTACCGAGGGGAGAGTCCGAGTGGTTAATGATGCATCCATCGTCTCAAAGTTGGTACTCCATTAAGACAACTGGACCCATTCCCATGACCTCAGCTGCAGCCCAATATCTCCAGAAACTCTGTCAGCTCTGACTGGATTTCGAACAGCATTGTATTTCTTGATCTAGGGATGCTGCCTATCTGTTTTTATGTCTATATTTGCAAATTTGACAAATGTCAAAATAAAAAAAAACCCACAAAAAGAAGTATATTTTTGAGAGGAAAAAAAAAAACCCTAATAATGGCAGAGACAGAACTGACTTGGTAAATTTTCAGTATTGGCTTTAAATACAGTATTATACTCCTCAGCTCCTTTTGTAATAGTCATGTGCCAGGACAAGGAGAAAACCATGTTTACCATCTGTTACGCTCTCACACTTGGCATCTTATGAGATGTCACTTTTCAACGAAAGAGCCATCATCAATTTCAGGTCAGGCAAAGTAATGGGTGATTAACTTTATTTTTCAAAGAGACTGTAGAATTTTTGCTTGTGGTATTCTATTCATAACTGGATGGGTAGGTATTAGAAAGTAGAATTAAGAAGATACTTGAAGTTGTGCATTTTCCGTTTCTTATAAAATATGCGCAGTATTCTGGCATTTCTATTGTGCTTCTATTAAGGACAAGGAACAGATCCTTCAGTCTCCTCCAGTGAGAGCAGATCTCTTGCACAGAAGCAAGCTCTGTAGCCTGGTTGGGCAAATCCAGGTTGCTGGTTGTGGCTCGGCCTGCGCCACCTCCCCCTTGGTTAGTGAAACTCTGCAGGGAGCCAGCTCTGTGTCAGCTGGGTTGAACATGTCAGGACATAATCAGTTTTCTTTGTCGGTTTCTCTGCTTTATCTGATTACAAACTATTTCCTCTCTATCACTTTCCATAATAATCAGGCAGAAGATTTGATCATTCACCACTCCCTCCCTCTGCAGTAACTTTTATTCTGTAGTGTGTGATACAGGCAATTAGTCCCCCAAAACCCCTCTCTGGGGGATCTGTGAGCCAATCATCATGGGGATACTTTAAGCCACACTTCTGGAGAGCCCAGGAGGCGGTGGTGGAGGTGGGTGGGAGGGCATTTAGATCTAGACCACTCTCATATTTCCTTCGGCAAAGAAGCAGAGTTTGTTTCTCTGTGAAGCTATTCTTGATCGAGGGCCTCTTAGGATTTAGGTCCTCTTCATATATGATATTGTCTTAAGTATTACAAGAGCTCTCCAAGGGAGCTATTATCCTGATTTTTACAGCAGAGAAATTTGAGGCTTAGTGAGGTGGAGGTGAAGTAATCTGCCCAGGGTCATGCGAGTTTCACTGATTCTAAGGTACAGGCCCTTTTCACCTCCATACCTAGGTGTCCTGGTTGTTTGTCCCTGTTCCTGGGGCTCGTGGGTCTAGGGACGGAGTTCCTGTGGAGTCTCCTTCTCCCTGCCCCATTGCCCCTCCCACCTATCTTCTCAGCCACGTGAGAAGCTTCCTGAAGGCAGAGACTCTCAGTGTCCAAGATCCATGGGTGCGTGCTGGGTGGTTGGTAGTCAGGGCACGCAGACACCTACATGTGATTTTTTTACCCAGTGACTGACTTCAGTACAGTTATGTGCTCCCGAGGTGAATTTTAATTTTATTTACATTTTTATCTTCTCTGTTTGAAAAGTGGGTGTGGCTCCTTCCTGAGGTTTTGTGTTCTCTTTCTGGGGATCACCTTGAACCGGTTCTCGGGTAGGTCCTCACAAAGAGTCAGATGCATGATCTTTTCCTCTGTTTGCTGGGAAGGGCGAATGGGTGCCCTCAGCACCACCTTGGCAAACTCTGGAGATACTGATGTCAGGAGCCTTCTGAAGAAACCAAGGGAATGTGACTCATCTTGAATCTGGCTTTGGCACTTTCTTCTCGAGAAATTCTTAATGATCAAAGAGTAATTTCCCGACAACGCTGTGCACCTGTCTGCCAGTTACTCTCTGGGTCTCTCAGCCCCGCTAAGCCTGCCTGGAAGATGACTACTAGGTCATAGCCTTCTGTCTTCCCACAGGGATTCATGAACACCAGGCACGACCTTAAGATCCCACTGCCCCAAGGTCTCAGGGTTTTCTCAGAAAGGGCACTGTGGGGCTGCAGTGCAAACACTCACCACTGTGGTTCTCGATCACACAACAAACAAAATGGGAGGGCAGAAGATAGTGTTCGCCCCACTTCCTAAGTGTACCCTCGGAAGTCGTGGGCACTTTTTAATCACATAGCCTTCCATCCCTGCGGAACTCGTCATCACAGCCCTGGGGCAGAACACCATCAGTCCTGGGGGAACCTGTTGGGGCAGCAGAGTGACCAGTGGGAAAGGGGCCTCATATGTCTCTCCCAGCACCTGCCCAGACCAGGGCTGTGCAGTCTGGCCTGCACAGAAAAGTCCGATGGTGAAAGCAAGTTAGGGGTCAGGGCATGAGATGGGTCGGGGGATGGTTCAGGAATAGGTGAACTTTCCAGAGGCCCCGCAGGAGGCCACTCCTCCATGGCCATGGCCGCAGGGCATGGCAGGGTTGTAAAGAGGCAGTGAAGGGTCAAATGCAGTCCTCTTGAAGGACTAGGGTGTGCTGGATGGTCTCCAAGTGTTCCTTCAATTCCCTGTCATTTAACACCCATTTTGTGAGCTCGTGCTTTGTGCTAGGAGCCGGGTACACCGTTGCTGCCCCCGAAAAGCTGACAGTTTTATGGTTAAGGGGCTATAGAGTTCAAGAACAGTTATATTGGTTTTCTAACCACACGTATATCTTGAGCTAGACAAAAAGCTAATAAAGCAGTGAAGCCATCAGCTGGGTGCTAAAATTGCAGAACAAAATTTGTGAGGTGTCAGTCTTCTGTCGGTTTTGGAACAAACAGCTGTGGGCTAATGGGAAGAAAGGTGTGGGTGTGGGGGCCACCCAGAGATGGGACTCAGATCTTGGTGTCACTCTCCATGTATCATTTTACATTTGAAGAAATGTCTCTGTTTGTAGGCTCTGCTGATGCTAGGTGGTAGAAAGTTCATGTGTTGCTTGAGATTCAAGGCAGGGCCTCTCTGCTCAAGGCTGCTCGAATTTACAAGCATTAATTTGTAGGAATTTATATAACACAGCCTATATAATACAGTTAAGTTGAATCTAGTGCATCTTGTTGGGGAAAGCATGGATTTAGAACCAGACACATCCATCTCCTGTCTGCCATCACTTGGCCACTGTGCCACTTGGTTCAAGAGGTTGGGCCTGCCATTTCTTGTTGGCAAAATGGGAATAATAATAAAGACTTTCTGGAATTATGATGAGGATTAGAGAAGATCATACATTAAAGATGCTAGCCCAACCCCAGCACACAGCAGGCAGTTATAAAAACATTTCCTGGGTTTGCACAAACAAATGCATCTGTCCCCATTGGGTTTTCACAAGAGTTTGAGGAGCCAGAGCTGGGAAATGGGGGCCCAAGACAGGAGATTGGCCAAAGAGGGGGACAGACTCAGAGAAGCAGAGCCATGAGGAACCTCCTGGTGGGCAGCTCAGCAACATCATCAGAACCACGGTCAGAGTTGAGGTCAGAAAAGCAGGGAGGCTGTGATGGGCATGTGTGCCCACTTCCCAAATACCTTTTGAGTCCATCCATATCTACTCATCCCACTGCCACTGTCTGAGATCTGGGCACCTGGGATCCTCCAAGCGCCTCCTAACTCATTTCCCAACCTCCCCCCATTCTGTCCATCTGCTCCTCTACTCTGTGGTGAGAAAGATCCACCTGGGCTCACAACCCTCATGATTGCTCATTGCCTTCAATATAAACATGTCCTCCCATGGTTTCTGATACCTGCTGGATCTAGTCCCTCCCATCCTGTCAGCTAGCCTCCTTGCTGACAGCCATGCTGAAGACACGCCATTCCTCCACCTTACCTTGTTCCCTGTGGTCTCTGGGTCTTTGCACATTCTGTTCCCCATGCTTAGAACACTCTTAGCCCTCACCCTGTTTTCTGGTGTCTTCTATTCATCTTTTAGACTCCTGATTCTACATGATTCTTCCTCTGGGAAGCCCTCCTTGCCTACCTGTCCAGCCCCAGACTGAGTGGATAACCACTCTAATCCCTAAGTTGCGTGAAGGCACCTCACACGGTAGATGGTATACAGTGGCATTCAATACGTGTCTGCTGAGTGACTAGATCTCCCTGGCAGAGATGCTGCAGGACGCCAGGCAGATAGTGTTGAAATAATTTATTAGAAGCTCTCACCTAGGTTTTTTCCACCTGTGTCAGTCAGGATTCCAGCAGGAAAACAGATGGCTCAAAAAACAAAAAACAAAAAAGCAGGGTAATCTAGAAGAGTGTGACCAAGGGACTTTTTATAAAGGTGTAGACAGAGTCAAGGGAATCCAACAAGGAAGGGCAAAACACCTGCCCTGGGACTAAGGACAGTGGGAAGCCACCACCTCCTTGGGCCTGACAGGACAAGAGAAGATGGAGGGTTACAGAAACTCAGAGCTACAGCTCTGAGTCAGTCAGAGGAGAGCCCTGCTGGGTAAGAGCAGGGGCCTTCGGCTGAGGAAGGCGGCCACTGCCCATCCGGGCCTCCCTCTCTTACTCGCACCTCCACTGGCCAAAACCAACAGGCAGCCCAGGGATGAGGAGCCCTGTCAAGGCAGTAGCAGACCTCTGGGCTCCAAGCGGAATGGAGCGAGATGGTGTGTGACTGCAAGGGAGAAACAGAATATCCAGTTGTTCTAATCACTTATCAAATAACCTGTCCTAAACTATCGGAGGTAACAGCTTCTACCTGCTGTTGCTAATGCTTCCATCCCTTGGAACGGAATGATGTTGACCTGCCAATTGAATACACAGGTAATAGAAATGATTTAAAAAATACTTTCATTTGGGGCGCCTGGGTGGCTCAGTCTGTTAAGCGTCCGACTCGTGATTTCAGCTGTGGTCATGATCTTGGGGTTGTGAGATCAAGCCCAGTGTGAGGCTCCACACCAGGCATGGAGCATACTTGGGATTCCCTCCCGCCCTCTCGCTCTGATCCTCTCCCCTCTGCCTTAAAAAAAAACAAACAAACTTTCATTTAACTGAAAGGATTAAGATTTTTTAAACTTAGTTCTCTTTGGACTCAGTGTCTTATTTGTCATTTAATAAAAGTAGATTTAAAATTTTAGTTCCAGTTTTAAAAATCTTTGCAATCCAGTTTTAAAAATCCGCTTTGAGATTTGCCCCATACTGAGATGTAACTCAGTCTCCAATCTGCAAGTCAGTTTGCCCACCGCCAAATAGGCTAAGGTCTGAGCAAGGGCCTTTTGTCTGGAGCGAGAGGCATCTCTTTCTGAGGTGTGGAACATCTCAACAGAGACAGGTGTGAGTTTCCCCACCATCTGTCCTTTGGTCATGCAAATTAGATGTAGGATCCGGAGATACCTTGCAATTTGAGGGTTAATATGTCGTTACACGGAAAATGTCAGTACGGAGTCAAGCCTCTTCCTACTGGAACAGACTCATGCTTCTTCACTTGCGAATCCATAAATAGCTTCCTGTCTGCTGAACCCTGGTGTGCTGGGATAATTCAAAAGTCAGACAGAATGCAAAGGCTCCCTGTGTGTACTAAGTGCTTGCAACACCATCTGCTTTTGTCTGTATTTAGGTGCCTAGTTTGTTAGCTCAGAGTGCTAACAAGTTAAGGTTGCAGGGGCCACATGCTACCCAGGACTCATTTCATCTAAAGGAAACCTAATATTCAAACAGAATCCGAGGAACCACAACTGAAGACTTTTGCATTTATCTGCCACCTCCTTCATTCTTCACCAAGCTCAAAGTTCTTTCCTTGAGGGGCTCTAGCTTTGAATAGCCACACATTTGTGGGATGCGGAGCCTGCTCTGTTTCAGGACTGCTTCGGTGGACCACGGACACCTCTGCATAGGGCTGGTTACAGCTGACATGTGCATGGTGTGTGCGTGCTATGTGGACTGCATGTTTGTGCCCCCCCCCCCAAAGTCACATGTTGAAGCCCGAATCCCCTATGTAATGGTATTAATAGGTGGGGGTTTTGTGAGGTAAGTAGATCAGGAGACTGGAGTCCTCATGATGGGATTAGTGCCTTTAGAAGAAAAGACGCATGAGAGATCTCTCTTTCCCGAGTGGGGACACAGGAAGAAGGTAGCCATCTGCATGCAAACCAGAAAGAGAGCTCTCACCAGACCCTGGATCTGCAGACGCCTTAATCTTGGGACTTCCAAGCCTCCAGAACTGCGAGAAAGAAATGTTTGTTGTTCAAGCCAGCCAGTGCAGGTTATCTTGTTAATAGCAGCTTGAACTGACTGAAACAGTGAGTATGTGGGGGGATATATGATGGACACTATGTTAAAATAGTTTTCTCTAAGATTCCTTGAGTGAAACAGTTTGCATCTTGTTTGTTACCCCACAACCTTAAAGAAACTGTGTCTTTCCAGGAGAATTGGCTCAAATATGTATAAATGTTGGATTTCCTATTCCCCTTTTGGCTTTTCATTCAAAATATGGCTTGTGGAAGAGCAACTTTGCATAAGAAATGTGGGGAGCAAAGCTGGGGAAGGGAGAGGGAGGAAAAGAAGGGGGTTGTGTCAGGGTGCTCTTATAGGCCAGCCGTGAGGGGTCCCTTTGTGTTACTAGCGCAGAGAGAGGTCAAGGCCATGTGCATGGGGTCTAGAGCAGGGCGGATGCCACAGCCGCAGAGCAACAGCACGCAGTGAGCTCGATCTCCCCAGTCAATGGGGCCCCCGCTAAGTCAAGCAGAGGCAAGGACAGGAACTGAGGGGCGGGAGTTTGCTGTCAGGACACATAGGGGATTCGGGAGGGTGGGCACCGGCAGAACCTGGTGAGCCCACAGGCAGTGTCTCTGCTGGGCTGGGGCGCCTTGTGAAGACCCCAAGTCTGAAACGAACCAGCATAAGACAAAACTTGGAAAGGGTGAGGGTGATGTGCTTTGGAGGCTCAGATACTGGACTCCATCCCGGTTCTGCTCTGCACAGCTGTGAAGGCACCAGTCCCTGATCTTCCATTTCTTTTTTTTTTTTTAAGATTTTATTTATTTATTTGAGACAGAGAGAATGAGAGAGAGAGAGCACATGAGAGGGGGGAAGGTCAGAGGGAGAAGCAGGCTCCCTGCCGAGCAGGGAGCCCGATGCGGGACTCGATCCAGGGACTCCAGGATCATGACCTGAGCCGAAGGCAGTCGCTTAACCAACTGAGCCACCCAGGTGCCCATGATCTTCCATTTCTTCCTCTGTAACACAAGCCTTCCTCCTTTCGGTGAGGACTACAGGTGAGCCCATAGGAGGTTCTCAGGAAATGGTAGCAGTTGCCTTTATTGATGCAGGAATCAGTGAACTGGGTACGGTAGATTTTCCAGAATCCACAAGTGTTTGCTGACACAAGAAAAGGTGTACATGCTCTTGTTAGGGCCCTGTCAATGTTCGGGGTGATCCTGGCTGCTCAGATTCTTGTTAGCAAGTCTGCCCCTGCGGGGGGCCCATGGGCATCGCTCCCCACGTTCTGCACCTGAGACTTGCCACCAGGCCACCCTGCCACCACCCATTGGTTCAAATCCTCTCTGGAACAGTTTCCATTCAAGACTTAGAGAGACTCAGTTTGCCAATAGCACATTCTGGTAAGAACCAGGAATGATGTATAATCTCAAAGTTCTTAGCACAGTGGCTTTGCAAGAAATAGACATTAATAATGTTTTTGAAATTTACTTGGACATTGCCAACAAGCTTGCACGCCCATGGTCAGGAGAAGCCACCCATTCTTTAAATAAAGGTACGTTGAGCATCATTGTGGCAGGCACTGAATGGGACTGGAGGTGAAGACAAGGACCCTGGCTTCATGGGGTCTGGCTAGTGGAGAAGGCAGATGTGATTCAAAGAATCAGGCAAGGCGACCAGGGACAAGGATGAGAAAATGTGACTGCTCATCACAGACGCTCACAGCCTGAGCTGCCCAGAGGAAGGAGCAGGTGGTGGTGGCATCCTCCCGCCGCCGCCCCAGGAACCTGACCTTCTTTTTGCTTCTCTCCCCATTTCTGATTCTCCCTCCCCTCTCCTCTCTCTCTCCCTCCGAAAGCCACCGCCTGGTTTTATCTGGAGGAAACGTGACATTCTTACTAGGAATGTGATGGTATTCCAAATAAATGGAAAAGCAGAGCAGGGAGACTGCATCACAGGAGCTTAGGTTAAAAAAAATAATAATAATCATGATGAATGTCCTTGTCCTCGGAGAAACAGGCTTGCATCTCACTATATGAGAAATGGCTGCCTGAGGCATCAGGGGTGTAAATGTGCTTTCCTGAGATTTCAGTTGGTGCTGTAAAATACCAAGGCTGTGGGGAGACTGAGAAAAAAACAAGGGGCTGGAGCCACAGATGGGTGGAAGTCTCACTGATTCCTATAGAAATAGAGCATTTAAAATTAGCTTAGTATAAAAATAATCAGGGATGTGGGGTTGATTTACTATCTATATTCGCCACTGCTTGATTCAATTTCTGTTTTGAGAAATCTATCACGTATCCAGTTTCCTCCAAAGACTCAGTCCCAGCTCTGGGCCCCCCGGGACGGTGGCCACTGCTGTGTCTTGGGGGTCTGGGGAGCTCCAACCTGGGCCGCCAACCTGGCGCCTCAGAGACTGGGCTCTTGACCTCTGAGTCTTCTGTTGCCTGTGCCTGGCAAAATTCTGAGTTTCCTCCTTCACAGCATCTTGTTACATTCCCAAGTGCAGAAACCCTTGAGCCTTTTTATTTCATTATATTTTATTATTTATTTATTCCCCCCACAAGACTAACTCCTACAGCCACACAAGGGAGCCCGGGCCCAGGCCTCAATCATTAAGAACCAGGCAGGTAAATCTTTAAAAAAAATTGAAAGCATAGGGCAGGTCTCAAGCCAGAAGGCTAAATGGTCTTCTGGTGGTTATGGTACGTTGTGTTTATAAAGTAATATCATGGGTATAAATTTGTTCCAAGAAGTATGAACTGCAAGAACTGTTATATTCCTTCATTCTCCTGGGTCGTTCCGCACCTGGTCCAGCCCCCCACCACCACAGTGGTGGCAGAGCGGACTTCTGTCACTTTGAGGGTGACCCCTCCCTAGGGAAGCAGGAGGTGCTGCTGTCTTTCAGAGAAGTCCCTGCCCTTCTGTGCCTCTTGCCCGTGACCTTGGGTACCTGCCAGGAAGGAAGGCTTGCTCAGGATCCATGCTGAGGCTCTGGTGTCACCGGGGACCAGCGGCCACTGCCGTTAGGGTCCCACCAACCCCCAGGGCTCCCCTGCAAGTGGGACGGGGGCCCCACTTCACCCTCCCAGGCTTGGAAAATCCTACGGTCCTGTCACAGTGCTCCTGCCCCTCACGACCTTCAGAGGCTACTCCCCTGTGTTTATAAACCCAAACTAAAAAAAAAAAAAAAAAGGCCTAATGCCCACACGCAAAAGAATGAAGTTGGGACAGGTGAGAAACGAGAGTGACTGTTTAATGAGCACAGGGTTTCTCTCTCAGGGCGCTGCTGAGGGCAACGAGTCGGGGCAGTCTCAGCTTTGAACCTGTTGAACCTTCCGTGACAACTTCAGTTAAACTCCCAACATTTCCTGAGCGCGGCGGGGCCCTGACCACGCATCCTGCCCCTGCCCCCTGGCCCAGCACCACAGTCTCAGCTCCTTCCAGAGGGGCTCTGCCAAGTCCCAAGAGGGGTCTCATGGAAGGGGCCGAAAAGAAGCTCCAGGTGTCCATGGCATCCTCCGTTACTTGTCCCCTGTTTCCTGGGGGCTGGGGCCAGGGGGTGTTCCTCAGACTTTCAGGACCACGCAGGGCCGGGTGCGGGGGCTCAAGGGAAACAACACTGGGGCCATCTGTGTCCAGCTTCCACTCAGGTTTCAAGGGAAAGGGTCTGCCGTGTGCGGTGTAGCCATCCAGGCAGGTTGAGATGTGGAAATGGGGTGGGAGAAGGGGCCCAGCTGTAGGGTCACACTCAAGCCCAGCCTCAAGGAGCACAGAGGTGGTTCACCAGGCACTTAATAAGAGTTAGCTGATGGGTAAGCAAATGATAAGCCGTCCAGCTGACCAAAGGCTGGGCCAGGCCACGGGTTCTTTCCTCAGCCCTACAGGGTAGGTTTCATCATCCCTTTCTACAAATGATTCAGTGAATGAAGCTTCTTCCTTCATTCACAGGCCCAGGAGCCCACGTCAGGGGGTCAGACTGCCCACAAACAACCGCAAGGGAAGGCAATTCTTTTCTTTTTCTTTTGTCTTTCATTTTATCTTATTTCCTCCTATGTTTATTATGGTGATGGAATTATTGGAGAAAGTCACGGAGATACTAAAACACAAGAGTTACAGGTTTAAAGCCAAAGCTCATTTTGTGGCTCATTCGGTTAAGCATCAGACTCTCGATTTTGGCTCAGGTGACAATCTCAGAGCCCTGAGACTGAGGCCCACGTAGGCTCCTCACTCAGTGGGGAGTCCGCTTGAGTTTCATTCCCTTTGCCCCTCCCCCTGCTCACACTGTTGCTCACTCTCACAGTAAAAAAATGAATCTTAAAACAAAACAAAACAAACCCAACAACAATAAAGGTTTGTAGATAAGAAACAGGGAGGCAAAGATAAAAGGCCAGCAGCGTTGGCCTGTAGTCTGGGAAATGAGCAAGGCTGTCATTAACCTAAGTCGTGGTAGTGTGGTAGTTGGGTCACTAATAATATTATCACCACTGGTAATCAGAAGATGCTACTATGGATGGGCTGGAGGACCTCTCGGGGTCTGGGACTGCCTGGTAGGTACATGAAATCTGGACATCCAGCAGGACATCGGGTTCCTCGAGAGAGGGCAGAGCTGCCGTAGGACGACCTCCAGGCCCTGGAAGAAAGATGCAGAGTAGAAAACAGGAGGCACTCTGCCAACAGCACTGTGTCCCCATGGCAGTTTGTGACCCAGGCTTTTCTTTTCCACAGCTGAGTCAGAGCTTGGGTGAGAGGACAGGAAGGAGCCTTTCCATGCCATTGCTTGATATCTGAAGGTCCCTTAATGCTAGAACGTTCTTTCAGCGTCTGACTGTGCACTAGAGAATGTGGGCAGAGGAGGATGGGCACTCCTAGCCTAAGCAGGAGCTCTGTCATTCCCATCAGTCTACAGCGACCCTGATTTGCCCCATGGAACCTTCGGGCACTTTTGGGGGGCTTTCTGACTTGAGTAAAGATCAACAAATACTCTACTGATAAGGGTTTGGCACATCACCTTAGCATCCCTCTCACAGGAGGACATAGGGTAAATCTGCCATTACTGTGGGTGATGGCAGAGACCAGGGTCCCCTGGGCCCATGCGGGACTTCTGTTTCTTCATGACTCAGTGGGCAATGGACTAGTGAGGCCAAGGATACACATGCCAGGCTTGAGCTCAAATCCAACTTTGATTTGGATTTGTAAAATTTGGGGGGAAAGTATTTAATCTCCCTGAGCCTCAGCTGACCCACATAACAAGGTAGAGAAAATCTTATTCACCAAAATTTCTTTTGGGGGAGAACACACTGAATTTGTGTGGAAGAGGCACTTTGTGGTCAGGTGTGAAACCTCAACAAAATTTGCCCAAGGAAACCACCTTCTAAAGAGAGTGGGTCTGGTTAATGGGAAGCCCAGGTGTCTGTCAAGCAGGAGGAGCAACCGGGCACGTCAGTACCTAGGACGCATTTGGGGGGCAGGGGAAAATCTGCCGGGAGAGAGCCCAAGACCTCCGCACCCCCTACCACCCCTGCCACCTGCCCTGGTTGGGCCAGAAGGGCCCCCAGGGGCTGGACACGCCTTTGGGGGAGTTTTATGTGGTTTGTTCCAGGATATTTACGGTAGAGCCCTCCCTCTTCAGTCTTCCCTCAGGAATCCTCCACAAACTTTCCTTAGTACTCACTTCGCTAGATATGGACAGACTTTGAGGGCGTGGAGAGGGACTCCAAGAGATGCTGAGTTCCCTGCCAAGGCTGGCATGGAGGGAAAATCAAATTTTGTGCATACGGCTGCAGCTAATAACTGGTTACGTACATAAAACCCGTTACAGAGTGAGTGCCCCATGGATGGTACTGATGAGCATTTTTATTATAAGAAAAATGAATTCTCTTCATCCCATTGTACTGCCCTGAGCTGTCTGTGCTTCTGCTTCCAGAGGGCGGGATGCAGCACCCTCACCCAGTGCAGGGTGTGGAGGACTCGCTTCCTTCTCTGTGTTCAGTCTCTCCTCACCGAGGGCCTCCTGGGAGCCCCATGTTCTGCTGCAAGGAGGGGCTTGCAGTATGGAGTGAGCAGGAGCACAGGTAGCCCCCAGACACAATTAGGGGCCCTAGTCTAGATCCCTGCAGGGGGACCGCACTGCCCCCTGCATGCAGTGTAAGTCAGCACCACACCCAGCGGGGCTGCTTGCACAATGCCGCCGCCTCCAGGCAGTCTGCCCAGGGCTCCTAGACACCTGTACATATCCTCTGTCCTCATCACTCCTGGATGAGGAGACCTGGCTTGTCTGCTACACCTCCTGTGTGGCACTTTTTAATTGGATTTTTGGTTACTTTCATGCTTTTGAAATTGTTACTATTACACTGTATGCGGCTTGAGATCCTTGAGGGTGGGACTCCCCGTTCATCCCAGCACCCCTCACAGGCCTAGATGTGCGCTTCTGCCAGGATACCCTTCATAGGCACATGCATAAAACTCCCCTCCCTAAGAGCTGACACAGGTTTTAGAAGCTCCAGTGCCCAGCCCACAAGGATATACTGTGACCTGGAGTTGTTGAGGCCTCTCTGAACACAGAGGGGCATGGAGGGCTGACGGGCCACGTCCCGCCCTGGTGGTGAGAGCCACGTATAGCTTAGTGCCCACGCCAGGGCACGCTGAGTGTGAGATGGGGCACTATTCACAGCTGGCCAGGAGAGCAGACACAGGATGGGGTCTTCCCTGGTGCTCAGGGTGCATGGACACCTGTTCATGCCGCACCTCTAGCCTCCGGTCTCCCCAGCACCTGCCATCAAGCAGGATTCTAATTGCAGCCCAAGCCTCTCTGAATTGTTCCAGAACAACATTAGCTTCTAAAACAGAACAGTGTGCTATCACTAGGCGGGGGCGGGGGAGGGGGGGAAGTGTGGCACTCACGTTAGGGAATCTGCAGCAAGGGACGAGCTGCTCCCCCCATTACTGCTGGGGCTGGACCCAGGGCCTGAGCGTGTGGAGAGGCTGAGAGTGTCCCTGGAGGTGCAGTGCAGATTAAGCGGAATCTTAAAATCCCAGCAGCTTTCCCCTGGCTTCAGTTAAGGCTTCTGGATGGACTCTCAGAGCCACTCCCTCTGGAAGCATGGGGAAGGGGAGGAGTGCTAGAAGTCAGGAATTTTAGAAATCAGGGATGATTATTCCAATTTTTAAAAAACAGAAAGAACATGTTTCAAAACTCTGCACCAATTAGACTAATACTGATCTTTATTTAAAAACCTAGAAAAATTTGGGGGCACCTGGGTGGCTCAGTTGGTTGTCAGATTCTAGGATTTTGGCTCAGATCATGATCTCAGGGTGATTAGATCGAGCCCCGCATGGGGCTCCCCACTCAGTGGGGAGTCTTATTGAGATTCTCTCTCTCCCTCTTTCTCTGCCTCTCCGCACGCTCACACACTCTCTCTATAAGATAAATAAATAAATCTTTGGGGGAAAAAAACCTGGAAAAATTTTAAAGAGAAGATTGGTATTGAATGTGGGCTTTAAAAGTCAGATGGATCCACATGCTTGTAAATTATTTTGGTTCTACATCCACGAGCAACTTCTTGAAGCTAAGTTTTATTGTCTGCAGACCAGAGATAAAAATATTTATCCCAAAGAGGGCATTGTGAGAATTAAGTGCAAATGTGAAAAGTCTTTTGCACTGTGTCCGGCATAGGATAAATATTCAATATAATATACTGTAACATAATTGATAATACAGTATCTATTATATACAGTACATATAATTCATAAAACAGTATGATGAATAAGTAGGAACAAACTTTGGTTCACTTAGGTTATACTAATTTAATTTAAAAAAATCTGTTTGCTGCTATTATAGGTCTAGCATAGTGTATCAGGATCTTAGCAGAGATTTTGACAAAAACCTTAGTAACATCGTTATGCTTGTGACAAGAATTCTGGTTAGTCATTACCTCTGGGGAGGGAGGTGGAAAACAGATGGGCAACAAGAGCATAGGGAACTTTGTCTATACCTGCAGTGTTTTATTTTGTTTATTTTTATTTTATTTTTTATTTTTTATTTTTTTAAAGATTTTATTTATTTATTTGAGAGCGAGAGAATGAGAGAGAGCGAGTACATGAGAGGGGGGAGGGTCAGAGGGAGAAGCAGACTCCCCGCTGAGCAGGGAGCCCGATATGGGACTCGATCCCGGGACTCCAGGATCATGACCTGAGCCGAAGGCAGTCGCTCAACCAACTGAGCCACCCAGGCGCCCCTATTTTATTTTGTTTTTTGAGAGAGAGCACAGAAGTGGGGGTGGGGGGAGGGGCAGAGGGAGAAGGAGAGAGAGAATCCTAAGCAGACTCCCCTCTGAGTGCAGAGCCCTACTCCAGGGCTCTACTGCATGACCCTGAGACCATACCCCAGCCGAAATCAAGAATTGGGCACTTCACTAACTGAACTACCCAAGCACCCCCTGTGGTGTTTTATTAATTAAATAATTCTAAGGAAATACGTTTGGGTGGGTGGGGAATGCTCACTTCTGACCAATAGCATGTTTTTCTTTCAACCATGACTTTTCCCTTAGAAACTATTTAACAGCCTGGATCCTGCCTAAACCACCTGTCTTAGCTTGTTCGGGCTGCTATAACAAAATACCACAGCCTGGTGGCTTATAAACAACAGAAATTTATTTCTCACAGTTCTAGAGGCTGGGAAGTCCATGATCAAGGTGCCAACATGGTCATGTTCTGGTGAGAACCCTCTTCCTAGTTTATAGCTGGCACCTTCTCACTCATATGGTAGAAGGAGCAAGGGATCTCTCTGGAGCCTCTTTTACTCTGTTCTATTTTTTTTTTAAAGATTTACTTATTTATTTTAGAGAGAGAGAGCATGCAAGTGAGCACAAGGGGTGGGGGAAGAGCAGAGGCAGAAGGAGAGCGAGAATCTCAAGCAGACTCCCCGCTGAGCATAGAGCCAGATGTGGGGCTTGATCCCAGGACACTGAGATCACGGCTTGAGGAGAAATCAAGAGTCAGCCACTCAACCAACTGAGCCACCCAGGCGCCCCTCTGGAGCCTTTTTTATTAGGGCATGAATCACATTCATGAGGACCCCACCTTCATGACATAATTTTTTTTTAAAGATTTTATTTATTTATTTGAGACAGAGAGAATGAGAGAGAGAGAGCACATGAGAGGGGGGAGGGTCAGAGGGAGAAGCAGACTCCCCGCCGAGCAGGGAGCCCGATGTGGGACTCGATCCCGGGACTCCAGGATCATGACCTGAGCCGAAGGCAGTCGCTTAACCAACTGAGCCACCCAGGCGCCCCCTTCATGACATAATTAACTCCCAAATGCCCCATCTCCAAATACCATCCCATTGGGTATTAGGGTTTCAACATAGGAATTTGCAGAGGCAGCGGGGATGGGGGCGTTGGGGGGGTGGGACACAAATATTCAGACCTTAGCACTGCTGATTGAAACTGCTCCCTAAACAACCCTGCATCTTTTGTAAAAAATCAGTCCTTTTTTTTTTTTTAAAGATCATTACATTTTGAACAATGTGGTTCAGCACATAGCATCACAGAACCATCAGTAGAACTGGGATTGGTAGCTAAATCAGGAACAAAAACATTACATTTTTACAGCACAACCTGTGTGGTTCCTCATGGGAGAATGACATTTTCAAGACTCATAGCAGGAGACTCCTGAGCCCTGACTTGCCAAATTCAGCTGAGATGCAGAACAGTGCCTTCTCCAAATCACTGCAGGCAAAGTCTTTCCTAGAGAGCAACTGAGACTTTCAAAAAAACCCACTTTTAAAAATTTGACCCTGACATTTTAAAATATTATTTTGACAATGAAATCAATTGCTATTGAGTATTTGTATTGCCAACCACATTAGATTGATTTCCTGATTTTAGTTTCTTATTTTTAATAAGTAAAATGCAGGTTAAATAGATGTAAACTATATGAAATACAACCCTAGCTGTCACAAAATCTAAGCAATACACAGTGAGAAGATAAGTTACAAGTCCAGTTTATGCCTGGTCTGATTTATATACCTGAGATAATACTTTTTTTTTTTCAGTAGGGCTTATATTAGAGGAAACAAGCATTGTACAATGTCTGAGGGGTAAGGATATACTTGTTGTGTGTAGCTGTACCAGTTAGCTATTGCTGCATAACAAACCACTCCAAAACGCAGTGGCTTAAAAAATAGAAATATTAATTATTATCCAGAGTTTGCAAGTCAGCTGGGAAGTTCTGCTCATCTGGGGCAAGCTTTGCCAACCTTGGCAGCGTTCCCTCACTCTTCTTCAGGTAGCTGGAGGTCCAATGGTGCAGATGAGTTAGCCTAGGAGGACTTCATTCACAAAACTGTTAGGTAGCTGGCTGTTGACTCAGACACTGAGATAACGAGGGTATGTGCATGTGTACATGTGTGTGTTGGAGGGGATGAAGAACAGGGATCTCTACTGGGGGAAAAACGATGTTACATATAACAGGACTGTGGGGAGGCCACTGAGGACAAATGTGACCTGCTTTGCATTTCTGTCCACAGCCTTGGTCTTTGTCCTCAGAGGTCAAGAAAACAGACCTTGAAGTCAGAAAGCCTAGATTTGTGGCAAGGTCCTAAACTTACTTCAACTTAGTTTTCTCATCTCTACAATGTGGATAGCGTTACCCACCTCTCAGGGGTAGAAGTAAGTGAGATAATGTACACAAATCACTTAGCATGGTACTTGGCACATAGTAGATGCTCAACAAGTGGATAAAAAACGGTCAGATTCTTGACCTTCTAGGGATTTAATTGCTCCCATGACTCTAGACATCCCCAGCTTCTTGCTCTCCTTTTGCATATAGATATGAGGAGCTTGGTGTGATCCTGGCACAATGGGACGCGCATTCTGTTTATAATGTCATCAGCAAAAGGCAAGGGGGAAGGGTCCTAGTTTAAATCTTGATTGGAAAGACACTTGTGCTGTGATTAGCCCTTAGACTGGCCCTTCAGAAAGAAACAGAAGGGAGGTATTAGCTGTCCCTGCTTGGTGAGATTCCAGCCCTAATTCCCTCGTGTCTTTCAGGAAACTGTCAAGAATTAGGGATACCATTTATCCCTGCTGTCGTCCACCAGCCCGGCTTACAAGAGCAGTGCAGACAGTGTTGCACAGGGTGAATTTTGGACACAAGCGTGTGAGGCACCTGTCCGAGGTAATGCTCTATGGGTGCTGGCCCCTGTGGCCCTCAGACCCCCCCTTGCCTGTTGGCTCACAGGAATCCCACATCTGACTTCCATTCCTCTCCTTAAGAATGTTCTCTGGTTAAATGCAACAATCCTTGGGAAAGGTCATATTTGAAGTAACAGACACAATCCATTAGTGTAAATGAAGGACTAAAGCTCTGCCCTGGAACCTCCAGGGATCTGTGAGCACAGCTTGAAAATTACTGGAAAAGTCCATCTGAGATTCAGTTGCAACATCTAGGCCCCCCTCTATCAGCATTGCAGAAGCAGATCCCAGAAGTCATGGCCCCAGTCCTCACTGAAGAATCTACCCAGTGTCTACCCCACTACCCAAGGCCACATCTTGGCATTCACACCTATGTGGGCCAAAACTCAGCCCCTTAGAGTTCTCCTTCCTACATAGCACTTCCAAGTGGGCCTGAAGCTGTGTCCCCATAGCTGGAAACAGATGCTAGAACTGGTCTATCAGAGGGTCATCAATTTGCCCTTAGGCAGAGATCAACAGAGTAGGACCATAAGCCTTGTTGTTGAAAAACAGTGTCCCTCACCTTCTCAGTCACACATACACACACACACAGAGTCTGGAAACTTCCACACTGCCATCCCGGCTGGCACTAGGCCTGCCATTGAGCTGGCGCAATGAGAGTTGTGAGCACATGGCAGATTGGGGGTTATTTTTAAACACCCTTGCTGGGAGGCAGCAGTGACCTTAAAGTAGGTTGTCTCTCTTTTTCTGGCCTTTCAGTTTTATTGTAAAAGCATTTATTTGTAGAAATAGAGAATGTTAAGCTACAAAGCACACGTGATGCAAATGGCAGATGTTGGATGCTTCCCATGTTGGCAAAGGGAAACAGGGTGGGGAGGGACCAGCAGGGACACACCCTTGGGGTGAAGGGGAAAAACTGGCCGCCTGATCTGGAGAAGGACCATCCTTATGAAACATGTTCTTCAAACCCAGGGACCCTGGGGGTCCCAGGAGCTTCCCGAACACAGGAGGGATCACTCCCAGGACCTTCCGGGAAGACAAATTAGGTTTTGCTGATGGGATGGCACCACCGACCTCCCGAAAGTCCCCTTGTTGGTGGTGATTGCCTAAGAAAGCTGGTGGCGTTTCTCACCATCCCCCTGGCTGACTCTATCCCATCAAAAGAGAGAACAGATAAAAAGGAATCAGCTTCAACTCAGAAAGCCAAGAAATATGGCAAATGCCTGAAGATTTGTAAGTGTTCTGAGAAGTTGGATCTCTGAATAATAATAATCATAACACAGCAGTGTATGAATATATTATACGAATGTATTTTCCTATATTAAATAATATGTGGATTATATATGAATAGGTTAGAATTTTAATAATAATAGGTTAGCATGGCATTTTATACTATTATTCATATGCTATTATCATTTCAATGAGTAGCTCTGCAAAAATTTATTAGATGCCTTACGTATGTCAACATGATACCAGACATTAGGGGTCCAAAACCCTCAGGGGGTTACAGTGTAGTGTAGGGGGAGAGATCGATGCATAAACAGATAATTTCAGTAAATTAGGACAGAGTAGAATGGAATGGAAATGAGTAGGACAGAGGAGGGCACAGGCCCAATGAGGGGTCAGGGGACAGAGGCATTGGGTAGAATTCACGAAGGAGCTTCCTATTGCCAGTGCTTGTTGGAGTGTGGAGCTAGTGAGAGGATTAGAGGCCACATCAACAAAGGCCTAGCACATGGAGAGTCTTCTAAAACAGCACCAAATGCTGATGTTTTGTTTTAGGCCTGGAACCTTCCTGCTGAAGACCCTGCTTGAAGACCTACTCAACTCTCCCAGGAGATGAGGCTCCCCTTGATCGTGTGCCCACAACACTTTCCACTCCCTTCTCTTAGCACTTGGCACGTTGCAACTTCATGATCTCCTTATTCGATCCTTTCTCTCCCACTGGACCTTGGGCCCCACACAGAATGCTTGTCACCTCTGTGTTCCCTGAGCTGGGCAGAGTGTCTATCACACAGCCAGTCACCAGTAGATGTTTCTGGAATAAATGAGCAAATGACTGCATGAGAAGCATTACAGAAAATTAGGCTGTTCTTCAACTCAGTTTACTAAGGAAACTTGAGTTATTTTGGATTGAATAGAGCAAACACCCAGATCACCGCTCCCCTGGGGTTCAGATCTAATGCTAGGCTAGAATTTTATACTTTCAGGGGCAAAATAAAGAGCAAAGGGAGTTAAATGATTTGTTAAGATGATGGTTACAGCTCTCCTCTGAAGTGGAAAATCCATGAATCAGAAAAGCTCACTGGTCTCATTCCATAATAGGAAGCATTCAGCAGAGAGACCAAAGGAAAGGTTCACTTCAAGGCAGGCATAAACCAAGAGCATCCGGCCCGGGCCCTGAGCCTCCTACAAGCTTTTGTGCAGCTTGATTCCCCTCCCCGCCCCCCAACAAATTTCACTGAGAAAGGAGTGACTATATCCAGGTGATGTTTATGAATTTTTATGAAATCAGAGCCCTGTCCCAGTTCTTCAGAATCTGGATTGGAATAAGAATCCACACAGACGACTTACCACAGAAAATTAAAGCTGGTGCACTTGGATGAGGCAAGCTCTGGAGCTCGACAGGACTTTGCTAGATCATAGGGGAAAAAAAGAGAGGCAAAGCAAGAAATAACCTCTTAACCATAGAGAACAATCTGACGGTTACTAGAGGGGAGGTGGGTGGGGGGATAGGGGAAATAGGTGATGGGGATTAAGGAGGGCACTTGTTATGATGAGCACTGGGTGTTTTATGGAAGTGTTGAATCATTATATTGTACACCTGAAACTAATATTACACTGTATGTTAACTCAATGGAATTTAAATAAAAACTTAAAAAAAAAAAAGAGTTTGCTAAATCCTTTTGCTCTCACTACTGTTCTCTTCTCAGCAAGAATCCCTCCTACCTCTTTCCTATTATCAGATATTCTTCTGACCCAGATGTCCTGGGCTTGCTTTCTGGAGCCAAAACATAAGGAAGTAATAAAAACCAAAATGAAAACACAACACTTACAAATAAAAAGCAGCATTCCCCCCCCTTTATTCTGCTGGAATCCTCATGAGCCAGGGCCTGCACAGAGGCTGCTGGTTTCCAAAACATGAACTAAAGAATCCTGGGAATGCTCCTTTTCTTCCTTTACAGAAATTTGTTAAATTAAACATCATTCCAGCAATTTAATCTTCTCAACTCTTATTGTTTGAAGATCCCTTGAACATTATACCCGGCACAATGAAGCCAGACCATGAGTGTAGATATCAGGGATGAACTGTTATGCTCTTCCTTCCCCATAAAGAAAAAGAGAGTAAATTAACATATTTAATTGTTCATATCTCCACCTGTGACTGCATGCTTCTCTTAAAGAGATGGGATTTGAATGATTCTCTGAGGATATAAATTAAACTTGTAAGGATTGAGATGAGCATGTTTTTACTCCTACGAGGACCTGGGCAAACTGAGAAAACCTTTGTAACACCTGTCACTTCTTGCCATTTGGTCCTTCATAATGAAGGGCAAAGAAGAATTTAAATAACAATTACCATTTTTCACTTAATTGTCTTGGATTTTCTATTATATAAATAAATTGTCTATAATTTTTTTTTCTGCTTTTCTGACATTTATACCTATTATTTCTGTTTCATGATATGTTGCTTTGAGCAAATGAAGTTACCAATAGAGGTGTTATGAGAAGAGCTTAGTAGGCAGAGCCTGAGACTTTTGAGTCCTGGGACCTGAGTTCAAGTCCCAGCTCTGAGCCTATCTTGGTCATGTAACCACCCAGAGACCCTAGTTCCTCCATGCAAAGGGGAAGTGATGGTGCTTTCCTTATTGTCCTGGGGCATAGATGCAGCATCTGCTGTCTGGTAGGGGGTAAGTAAATGCCAACAATCCCTGTAATCTTCATGGTGATTGCAGTACACTTCTCTTTTAACAACCTATAGGATTTCACACTAAGGATGATGGCTACTGGGGGTTCTGTGTGAGCTTAACCACTCCTCCTCCATGCCTCCAGATTTCAAGCTAATTGAGTACTAGACACAGATTCCAAAGGATATTAACATCTAATATTCATTTAATTGCTGTTATGGTTAAGTTGCAGAATGCAGTTTGCACCTGCTGCTAAGGTGGATTCCCGTCCTATTTATCCTCTCCCTAGCAGTCCAGACCTTGAGACTTGCATGTTGAGGGAGTGGGCTTGGCATACATTCACCCAGCCAAGGAGAACTGCAGTCTGCCCCCTATCCCATAGAGCCTGAATAAGACTCAGAGAGCTAAGCCAAAGGGCCAAGAATGAATAGTTACATTCAACACATTACAAATAATCGTTTGGGAAACAGAGATAAAAGAATGTCAGATTCTCACTATTTTCTCATGGGGAAGAGAGAAAGGGGAATGGGAAGGAAACAACCAACCAAACAAAAAGCTATTCCCTAATTCTTTTTCACTGAAACAAGGAGAATTGGGGACATCCCCATGTTATGAACCAGGGCAGGAATATAAAGGGACAAGAGAATGTTTTACTTTTTATTGGCTCTTGACGATATTGATCTTTTTATTCATTTTAAGATGTGGTCCCCAAAACAATGAATTCATAAAATTCAATTCAGTACATCTGCATTGAATATTTACTATATGTAGGGCACCTTGTCAGAGTTCATTGTATTGCTTGTTCACTGTGGATATAACATTGTGACAAAGTCTCATTTAAACTTGGAAAAGATGGTATTATGCCAAGGTAACTATCACAAGACTTCTCTGAGCCTTGACTATTCTAAAGTTTTGTATGGGGTTCCAGTTCCACTAAAGCAACACAAACCCATTACAGCCCATCCTGCCATCTGATTATGTTTGACCATTCACTGGATGGTCAGGCTGTGCCTCAGGATAGAATATAACATGAGTGTGGCCGAGGTTAAAAGGTAGGTACTTACCTAGGCACCCAGGGAAGAGACCAGCGCATGATCTGAAGTCGCTGAGAACAGACAACGCTTACACCAGGCTCAAGTGGTACAGTGTTTACTTACAGCAAGAGGAGAGAGTGCCTTAGACCCAGCCCCTTGCCGTGCATGGTTCCCCAAACCCCCACCCCTCCCAGTGGATCCATGGCACAGCTGATGCTGGCAGTGTGATTGCACGAACCCCACCTTATGCTGCAGTGGAAGGCCCCCCGACCCCTCCCCTGTGGGGTCTGAAATACAGAAAGCTGGGGATGTGCCTGAGGGCCACTGACATAAGTCTTAGGCAGAGCAAAAGAGCACACACCGAGTCTGAAATAGGGAAGATATTCTCTCACAAGGACAAGCCCAGCATAGGCTGTGAGAGCTCATAATCTTCGAGAATGGACATGTTCTTATGCAGCCAAGTGGGAGTCAAAAGACTGCACATGATCCTCTTTTCCAACAAAATACAACCACAATTTTTGAATGGAAAAAAATAAAAATAATAATACCTGAAGACTCTGACTCTGAAAAGTAAATAAAAGCAAGTGGATTGTGGAGAGGAGTCAAAACTTCAAAGAGGGACCACCAAGGTAAGCTTCCATCTCTCTCTCCCTCTAGCTTTGTTCTGAGGATGACCTCTAGCCACTGAGCAATGTGGCAAGGGGTGGTCCTATAAGTAGCTAAAACTTCAATAGAAATTATTTATTTCTGGTCAGAGGAACCAGAGACATATCCTGAGGGCTGGTGAGTGGAGGAAGCCAGAAAGAGGGGCTCTCCTAATTCTTTATTTAAACCTTCCCAAGTCCCAACATTACCCCCAAGCAATACATATGCACAAGACAGACCCAAACCAGTACAGTGAAGTTTTTGAGAATGAAGTTGGGATGTGAACTGCTACCCACAGAAGGTGAGACAGAACTTGTCTGAATCGAACTGAGTTGGTTGCCTCTTAAAATGAACTTCAGCATCCTCCTTAGTATTATCATAGGACTGAGTGTACACTACATAATGCTCACAATGTCCAGGATATAATCCAAAATTACCTGATATACAAAAAAAAAAAAACAAAAAAAAAACAAAACCCAGGAAAATATAACCAATTCTCAAGGGAAAAGACAAAGAACAGATGCCAACCCCAAGATGACCCAGATATTAGGATTATCAAGTCAAGACTCTAAAGCAGCATTAAAACTATGATCCCCGAAATAAATAAAAATATACTTGAAATGGGGGTGCCTGGGTGGCTCAGTCTGTTGAGCGTGTGACTCTTGATTTTGTTCAGGTGATGATCTCAGGGTCATGGGATTGAGCCCTGCATTGGGCTCCATGCTTGTCCCTCTCCCTCTGCTCCTCCCCGGCTTGTTCTTTCTCTCTCTCTCCCTCAAATAAGTAAATAAATAGAATCATTAAAAAATATACTTGAAATGAGTGAAAACATAGGAATTCTCATTAGAGAAATAGAAACCATAAAAAAGTAAAGAAGTGGAAAATTAAAAAATACAATATAGGAAATAAAAAATTCAGTGGGGGATCGAAAAGCAGAATAGAGATAATTGAGGAAAGTCAGTGAAATCTTATCCAGTGTGAAGACAGAAAAGAGTGAAAATAAATAACAGTTAATTGGAAACAATACCAAAAGTGTCAACATGCATTTCACAAAGTCCAAGAAATAGAAGAGAATGATTAGAACAGAAAATTACTTGAAAAGATTATGGCTATTAATTTCCCTAATTTGGTGAGAGACATAAATTTAGAGCTTTAAGAAGCTCAGTGAGCCCTGAATAAGACCAACTCTTTAAGAAATACCTATACACATCATAATCAGATGGCTAAGAACCAATGGGAAAAAAATCTTGAAAGCAGCTAGGGAAAATGACACACTATGTACAGGGAACAATAATTTGAATACTTGCGGATCTCTCTTCAAACACCATGGAGACCAAAGAGATAGCATCTTCAAAGTGCTTGAAGGAAAAGCATTGTCAGCTCAGAATTCTGAATGCAGCAGAAATATCCTTTAATAATCAAAGCAAAAAAAGAGACATTTTCAGATGAAGAAAAACTACAAAAACCCATCAGCAGCAGACCTGCTATAAAAGAAATGTTATAGGAAGTTCTTTCAGCTCTTCTGGAAATGAAACCAGAGAGAAACCTGGGTCTTTGGGAATGAAGGAAGAGCCTCAAAAATGGCAAATATCTGAGCAAATATAAAAGGACATTTTCCCCTCTTGAGTTCTTTAAAATATGTGTGACTTTTGAGAGCAAAAATTAGGAGATTACCTTTGTAGTTTACAATGTTTACAATTGTAATACCTATGACATCATAACACAAAGATCAGTGTGGGGAGATGAGAGCTTACCAAGTTTCTAATTTAAGTTTCAGTATTGACTCTAAGTAGACTTTGAAAGGTAGATGTGTATATTTCAATACCTAGGGCAACCACTTAGGAACAAAATGTAGCCTCCCAAGATCAAACAAATTAAAATGAAAGATTAAAAAAATTTTTTTAAATAATACTCCAAAGGCAGGAAAAGATGAAGAGAGGAATCAAAACCAGAAGAGACAAAGAAAATACAAATGATAAAATGGTAGGCCTAAACACAATCACATTAATAATTACGCTAAATATTAATGATCTAAACTCTCCAATTAAAAAATATAGATTAACAGAGTAGATTAAAAAGCAAGGCTGTACTATATCCTGCCTACATGACACATACATTAAATAGAAAGGCACAAATAGATTGAAAATAAAAGTTGTACCATGCAAACAGTAAGCATTAGAAGGCAAGAGGGGCTACTTTAATATCAAGTAAAATAGACTTCAAAACAAAGAGTGTTACCAGAGATAAGGATGGTCATTCCATAGGCATAAAAGGGAGAGTTCTTTAGAAAGAACAACTAATAACACAGCCTCAAGATTCATGAAGCAAACATGGACAAACTAAAAGAGGGAAGGAGATAATTCCAAAATGATCTAAGCAATTGATAGAACAACTGGACCCCCCCCAAAAAAAATCAGTAATAACATAGAATATTTGAACAACACTACTAACCACTTTGATCTTACTAACATTTTTAGTATACTATATCCACCAACTGCAAAATAAGCATTCTTTCCAAATACACATAGTATATTCACCATAAAAGAAGTTCCAATAGATATAAGAGAATTGAAATAATACAAATTATATGGTCTGAGCGCAGCCAGATTAAATTGAAAATCAGTAACAATGTGATATCTAAGAAGACTAATATCTGGAAATTAAACAACACACTTCTAGATAATTCAGAGGTTAGAGTGCACCCTGAGTGTCCCAGAGAAGATGTCAAGTATGCAGTGTTTGCCTAATTTAATTGAACACAAAAGTGGTTTTTTTAGTGGAGTACTTCATAAGGTTAGTGCTTCATGAGGCACATTCTGGAAAGCTTGCCTAGGATTTGCCCCTGAAGCCATGATGTCTTTTCTTTTAGGAAGGGAGTGATATTTCCATCTGTACATGTAGAGAATGTTCTATCTGTCATAAATGTTAAGCAAATTCATATTGATGGGAGACTGTCTCTGTAGCATGTCATCCATGTCCATCTACAATTGTTGACTTTTTTGTTGATGCTTTTCCTGGGTTGAGATTCTTCAACAGAGACATAGTTGGCTTGTGTCCCAGAAAGAGCAACTCATTAAGTAATTGCCAAGCGAGCAAGCTATGGCTGGAGCACCAGGCACAGCGGAACTTGGTCTTTTTCGTGGACTACCACCCAGCTAGTAACAAAGCAGAGTCTGACCCTATGGAGGAGGGTGGAGTCCCTCCCATGGTCCCCACAAAAGAATGATTGGGTTTCAGATATATTAGAGGGGCTCTTTCTCCTTTTTTGTTTGCTTTTAAAAAAATTCCATTGAGCTGCTCACCCTGGGGAGAGCGGCTTGTTCTTGTTTAAGGGTAATTGCAGATAATATCCACCATGACTTGCTGAGGAAACCAAGTTGAAATTGGAAATGGTTTGCTGGAGATAAGCCATGAAGGAGGATGGGGTGCAGGTGTGGAGTGTTGAGAGGGGTCTGGGCCGGAGGCGAGGTTGGGAGAAGGGCCCCAGCATTCTTTGGCTGAAGAAGCTGCAGGCTCTAAAGAGCCTCCCCACGCCCCAACCTATCCCCTCTGTCCCCTGGGTTTCCTCAAGTGCATCCCCTGAGGGGCTAGCAGTGACTGTGCCCTGAGGGGGTGCAGCCTCCCTCCCCACCCTGGACATCACAGTGGCGAGAGCTGCTTTATGTCTACAGATGTGCTATGTTCTGAAATCAGCCTGCACAGACAGGGTCCCCTTAAGAGATTTCTGAAAATGAAAAGGTGGGAGGTTCAGGTACAGATCAAGAGCCCTGGCATATTATTCCAATGCCAGTGTTTGTCGATTAAGATCCCTTGGCCCAGAAAATAGCCCCCACAGCTCGTAGTTTGCTGACTACTCCAGTATTCCTGCTTAAAGAGACACCGGCTTACACAAGAGGACTAAGGCAGTTTTCCTCTCTAGTATCTTCTCAGTTCAGTGCCTGGGGACTGGAGCCATGCCACATCAGAATCATCGGGACAGCTTTTCAAAAACAGATTTCCGGGCCTACTCATGGAGAGACTGGTCTGGCATGCCTGCAATGAGCCCAGGAATCTGGAGGTTTGGCAAGCCCTCCTGGTGGGCCCTGTCTGCAACCAGGTTGAAGGAACCCTGTTCCTTAGTCTCTCCTTGCGGGAGCATCTCATCACCAAGCCCTTCTGGGTGAGCACCAGACCCCTCCTAGCTCCTTCTCCACCTCTCCCTGTGCTGATGGCTGTTCTGCCGACAAGTGGGTGTCTCTGTGTCTTGTGGCCCCTGTAGGCTCTCACCACTTGGCCCCAGCACCTTGGGCGAGCCTCAGCTGCAGTGCTGGGTGCTTTGTGAGCTGCTGGGAAAACTCACTGACCATCACGTGATTTGAATGTATCTCCCAGGGGTGTGAGGTTAAGACTATAGCATATACTTTATCATCTTTCATTTTAATGTTTATAATGTGTACACATTTTGCATTCATCTATATAACAAACCTACATAAAAAATCTGCCATCCTCCCCAGTGCAATCTTAAAACACATAATGTTTTTGTGCAGTGTTCCTCTTGTTAGTTTGGTTATCCTGCACGAAGTATCATGTTTCTGGGGCATGCAGACCCCAGTGTGAGATGTACAAACCTGACAGAAAGGTTTGCTTACCTTAGAGAGGCTCTGGGCTGGAAGAATGGAGAAAGACTGAGTATAGGCTCCTTCCAGCACTAAGGAGATCCACTCCAGCCCTAAAAGATGGGCCCAGGGTAAGCAGCTGGGGGGATATATGGAAGAAAGGTTAGGAAGGAGCCCCAGGACCCCCAGAAGCCCATCTGAGACTTTCTCTGACTGTCCTAGCAGGTCAGTTGAGGGTAAAAGTAGAGAGAGGTGTTTTGCACGATCCTCTAATGAAGGAACTGGTTTTCCTTCTGGTAATCGATGGTTAATTGATGGTCCAAGCCTACCATTCTCAATGCGGCAGGGCAAACCCGAGGACTTGCATCAGTGAGCCACTAGCCCCAGGTTATGAGAAGCTTCAGGGTGATGCACATTTTTTCCCCCTGTTTTGAATAGTTCCGTGCTTTTCCAGCAAAAGGATGTCATCTGGCTTTGAACCGAATCCAATCTTTCAGCCAGTCTGCTTTGTCCTTTAAGCAAGTTGCTCTCAACTCCCTCCAGATGGAAAATTTAGTACAGTGTCTTGGATGGCCCTGCTTTTAATTGCCAGCTTATTCCCCCTTAAACATCTTGTGCTTTATGACCCAGGCCTCTGTCGGTGCTGGGTCATGGCTTGTGGAGAAAGACTGGAGCTGAGGTCTCGCCTCTAATTATGACAACCCATCCACAGAGCAGCAAAAGCCCGTGAAATAAACAGTTCCCACTGTCCTTTTGTCGTTTATCTTTACTGCATCAAGAAAATTCACGAAGAGTTCCTGCGCTCACTTGTCCTCAGGTTCTTGCATCTGTGTCTGTGCATCTGGCAACTGTTCACGTAGACAAGATCCTTCACATTCACCTTTTCAGACAGAGTAAAGTGAGATGATATACAAAGAACCATATCCGAGGGATCTAATCTCGTGGAGATGTATTTTCTGTCTTCCATTTTTAGCAGGCTGCTCTCAACTCTGTGAACGGCCGCCATAATTCATTTGCTCATTCAGTTCCTCCTAATATGTGGTCCCAAAATAGATTCAGTGTTCTTGCCTTGACTATGGCATGTGTCACCAACAGGATCCAGGGCAGCGTCTTTGTGCACTGGAGAATTATTAATGCGAAGAGAGGCCTGTAGACAAACACTACCAGAAAAAAAGAAGCAGAGAGGGATTTCCAGACTCTAAAAGAAAGATTAAAATCTCTGTGTTAGTCACAGAACACTAACGGCTAATGCGTGAGGCTCAAATCTATGCGGAGCCACTGATAAAAATGATTATAAAATACTGAGCATTTTCATGTGGTTATGGAACAAGCAAATCATGGAACAAATTCATGATTTTTTTTAAATTTCTAAGAAACACGGAAAATTCATATCTCACCATTTCTCAGAACTCAAGAATGAAATAAAGAATTCATTTTCCTTAAAGTCTTCATGTGCAAAGCAGTCTGTTTGGCAAAGTGAGTAGCGGGGGTTGTTTTTTTCTGGGCTCCAGGACCAAACACCAGACACAGGGGGTTAAATCTTCTAGGGTTTTCACTACAGAAGGCTCTGTCCTTGGTCCTTACCCAACCCAGATGATTCTGAACCGGTGTGTAAGGAACGCAGAGGATTATGGTGAGACCCTGGGCAGGGCCAGTCTGGGGCCTGGGTGCCCTGGGTCCTGACCGATCTTTCACTTGTGTTAACTTGGACAAAACATGTAACATCTCTGCAGGCCTCAACACTCTCATCTGCAGTGAGTAGACTATTCCCTCAGGGAGGGAGAGAGGATTAAGTGGGGTGACCCATGATAAAGAAAGCAGGGAACTTCCATCACCACATGCTGTGACTTTGCAGGGACTTACTACTCCTTCCATGTTGGGACATTTTCCTCTGAAGACTCAGGGTTTTCTAGATGACATTTCAGTTCCCTTCTCTTTTTATAAGCAACACCTTTCTATGATGATTTGACAGCATTGTGTTGGTGATTTAAAAAAAAAAAATTCCCAGAGGAGGGACGCCTGGGTGGCTCAGTCAGTTAAGCATCTGCCTTCTGCTCAGGTCATGATCCCAGGGTCCTGGGCTTGAGCCCCGCATCAGGCTCCTTGCTCAGCGGGGAGTCTGCTTCTCCCTCTGCCTGCCACTCCCCCTGCTTGTGCTTGCTCTCTCTTGCTCTCTGACAAATAAATACATAAAATCTTTTTTAAAAATTCCTAGAAGTAAGAGGTGAGGGACAGGGGAAGATGAGTCAGAAAGAATGTGGAGGCCTCTGGCTGCAAGTAGTGGGGAGGAGGGAAGGAGAGTCATATTTTCTGGCTTCGTATTCTGGTTCTGCCACTTCTTGGCTGTGTGACTTGGACAAGATATCTGTTTGGGCTGAGTTTCCTCATCTGTATGATGGTGATTCTAATGGCACCTGCCTCACAGAGCTTAGTGAGAAGTAAGTAGATGGTGTATAGGAAGCCTTCAGCATGATGCTGGGCTTACAGCAAGCTCTCCAGAAAAGTGCACTGATCATTGCTACGTCCACCTGTGCCCTCATCAAAAATTTGTTGAATAAGTGAATTCATTAAGTAGTAAATAAAAAACCAAAATGGGGGCAATTAAAGGATGAATCCCTTCCAAATATCTTCTCTGAATACCAAGAATGCAAATTTGCAAGACAGTCCACAAGCATGGATTGATCTGGCCCCAAGCAGCCTCTTGAGCCTTATATGCTTCTTCCTCCACACACACTGCTCCAACCCCACCAGACGCACAAGCAGTTCTCCAAATGCTCCGTGGTATTCCATGCTTTGAGATTTTAGCCTAGAACTCTGCCCTCCCTTTAAATACTGAAGGAATCCTAATTCTTCAAGGCTCCATTCAAATGCAGCCTCATCGGTAAATATTTCCCAAATCATCCTGAGTCAGATATAATTGATTTCTGAAATAGGCTAGCAGAATATTATTGCTGTCGTTATTGACGTTTGTTTGTTTTACCTGCTGGGACATGTCCCATTGACTCCTTGCCCTTAAACAGTCCCATGGATCCAGCTGTGGGGAACCAGAAGTTCCATATAAGCAGCAGACTATCCCCAGAACCAGGAGGGGCACTTCTGTCTTTTCCCAGGCTTGGTTTCTTCCTGGTGGTGATGCCAGACATTGATGGAATAGATAGGTTTTGTTGTCTTGGGTGTAGAATGAAGGGGTTGGACTAGATGTTTCAGGCTCCTCCAACTTTACTTTTTTAAAAAAGATTTTATTTATTTATTTGACAGAGAGAGACACAGCAAGAGAGGTAACATAAACAGGGAGAGTGGGAGAGGGAGAAGCAGGCTTCCTGCCAAGCAGGGAGCCCGATGCGGGGCTCCATCCCAGGACCCTGGGATCATGACCTGAGCCGAAGGCAGATGCTTAATGACTGAGCCTCCCAGGTGCCCCAGGCTCCTCCAGCTTTAAACTCCCATTATTCTGGGGTCTAGATGATCCTCACAAATTAGTGATGGACATTTGTCTCAATTCCAGCCCAAATCTCTAGCTCTCAAAATGCGACAGCAGTCAACAAAAATTCCTGCCTTCTTCCCCAACACACACACAAAATGTACAACTCATCCCCCAAGTAGATTCCTTTTTTTTTTAAAGATTTTATTTATTCATTTCAGAGAGACAGAGGAGGAGAGAGAATGTGTGAATGGGGGAAGGGGCAGAGGGAGAGGGAGAGACTATCAAGCAGACTCCCTGCTGAGCATGGAGCCCAACATAGGGCTCCATCTCATGACCCTGAGATCATGACCTGAGCCAAAATCAAGAGTCAAATGCTTAACAGACTGAGCCACCCAAGTGCCCCTGCCAAGTAGATTCTTGATTGCCCCTTAGAACTGCCTGGCCTGGAGCACCCACAGCAATGTCTCAGGCTTATAAAAATTCTTTGGGACCACTGGGTATGATCTCATCTCCCATATTTTCAATATGATCACGGGACTGAAACAAAGCAACTTATCCCAAAGAGAGGCTGTGAAAGACAACCTGTAGGGGACAGACACATGAGCTCTGTGACATCTGTAGGGGCATGTATTTAGATGCAGTGGGTTCCAAGAGTCACCCTTCATTTGAGGAAAAATGAGTTCCATTCCCTGGTATTGTCCTCTATCTCCACTCACCATAAACAACGTGTGGAGGAATTTTCAGCCTGTAATGTTCCTTTGTAGAGATAGAGCAGGTGACTGCGGCTAAGTTCACCTTTCACCCTGCAATTCTTTGCAGGATAAAATGCCATTTTATTACAATGTGATAGTAGTTGTGATTATACAGGGCACTGAAAAGGAGACATGGTGATTGAGCCACAGTCTGAAATTTAATCTCACGATTTTAGAGGTTCCATTATTCCAGGCCAAGTGCTATTCTCAGGCTTTCTGCTTGACGTTCTATAGCCATTGCCTCAGACTAATTATAATCCATCTATCTAATTCTAAGGTCTAATTTTATCATTCTGTAATTAAGCTTCTTCTGGCAGCATGTATTTAGCCATAAAGGGAAATATTTCCTTTCCCATTTTCAAAATTGGTTAAGTGAGATGAGGAAAGGTAATTGTATCCACTGAGCTCTACATTTCTTTTGAGCAATGGTTTTTCTTATTTACTTAAAGAGCTGATAGATTCGTCCAAGAAAAAGCTTTTCAAGTATTAAATGTTTGAAGCATTTTTTTTTTCTAGAAGGGCAGTAGTAAATCAGTCAATATTGATCAAAGTCTTTAATCACTGCCTTGCAGCCAAAGACCCAGAGGGAGAATGAACAAAGTTTCCTCAGCAAATATGTCCTACAATTGATAATCTTGTGTATCTGAGAGGCAAAGGCAGTTTGTTGTTCGAGTTAATGTCCTCTGACTGTACTGCGTGTGGAAGGTGCCTAGCTAAAGAACTACATTTCCCAGTCTCCCATGCAGAGGGATGGTCACGTGACAAAGACAGGCCAATGAAATGTAAGCAGAATGGTTAGGAGGGGTTTCCGCAAAAGATTATCCTAAGAAAGGTGGACTCAGCTGGAGGTGTGTCCTGGGCACTGCTTCCTTCTTTCTTCCTAGAAAGACAACTTGATTACTGGAGCTGAAGCAAACTTCAGTGATCAGAGCGAAAGGCCTAGAGAACTGCAGAGGACTTGGCCCTGACATCCTTAAACCAGTAAACCAATACCAGCACCTGCCTGCCTGTGGATTTTTCATTGTGATGGAAAAATAAACCCCTGTGTGGTTTAAGCCATTCTGATTTGGCCATTTGATTACATACATGTATTTATTTGTTTACTTTTCTCTCCTCACTGGAATGTAATTCCACAAGGACACCGACTTCGTTCATCACTGTATATTATGCCTGGAATGTCACATGCACTCCGTAAGAACTTGCTGACCACTCAGTGAAGGCTGCTGATTCACTTACTGATACAATCTGCAGGCCAGTAAGAGCTAAATTTGTCACTGAGTCTTCTCCCAAGACACATCCCACTCTCAGAGGGTACTAAAAAGTCAGCTTGCCAAAAGCAGATTTAAAATTTCATTTAGGGGCACCTAGGTGGCTCAGTCAGTTAAGCGCCTGCCTTAGGCTCAGGTCATGATCCCAAGGTCCTGAGATGGAGCCCCAGGGTCAGGCTCTCTGCTCAGTGGGAAGCCTGCTTCTCTCTCTCCCTCTGCCTGCCCCTCCCCCTGCTTGCGCTTGCTTGAGCTCTCTCTCTCTCTGTCAAATAAATAAACAAAATCTTAAAAAAAAACCCAACCTCTTCATTTAAACCATGAAATCTTTAGGATATTTCTACATGGGAGTAAACTGTTGGTAGTTACTGATGACCTTTCATTAACATAGTTCCCAAATCATGGAGTAAAAGTGGAATTTTAGAGATTCCTCCCAGAAAAATCCACCTGCCTGTGTCTAAGCCTGAGTCCAATGTTGAGCCAGGTAAAGCATTCCTGACCATGGGAGGGACTGCTCTTGGGATCCCGGAAGCCAGTCTAACACTCTGCAATGTGACCCTTGGGGATTTTTCACAGTTGGGGAGGGCTGTCATCGTTGCTCCATAACAAGTGGCCCAGTGCGAGGTAGACAGGCCAGGGAGCCTTCCCTCACTATCTTGTCTAAAATGAAGGCAGGTGGGCTGAAGGCTGGGTTTGGCATGTCTGCTCCACCAGCACCTCAAGGTGCTTCCCCTCTTGAGAGACCATATTCTGGGGATTTGGACCCTCCATGCTCCTTCTGTGTAAAGTTTCTCGATAGTATATATGGTGTTATTTACTTAGTAAATGCATTCTCCTTGCTTAGTTCTGACTTTTGGATATGTAGTCTAAACTGGATGAACAGGGTCCCTTTCCACTCAAATTGTACCCCCTTCAGTACTGCAGCATCTAAATCATACTGTACTTATAAAAAGAATGAAAAGTCCAAGGCCAGAGCAGGGATCTCCTAGTCCCATGAAAAACCTGGTCGTCCTCTAAAGACCAAGTGATCTGCCATGATCCTTTTTTTTTTTTTTAGAAGAGGTTTCCTTGTTGTTTGACTAGCACTGCCCACTCCAATCCTGGACGGGAGAGATGGGGAGGACAGTCCTCTGCACTGCATGGAAGCATCTGGACAGAACCCCAGAAAAGTCCATTAAATATTTATTTAGGTCAAATCATTGAATCATCAACTTATCTTTATACACAAAAAATGGAGCTGGAATAGATTTTAGTAAAACAATGAGGAACTTTCTATTTTTTCTTCTTATTGTTTCCTGGGCAATCAACTCAAACATATGTTATATTGGAGGTTGTTTCGTGAAAGCTGGTTGGGGAAAAAAAGAATAGCTAACATTTACACACTGTTTTATGAATTTACAAAGCATTTTTCACATACATTATCCTTACCTCTTCACTTAACTCCTCTGTGTCTCAGTTTGCTGAACTGTGAATTGGGATAAAAATACTCTCCCCAAAAAGTTGCTCTGAGATGCTGTATATAAAGCTCTTAGCCCAGGGCCTGGCACACAGTAGGACCTTAAAAAGTGGAGGTTAGTGTTTTCTCAATAGATCCTCAGCTTTTCAGTGTCCGCACACTGTTCCTCTACATCCTCTCCAACACCCAGGCCAGGGTCTCCCCAGCAGCCTCCGAGGAAGGATGCCTTTCAGTTCAGGGTGCTGGGCTGATGTTCTTCCCGCTCCGCGCCTCCCATGCCAGGCCTCTGGCGAGCCTGTCCTCTCCATCGTGCTCATCTGACGTCCTCCACAGACACCCTCATTCACTGAAGATGTGGTGTGTGGCTCACAGTTATCAACTCCACCCTGGCCTTGCCAAGCTCCTGTGGCTTCAGTCCACTTGGGCAGGGCCCACCAACACTTGGCTTCTCACGTCCTTCCACTTACGCCCCCCTAACCCCTGATCCTTTGGCCATTCTGGATGTTCCATTTCCTGCGATGGACCACAACACCTCGAATTCAAATCTGTTGCTCATGAACCCTCACTCCTCCACCTCTAGCCCCCTCAGGAAATCCCTGCCCCTATGCTGGCTCCTTAGCCCTGCTGAGGCCCTCCTGCTCCACCCCTCCAATCTTGTCCCCCCCGGCGCACTCCTCCTCCCCGCATGTCCTCGCCTACCCAGCCTGGGGTTGGGCCTAGCGATCATTCTCTTGCCAATATTCTTAACTCCCCTTGTGCATTGCATGTCTGGCCCCCGGGCAACCCACCGAGTTTCCACCAGTCCAGTGCTGTGCTTTGGGGGACTGCCACCCAAGGGGACAAACTCATTATCTCCAATCTCCGGTTAGACTGCAACCCTGCCCCCAAACCCTCTATGTTCCCCCAGCTCACTCGCCACCATGATTTCAGCCCCAGAGCGCTATTACCTCCCTCTCTCTATTTTCTGATGATGTCGATTCCTACTTGACCAAAAAAAAAAAAAAAAAAAAAAAAAGGCATATAAACCATCCAAGAGGAAGTCCCTGGTTTAGTGCCTGCACACTGACTTGCTTTTCCACCACTGTCCTTGTTTGGGAGAGAAGGCCTCTCTCCTTGGCCCTTAATCTGCTCTTCCCTGTTGGTTCCTTGACATTAGAACTGAAAGTTCAAGTCTCTGACATCCTAAAAAGAAAAACCCAAAACCAACCAAACAAGAAAGATAACCAATCTCCTTGCAGCTGTAGTTCTCTATCTCCTCTCCCTTCTCAGCTCAGCTTCTTTGAGCAGGTGTCCCCACACATGGCGTCTACTTCCTCATCTCCCCTTAGTGCCTGACCCCTCTCCTCTGATGTTCTGAAGTCACTGCCCTGGAATTGCTCACCGTGGCATTTGCGACTTGGCCCCACTTCCTCTCCAGCCTTACTCACAGCACTCCTTCCATACACTCCTCACACCAGCCACGATCAACAATTAGAGGCCTTCTAATGAGCCAGGCTTTCCCCTTGCCTCTGGGTTTTGACACATGCTCTTCCTTACCTTAGGAAAGATTGCTTCTCATGTTTCCTGGCTGACTCCTGCTATTCCTACTATTAAGGTCCAAACCTAAAGCCACCCCTGCATCCCTAAAAGTCTGGGTTGGGGGCCCCTGCCATGTACTGTCAAGAGCTCTGCACACCCCCATCCCCAATAGCATGGAACAGCATAAATATACATTTCATTTCTATCTCCCTTCCCTAGTAGAAATTATACCCTTTTTTTTGGAATTATAGTTGACACATGGTGTTACATTGGTTTCAGGTGTACAACATAGTGATTGGACATCCCTCTATGCTATGCTGGGCTCACTACAAGGATAGCCATCACCTGTCACTATACAACACTATTACATTGCCATTGACTGAAATCTCCATGCTGCACCCATTATTCCTGTGACTTCTTCATTCCATACTGGAAGCCTGTACTTTCTACTCCCCTTCACCCATTTTACACCCCACCCCCAGCCTCTTATGTCTGGCAGCCATCAATATGTTCTCTGAACTTATAGGTCTGTTGCTGTTTTTTGTTTGTTTACTCATTTGTTTTTTGTTTTTTTTTTTAGATTCCACTAGAAGTGAAATCATATAGTATTCGTCTTTCTCTGACTTATTTCACTTAGCATAATACCCTCTAGATCCATCCATGTTGTTGCAAATGGTAAGATCTCATTCTTTTTAATGGCCAAGTAATATTCCATTGCACATATGTAGGCCACATCTTCTTTATCCATTCATCTATAGATGGACACTTGGGCTGCTTCCCCATCTTGGCTATTGTGAATAATGCTGCAGTGAACACAGGGGGAGGCAGATAGCAGGGATTCTATCCCATTCACAGTTGGAAGTTGCTGCAGTTAGTAGTTGCCTAAAAAATGTTTCTTCATTTGGATCAAATTTCTACCTGCAAAAAGAATTTAACAACCACTTGAAAGTAGACTTAGGATTCATTTCTTTTATGACTCCACTTTCTTGTAGTGCAGCATTGCAGACATCTGTCTCCCTGCCTGTGTGAAGGCCATGGGCTTCCAGGACAGTGCTGGAATCACAGAGATCCACAGCTCCTCAAACACAGTGGGTCCCAACGTGGACTATTGAATCTGTTCTCCCTAGAGGGAGTTTCAAGTTCTCCCATCCCAAAATGGGACGCTAGTTCCCCTCAGCCTCCACCCCTCAAGGGTCCGAGAGGGTCTAACAGCCCTTATTCCACAAACTCAGGGGTTTAGATGTCACCTCCGTGCTCATTTACACCTGGGGCCAGCCCCACAAGGAAGTAGCAGCCACCCCAGAAAAGCCCTTCATCCTGGTATTCCTTATAGAATGGCAGCCCCAACTCCCCTCCCCCCCCACCCACACCACCACCAGGCACTTGATGATGATTTGGGGACGTGCTGGGACCAACTGCTTGTGACATGCCCCTGTTTGAGTATGTCTGGTCCGCCACCCCTCCGACTGCCGCTCCTTCATTCTACAGACACGGAGCACCGCTCTGTGCCAGGCTCCGACGCCGTCGCTAGGAGGCGTCAGTGAGCACAACGGACAGAAGCTCCTGCCCCCGCGGAGAGGCCAGTCTAGGAGTTGAAGACCAGGCAATCAGCAAGACGCTAACAGGAGGTAATGTGGGGTATTTTAGAAGGTGATCAGTGGAATGGAAAGAAATAAAAATTAGAATAGAGTAAAGGAGATGAAGAGTGCCCTAAGGCAGTGCCTGGTTTACAGTAAATATTTGTTTTTATTTCCATTTTAATAGTTTTGTTCTTTTTCTTTCTTTTTTTTTTTTTAATTAGAAAAATGGCACTTGCTCCTTAGGCAAAGATCATTCATTGCAGATCCAGGAGCCTCTGCATTCCCTCCCAGGGCCCCAGGAGAACCTGGGCTGTCAGAGCATGTCAAAGGAGCAGTGGGTCCAGGAGGTTTTCTGGAGGCAGCGGATCTGGGGTGGGGTGGCAAATCCTGGCTCGCTCCTGTGGCTCAGTGGGCTGCCTGTCCTGGGGAGGCTTGAACAGGTAAACTGCGGCTCAGTGGTCAGGTGGCCACCAAAGGCCGCCTGCCCACTCTGCTACATTTGAAAGGGCTTTCCGTGCTTTGGTGACACCTGGCAGTTCTCACCTTGAGTTGATCTGAATGGAGAGCCTGGAGGTTTCCCCTTATGATCATCAGCACCTAATCTCTGGGGATGGATCTGTGTGTTCGCTTCTCCTCAGAGAGACATCTGGATCTTTACAAGGATATCAGGTGCCAGTTATACTCAGGGTCACCTTGGGGCACACAGGATTTGCATGGACCAGCCACCAGACGGCTCCTTCTATAAGTGCGTCTCAGAGATCCCAAGGGTCTGTGGACATCCTCCATGCCTTGGTATGCACACTGTTCCTGAGTCTGTTTCCCAGGCCCCACCAGCTTGTGGTACCCGTGGGATCACACCAAGAGTGATGATAAGACTGTCACTGCATCAGCCCCACCATGCACCTCTCCTAAGGTTTTAACCACTCCTTCTAGGGCATCCTTGAAGATACCTCAATTGGCATAACAAATAGGCCTTCATCACCCTTCATCCCAGGGCTGTTCTCTGCTGTCCTCAAAGCCTCACCTTTGACGTTACCCTGGGGTCCCCACTCCTGTATTCTGATCTTCCAGCTTTGGAGGTGTTGGGGCAGTCTGCATTCCCTGGGTCACACTGGGCAGGAGTGTGGCCCCTCCTTCCTTGCTGCTTGGGACAGGCCCCTCAAGAGTGGTCCCTGGAAGCCACTTCTTCAGTGTTGCTCTGCAGCCACTTTCCCCAGGGTTCAGACCCAAGTTGCTGGTCGCCGGGCCCTGGTGCCCCTTCGCTCCACCCTGGTCTTGCTCAGGCACCCATGCACAAACCTCCTTTCATCCAAGCATGACGTCCCCCCAGTGATGCTTCCTGGAGGCTCTTGCTCACAGCTCATCACACAGGTCTGGAGCAGTGTTTAGAACGAGAGCACAGTTCTCACTCTGTGTGTGTGTGTGCGCGTGTATGTGCTGTACATCAGAGTTCCTTGTTTGGTAAACTGTCAGAGTGCCTTTCTTTGGATCAGTGCCACCCAATAACTTATAACCATTTTCACACTTAACAAAAAGAAACAATCTCCAACAAGAATTTGGCTCTTAATGCAGAAGCTGGGTCACAGGTGCCTTCTTGGCCAGGCTTCTCTGGGACGGTTAACACAGGTTCTAGTACTTGGAGTCCTATGGCCTTTTTTTGCTTTTCTTTTTCTACTTTTTACCTATTCACCTTAGTCCCCATTATGGGCTGAATTGTATCTGCCCCCCTCCATGCATAATATCCAAAATGTGACTGTGTTTGGAGACAACTTGGTTATTAAAAAGGTAATTAAGTAAAAATGAGATCAACTGGGTGGGCCCTAATCCAAGCCGACTGGTGTCCTTTGAAGAGGAGGAAATTTAGACATAGATGCACCCAGAGGAAGGACTGTGTGAGGACACCGGGAAAAGAAGTGACATCCAAGCCAAGCCAAGGAGAGACTCCTCCAAAGAAAGCAAAGTTGCTGACCTCCTAATTGTAGACTTCCTGCTTCCAGAATGGTGAGAAGGTCCATTTCTGGTGTTCAAGCTACCCAGTCTGTTGGTGCTTGTGATGGCAGCCCTAAACAAGCTGATACAATCCCATTAAAGTGTATTGTTTTAATTTTAATCAGTGAAAAAATAATCATTTTTAATCTTGAAAAAAAAAACATAAGTTCTATAGGTATCTTGGGAAAGGACAGATTACTTTGCTCAAAATTAAGGGATTTCTTTTTAGTTGCTTCTAATTTAAGCCCTTTTATCTCGATTCCTTTTGAGTCTGATCCCTTAATAATCACATTGCTTTGTCTGTTTTGTCTTCTACTCTTAAGCTCCATATCTGATCTTGCTTTCGCTCAAGGTAAGTAGATTAGCGCCACTTTGCAGAAGAGGAAGCTGAAGGCAGAAGGCTCTTGGGGCTCCTCCGTCTCACCTGTTGGAGAGGAACTTGAGCAAGAACGTATTCCAAGCTTCTCCCCAGACCCTGATAGCTGCTTTCCTCGGCAGCCATCTGAATGTGGGAAGTGGAGAGCCAAGATCCCAGGCATTGAGAACATAGCAAAGCTGGGCCTGGTGCCTGGCATAGAATATTGCCAATAAAGATTTAGTGACTGGCTTAACTTTTGACCAGATAAACTCTTATGGATGATTCTACCCACCACACTTTTGTTCAGATAAAAAAGCAAATTTCTAGTTTTTTTTTTTTTTTTAATACCATGGGGAAATCAGCATAGTGTGGTGGTAAGAGAATTAAGCTGGGAATCAGAACTAGGTTTGGATTCTGACAGTCATGTTCTAGTTGTGGGACCACAGACAAGTCCCTTATTTCTCTGGTCCTTGGTTTTCTTATCTGTCAAATGAGGGTGTTGGATCAGATAATTTAAAAAAATTCTTCCAGCTCTATAATGCCATAATTCTAAGAATTTTGATAGGAAGTGCTTGTGGGTTCTTAGCTTTTCTAGCCTCTGCTTCTTCTCACATATAAAGTGAGTTTTACTTTCTACTGACAGTCAGTCATCTCTCAATTATCCATGGAGAAGAGGGGACACTTGGTGTTGACAAGAGCTTTGCAAGCCTGAGGCCAAGGTGCTATTTCCTAGGGCAGGAAGGAGCCTCAGGGCTTCAGTGTGGCCCATTCTGACCAGTGAGGTGGCAGGGAGATTGGCTGGTCCTCAGCAGTCCTCTGTCTCCTGCGAGGGCTCCTGGCTCTGAGCATCAGCATTCCTCGAGCTGAGCATTGTGGGTATAGCTAGTGTGCAACCGATATCCTGGGGCCAAAATGGATGAAAATGGCATGATCCATTAGCACCACACATGACTGAAACTCCACACACCTAGAGCTTACTTCTGTTTCCCTTCCGGCATCTCTGTTACTGTTGCTCATTTTGGATCCCAGGGTCCTTGAGGGAGGGGACTGTGGCTCACTTTGTGCTCTGTATCCCTAAGGGCTCAGTTAGTGCCACTGAATGAGGATGTTGCCAGAACATTCAACTACTCTCCAAGGAAGAACACCTGCTTTGGCTGTGCAGTGCTATTTCTAAATTGGATTCCTCACCAGCTAACATATCTTACTTTTAAGAGGGGAAATAAATGGAACTTAATTCCCCTATCCTCTTCCAGGTGGTTGGGATTACATGACCCTGAAGAAAGTCAACACATAAGGAGCTTCAGAATGGCCTCCCCACTTCCTAAAGTAGGACAAAATATAAACAGCAATAGGCCTGAAATGGCTGGCATCTGTCCAGAGGTGGTTGAAGGCCACTGCAAGGTACAGGGGAACTCAACCTCCCCTCCCTGCTGCTGCTGATTTTACTGGAGGCTGCTGAGTGTGAGGGGGGTTTTCATGAGTTGCCTGTTCCTATGGCAGAGCCCATTGGGGTAGCTGTGCTGCCCAGCTGGTGTTCAGCTATGTCTTCACAGACACCAAAACTAAAAATGTTGCCTGGCTTGTCTGTTTAATCAAATAACGAGATTTTGAAAACCGAATAACTGGTTGTGTCACTAATCACAAAATCAATGGGTTTCTTTAACTATAGAAATGGGCTTGATCCCTAACCTGACAGTTTGAAGAGGATTTATTCCTTCTTCGTTCCTGTCCTTGTTTGCCATCTTAAGCTTAAACATCAATCTAGCCTGTGCTTGGGATGCCTGGGTGGCTCAGGTGTTTAAGTGTCTGCCTTGGGCTCAGGTCATGATCCTGGCATCCCCGTCCCTGAGCCCGGCATCAGGTTCCTTGCTCAGTGGGAAGTCTGTATCTCCCTCCCCCTGCTCTTGTGTTCTCTCTCTCTCTTACTCTCTCTTTTTCTTCTGTCTCTCCTTCCCTCTCAAATGAAATAAAATAAAATAAAATAAAAAATCTAGCCTCTGTATGAGAGAGTGGCTGCATCCCTGTTTCAGACACAAACCAAAAGTCCTGTGGGCCTGTGGAGCCATCTTGCTGAGGCCAGGCACGGGGCTCCAGAGAGCAGAGAGCATGCTCTTTCACAGAGAGAAGGGAGAATGAGCAGAGGGGCACGAGGGAGTGTGTGGGTAGTGTGTGGAATGGGTTAGAGCGCAAATTTGCGTGGGCTAAAGATGTATTCAAGCTCAAGAAGGGTTTAGATGAATCTCCAGATCATTGCCTGGAGGTGGGACATGAAGGATGCTGACAGCATCCATCCTTCTAGGCTGGAGTTTGAATTCCCACTTCTCTCGAGCCAGTCTCATTTCTAGAAGCTGGTACTACTGTCCCCTCTACCTCATCTCCTTTGGACAGACTTCCCTGGACATGGTCCAGCTCTGCATCAGGACCCCATCACCTCCACCCTGGATCTCTGAAACCCTGTCCCATCTTGCTCCCTCAAACACAGAATCTCACTTCCCGCCCAGAGTCTGACTGTAGTTTTGTTGTGCCCCTTTTGGGACTTGATTTATGGTGGTAAACCCTTTCCCCAGGATGCATCTTCTTCCTGCGTCCCCCAGCTCAGCTTCATGAGCCTCACTCCAGGCAAGCCCTCAGCCTCAGGGTGAAGGATGGCTTCCCATCAGAGGGCAGGGGCCCTGCCTGTGTTGGTCACTGAGGTCACTTGAAACCCAGTAGCTGTCAAAAAGCAACACTCCACACATTTGTGAATAAAGAGATGCCATTTGCCTTATGGGAGCTATTTTTGGAAGTCACAAACAGAATACTCAACTGGATTACTGTTGGTCTGACTCAGAAAATCATATACGTAGGCCAACTCCCTCACTACACAATTAATGTAGTGCCCACGCTACTGCCAGATAGCAATTCCCAAACACTGTTTTCTTTCTATGGTTCCTCTGCTCAGAAACTTGGCTCCTCTTAGAATGCCACTCTCCTTAACCTGGCAGCAAGACCTGCCTCTCTTCCTTTCTCAACACTCGGCTACACAACCATTTACCCAGTTAGCCTGGTCTCCCAGCTGTCTCTGAGCAAGCATGCTCATTCCTACTTCTGTGTTTCTGTCATCCTCCCAGTCACTTAACATAAGCCAACTCCTACCCATAATGCCAATGCGCTGCCCAATGGTGACTTTGTCTGTGGATCCTCCTTGAGCATTCAACTCACATTATCCCTGTCCATCCATGGACCTATGAGACTGACAGCCTCTGCTATTCATGAGACACTGCAGTTTTATGACATCACGGATGATTTACATCCATGTGTGGAACTCCTGTCCACATTGACTAGACTATAAGTCCTCACGCTGTTTTGCTGTGCCCCCCACCATGTGCTTAAAGGGGTGTAAATTTTTGCTTCCAAAAAGTTGGTTGAATGAATGATTGAAAGGCCACTACTTCTCCTCCTTCTCTGGACAGACTGACTGAGGCCTCCAAGGGCTGCTAGATGGGAGAAGTAGAGAGACATCCATCCTATGCCTGCATGCCTTGGGAGCAATGCAGGGTGGTAGCGTGCCTGGGACTGTCCCAGGCTGAAGAGAGTGGAGGCAGCTCACAGGCAATCTTGGACAGCCCCCTGTGAGTGCTGAAGCAGGCTGCACAGGCTGGGGACATGCTTGGGTGCCTGAGAAAGAGACTAGTGCCCCCAAGGAAGGGCTCTGGAGCTCAGCCAATTGGCATGCATGCTGTAACTGTGGCAGCCACTGGGGCTCGTATCCATAAGAATCAGTGAGTCATGTTTTAGAGTATCGTGTTAAATGCAGATTTGTCCTTCAACTCCAAAAACACGATTTGTTGCTTCTGTATCAAACCAACTGGCTTCATAGTATCTACGGACAGCATATTTTCCAGGAATGAGTCTTTAAATCTCCTTTGGCAAATGACTCTAACTGGCATTTCCCCATCAGATGTGCCTTATCCTGCACAGCAAAACTGGTTTTCCCTTAGAAGTTGGTGTATAAGTAACTCTCGTGTAGTGAGAACACATGTGATATGTCATGATACACATTGCCATTGTCATTAATGTGTTCACTCTCTTGGTTATTAAAAATTGGCAATGCTCGGGCTCAGTTTTGAAATATCTCTAGTAGATCATGGACTTTTTTTCCCCCCTGAGATTGTAACAAAGAGCTAGTTGTCCTCCAGTATCCAATCTCCTCCTTTTACTTAGTAACAGGACCCTTGATTTTTAGTTGCACACAAAACTTCTTGGCATAGATAACACATTTCTAGCCCCCTTTGGAGGTAGGTGTGCTCATGTGACTAAATTCTGAACAGTTAGATGTAAATGGACTTGTCATATGTGACTTCAAATAAGTACCTTTAAAGTAAGAAAGTGTGCCCTTGCTTCTTCCTTTTTCTTTCATCTTCCCACATGTCGGAATGCCAGCATGATATCTGGAGCTCAAGCAGCCAAATTGCACTTTGAGGTAATATGCTAAGGAAAGGGAGTAGCTAGATAGAAGAAGCCTGGGTCCCCACTCTTTGGGAGCTGACATATTAACCTTGGACTTCACTTATATGAGACACAGTTCGAAATTGTTAAGTTATTGTTATCCTGGTTGTCTGTGGATGCAGCCAGTCGTAATCCTAATTGTGGTAATTGTATTATGTCTGTTTCTACCCAGATCCTATGGGCTGCATCCATCACTTGTCTCCCTTGCCCTCTGGCTTTTGACTACCTCTAGCCAATGGGAGGTACTGGCAAGAGAAAGGAGGGCAAGAGTTAAGAGAGAAAAAAAGGATATTTTTCTTCCATGCTTACTCCATGCTTCAGTGCCTTGATACAGCAGTTTGCTCCTTTTTACACTACATTTCTTGCCAGGGGGCCTCTCCTCTCTGTCTCTATTTTTCACTGGGCTCTGGCAATGCTGTATTTTCCTGCTTTCCGTCTAGACCAGAAGTAGTAATAGCTTCTCAATGCTGCTAATCTCTGGGATGCTCAGCGACCTTAATTGTTCTTACACCTCTATAAATAGTCCTTTTATTAATTTTTTGGTTATACATTTTAATAGAGTTCTGTTTCCTTCTAGGACCTTGGCTGATGGACTGAGTGAGGCAGAGACCAGTGGGAGAATTGCAATATTGTTAGTCAGCGCCTTCATAACCGATCAATAAATAAACATTTTACCAGTGTACTTACACAGATTCTTATCTGTGACCCATGAGAACCACAACCTGGAAGGGCCATCCCAGCTATGACTGCTGACTATCCTATGAGCTGTGGGCTCATAGGGCTTACCTACTCTAAGACATGGTTCCACTGTCAAGGAGTTTTCAGTCCACTCAGGGACTATAAGGAACAGAGATAGACGTTATTTCACATGACAGAGAGAGTGAAACTATTGTCATCACTGGAGTAGAGATGATGTGTTGGATAGTAGTGAGGAACAAGGTAAAGACTTTCAAAACCAGGCAGAGAAAATTGAATTTAATGTGGAGCAATAGAAACTGATGAACATAAGGTGACATGATAAAAAGTGCTGTTTTATCAAAATTTATTTGGCAAAAACCAATTGGCTTATTCTTTCTGCCTTCTGTTTACTCACTATTCCTTTCATACCTTGTAAGTGCTACTTGAATTAGCTTTATAAATCTAGATCTCCTCCTATCCCTCTCAGATCCCTAGTGACAATAATGGATATGTCAAGTCCACCCTCCTTTAGAAAGACTTAAAATGCCCTTTGCCACCCAGCTCCAGCTAAACTCTCTAGTGTCATCTCCAGCCACTTCCATCCACTTACCTTCTGCTACAGCCCCCATGTCTGGTCATTATTTCCTGAACACACCACACACATGCAAGCTTCTGAGCCTTTGCATGTGCTGTTCCCTCCAACCCAGCACTGTCCAATAGAACTTTGTGCAGTAATGGAAATATCCTATACCTACATTGTCCAACATGGTAGCCACTAGCCATATGTGGGTTCCAACCACTTAAAATGTGGCAATCATGACTGAGGAACTGAATTTCTAATGTTATTTAATTTTAAATAATTTTTTTTAGATTTTATTTATTTATTTGAGAGAGAGAGAGCATACAAATGGGGAGGGGGCAAAGGGAGAGGGAGAAGCAGACTCCCTGCTAAGCAGGGAGCCCGACCTGAGATCATGACCTGAGCCAAAGTCAGACGTTTAACCAACAAGCCACCCTGGACAAATAAAAGTATATTAAAACAGAGAAGGAGGCAGACCATAAGAGACTCTTTTTTTTTTTAAGATTTTATTTATTTATTTGACAGAGAGAGACACAGCGAGAGAAGGAACACAAGCAGGGGGAGTGGGAGAGGGAGAAGCAGGCTTCCCATGAGCAGGGAGCCCGATGTGGGGCTCGATCCCAGGACCCTGGGATCATGACCTGAGCCGAAGGCAGACGCTTAACGACTGAGCCACCCAGGCGCCCCATGAGAGACTCTTAACTATAGGGACAAAGTGAGGGTTGCTGGAGGGGAGGTGGGTGGGGGATGGGTAACTGGGTGATGGGCATTAAGAAGGGAACTTGAAGTAATGAGCACTGGGTGTTATATGCAACTGATGGATCACTGAATTCTACCTCTGAAACTAATAATACAGTATATGTTAATTAAATCGAATTTAAATTTAAAAATTTTAAAAATAAAATTTAATTTAAATTTCAATAGGTAATGTGGCTACCATATGGATAACACAGCTCTCACCGAAATGTAGTCTATTCTTCTCTCCTCCCCTTATCTCCATGGGGAGATCTAGAAAACTCCTCTGTATTATAGAGGACAAATTTAAATGTCGCTGCTTCACTATAGCTTTCTGTTCCTTCATCCTCACCCATGAGAATTAATTACTCCCTCAGCTGTGTTCCTCTAGCAGTGTACACATGCCTATATCTATCACACAGCACAGGGCCTTTCTTCCTTCCTTCCTGGTGCCTTATTCTTCCAATAGTCTAATTGCACAGTACTAATTGCATTTCTCTAGGTGAGCCATGCCTTCTTGACTCGAGGCTTTTGCATACGCTGTTGCCTCTGCCAAAAGCACTCTTCCTTACTCATCTCCCATGGCCAACTAATGCCTTAAGATTTCAACTTATCAAAGCTTATTCCAGGAAGCTTTCCCTTATGCCATCCCATGTCCAAAGACTAAATTAGGGGCTTTCCTTTCTGAGTACTCTTGTAGTGTTCTATGGCTATACATCATAGTTCTCTCTATCTTATTTGTATTTGTAGCCTGTTTCCCTCTCTGTGCTTCAAATCTCTTCGAAGACAAGGACCTATTGTTATTCAAACAACTATTACAGTGCCTGGCACAGAGTTATACAGGCTGAATATGACCAAAATACTCCTGTTGGAATGTAGTGGGGAGAGAAGGTGCGAACAGGGCGTGGCTGCTGTCCGTGGTCCTGAAATAGTGCCCCAAGATAACGCACGATGTCCAAACCTTCTGGCAAAGTAGAAACCAAGTTATGGGGTATCTTATGGGGAAAGGAGAAAAACAAAAGTGGAGAGAGAGAGAGAGAGAGAGAAATGCTGTCAAATCCAAATCATTGGTGTTAACTGTAAGAAACCACAACCCAAAATGAACTAGTGAACACCTGGAGGAGAGTAATGATTGTGTGTGCAAGTGTCAACTTGAACAAACACATCCACACAGGCTGGCAATGCCAGATAGGCAAAAATAGAAAGACTGAAGCAACATTCTCACCTATTCTTAAGTGCTGATAGTTTGTCTTTGTTTTTACTTTTTCCTTAAAAGCTCTGTTCTTTACACTGCCCAAAACAATTTAGAATTTCTATCTCTTATGTTTCATAATTTTTGTAGTTTATTTTCTGTGGGTGTTTTGTTTTTTGTTTTGGGGGTTTTTGTTGTTGTTTTTGTTGTTAGTTGTACCATGTCATTGATAGATAATTCGATGAGAATCAAGTTCTCCTACTCTCTCAGATATTTTGCTTCCCTTTTCTAAACCTTTCTTAAATTTGCAACACTTTTTCTCTCTACTCCTTCCCCTATCACTCTCAGCTGATGGCCTCACTTCTTATTTCACTGAGAAGTTGAAAACAATAAAAAAAGAACTTCCTTATCCTTCCAATAAAAAAAAAAGTACGAATATAAATGTCTTTGCATCCTTTCCTCCTCAGTGGAAGATTTGTCCACATGACTACTAAAGACCAAATCCACCACCCATGCTTCAGGGGCCATTTCCCCCCATCTGTTTAAGGACTTTGCTCCAGCAGTTACATTCTCTCTGCATTGAATATTTTCCCTCTACCAAATCTTTCTTGTGCATACAAACGTGCCCTAATATTCCCCATCTTAAAAACCCTCCCTAGCCTATATACTATAGTGACTGCCCCAGTTTCTCTGTTCTCTTTTATAGCAAACTTGAAAAGGGTAACTATGTTTTCTGTCTCCATTCTCTCTTTGACCCAATCCTGCCAGGGTTTTGCCTTACCACCCTACTAACATCACTTTTTAAAAGATCACTCCATGTTGCAAATCCAGTGATCAGTTTTCACTCCTCTTCTTTCTTTTCACTCACCATTTGATGTAATTGATCAATCCTGCCTCCTTGAAACACTTTATGCATTTGAATTAATTTGTTCTTTTTCCTGGCTTTCCTTCTACTTCACTGGATATGCCTTCTTAGTCTTCTTTACTGGATCCTCTTCTTCTTACAAACCTTTAAAAGTAGGCTCCATCTTTGTTTATTTTCCCTTCTCTCTATATATTCACTCCCTTGTGATCTCATCCAGCTCCATGGCTTTAAATACCATCTACATGAGGGCATTTGCCAAATTTAGTTCTCTATCCCCCACCTTTCTCCTAAACAAAAGACACCACTCCTGACATTTCCAATCACATGATGGAAGGATAGGATGGCCCCAAATCCATTTTTCTAGGATAGTTCTGATTTATGACTGCTGTCTCTGTTAAGTATTAATAGCATTTCTTCCATTCAAAATTGTCCCAGTTTGGACAATATATTATTTGGCCACTTGCATTAATTTTCCTGGCTGCTGTAAAAAATTACAACTAACTTAGTGGCTTAAAACAACACAAATTTATTATTTTACAGTTCTGTAGGTCAAAAGTCCAAAGTGGGTCTCACGGGCTAAAATCAAGGTGTCAGAAAGCTGAATTCTTTTCTGGAGGCTGTAGGGGAGAATCCATTTTGTTGACTCTTCCAGATTCAACAGGCTGCCCACATTCTTGGCTCATCACCCCTTCCATCTTCAAAGCCAACAGTGATTGGTCAGTCTTTTTCACATCATATAATTCTGACTGATTCTGCCTCCCTCTTTCACATGTGACTCCAGTGATTATATTGGCCCCTACCATATAATCCAAGATAGTCCTATTTTAAGGTCAGCTGATTAGCAGCTTTAATTTAATCTTCAACCTTAGTTTTCCCAGGCCATATTAAAAAAACACATTCACAGGTTCTGGAGATTAGGATGTGGACATCTGTAGGGGGTCCTTATTCTGCCTACCTTGCCCAAAGGTTTCCCAAACTTAGTATGCCCCAAAATTGGCTCTTGGTTTTCCCCAAATCTTCTTCCCTCTGCAGCTACCTATCTCAGTAAATTATGTACCATTCATTCAGCTGCTCAAGCCAAAAGCTTTGCATGCATTCTTGAATTTTTCTTGCTCTTAAACTACATTCCAATCATCAACAAATCCTGTAAGCTCTTCTTTTACCTTTAAAACATATATTCAAACACATTTCATCCCCCTCCAACCCATTACCATGTACTCCAAACCACTGTCTCTCACTTAAACTATTGCTAGGCCCTATGTGGTCTCCAGCTTCTGTTTTGCCTACCCTGTTTCCTGCCCCAGTTTATTCTCCACAAGGCAGCCAGAGAGATCCTATTAAGACATAAATTATATCATGGCCACTCCTCTACTTGACTGATCTAATGATTTCCCACTACTTGGAATAAAAAACCAAGGTCTTCACCATGACCTGCAAAGCCTTTCCCAATGTGGTCCCTACACCCTGTTCTACCTCTTTGTTACTTTGGCTCTAGGACACTGTAAATACCAAATACCCTACCTCTTTGCTTCCTGTGACTCTAGGGAAAAAGTTAAGGTGATTGTCAGGCTAGCAAAGCCAGAGCTATGATAGTGCTATTATCAAAAGGGAACATACGGAATTATTTTGTTCTCTGCTTATATTTAAATATTTTCATAACCAAGAAGAAAATGTTACTGAGGCTTAGATCCTTTCTCTGGGCTTTGTGGAATAAACCACCAGTGACCCAGTAGGGTCAGTTCTGTGCCAGAGTTTTGGAGAGTATTAAAGCATGACAATAACTAAGTTTAATAATAGCCTTTGCACTAGACCTTGGGGGATTTCTGGCAGCCTCAATTACTCCAGTTCTTATTTTCTTTTGCCCTGTATTATCTTTAGTTGTCCTTGAATGCGGAGAGACTTTCAGCTGGAAAATTTCGATTTTCTGTTTCAAATTTGTCACAAAAAATGTCCACCCCCCCACCATATATTCTGTATACATGTACAGATATTCTGTAGATGGTGTAGATTATGTTTCATTTCATGTGATTCTGCTTGCTTAATTATTGTTTTCTCCTCTTAATTGCTCACAGTAATCTAACTCTACTGTGCTTGCTAATGAGCACAGCTTAGACGTTCCACATATAACGAGCTACAAGAGTCGTTCTCTCATTATCATCACTAAATGTTCCCATATATATTCTCACTTGACATATATGAAAGCAAAAATAATAAAAACTATAAAATTCTATGGTGATATGAGAAAGTATAACGTTCATAAATAGAAAGTTGTGGCTTTAGTTTATACTTATAAAATGTTAGCTTTGAAAGGACCTGGAAAGATCAATTAGTTAGACCTTTTATTTTATATACAAGGAAACTGAGGCTCAGAGCTATGGCATGCCTTTGCTGGAGTCACACAATCACAAACCCAGCCAACTCCTGGTCTTGAAAGGTTCCCACTGTGGAGCCTTTGTCCTTAAGAACACATTTGCTTATCCTGCTACTTAAATTGAGTTTCCACAAATAAATGGACCAGCACATCTACTGGGGTGTTATTTATAACACTGAAAATTTGAAAACAATCTAGCTAGCCAATATTAAGAAAATCATAAAATAAATGATGATATACTTAGGTAATATTATCTAAATATTATATAATTATATATTGTATATTATAATTATATAATATTATACAAATATTTAAAAATCATTTTTAGGGGCATTTAGCTGGCTCAGTCAGTAGAGCGTGGGACTCTTGATCTTGGGGTTGTGAGTTTGAGCCCCATGTTGGGTGTAGAGATTGCTTAAAAATAAAATCTTAAAAAAATCATTTTTAGAAAATACCTAATGACCTTTTGAGTCCTCATAATATAATGTTGAATGAAAACATATCAGGCTACCAAACTGAATATAGCGTGGTAGCAATTTTGTTTTATGTGTGCTGAGTAGAACACATCAAAGAGTGATTTTTTGAGATGATAGGATTACAAATTACTTTTGTTCCCTTTTAGAAACTTCCCTGTTTTACAGATTTTCTACAATTTGCATGTCTTCATTAAATTTATAATTAGAACAAAATTGCAGTTTTTTAAGAGAAAAAGATATTATCAAGCCTTAATAACTTGAAAGAGATTTTTCTCAGACTGAGGTGGCAATTGCAGAGGTTTATGAAGAAATTCATAGAAGCGAGAGCTGTTAGCACAACTGCTGTTGAATTATTAAGTGACAAAACTTAGACTAAGTAAAGAAGACAAGTCAACACCTGATGCTCTTACTTTTCTTCTGGTTTCTTCTTTCTTCAAACAATATTTTCTGAGGGTCAAAGGTCATTGCTATGAACATACACTGTCGTGTATGTGGACAGCACTAATGAGGTGAAATGTAGCTTTTCTTTCTATGTATGTGTGACCGTGTAAGTGATGTACAGGAATAGGTTAACTGGGATGCCAAAAGAATTGTGCCCCCCCCCCCAAATACTCCACTGACTAGAAAGAAGACAAGTTGAAATTAAACCAACCTCATATTCTTTGCATATAAAATAGAAAGGAAAATATTTGTTGACACCCAATGCTTCAGAGGATATAGTGAAAATACCATAGGATATGAAACAGTACTATCAACTTGGAATTCAATTGGTAATAAGTTTCAAATGCCATAACTTATTTAACCTTCATTCCAATAATCTTACTGTCTCTGAAATTTACACAAAAACTAAAAATAAAAAAGAAGAAACAGCTATATGCCTCAAGATATTCATTCCCAGGTTATTTCAAACAGCATAAAATTGGGATCAACAAAAAGTCCCAAAAGAAGAGGATTTATAATAAAAGTATAGCATATTTGGAATGATATTCTGAAGACAAGCAATACAAAGAAATGCCTGTGATATAATATTTAAAAGTCAAAACATAAAAATGTATATTTTTGTCATTTTGAACATAATTATATAAAATATAGGCAGAAAAAAACTATTTTGTTAGAATGGTAAGATTGTGGATTACTTTCTCTATTTTCCAAATATTTTTTAATATTAAAATAAAAATGACAATTGCTCCATCCTACTCTTTTTTTGGCATCACCTCCTGCTAGGCTTGATTGTTTATAATTGTCATGGATAGTGTCTATATGATGCAGTGGTGGAAAGGCGGTCTCTGGTGTCAAATTGTTTGTGTTCACAAGGCTGGTTCTACCAATGCTCTAGTGGTGTGGCATTGGGTGGCTTACTTAAGCCTCTGTTTTCTCATCTTTTAAATAGGAGATCATGAAAGTTTCTGAGCTTTGGAAATAACATTTTAATTGTTCACATCTCCCAGAGTGAACTAAATAGTTTCTGCTACAAAGCTTTGTGGAGAAACATATTGTACTCTAAGCTGTGGGCAGGGCCAAAATAAGAGGTGCAGGCAAAGCTTTGAGTAGAGGCCAAATCCTAGTCAGCAAGTCAGAGAGGCAGGTCCAAAGGCTTTACCCACTCCAGAAAAAGGACTAGACCCTGCCAGAGAGTAGCAGAGTGGACCCTTAAGGAATTGTAAGTTGAGAGAGGGAAAGAAAGTGGTCCTGGGGCAAGGGCCTAATTTCTTTTTTTGCCTGTACCCTTATCTATCTATCTGTCTGCTTATCTATCTATCTATCTATCTATCTATCTATCTATCTATCATCTATCTATCATCTATCTATCTATCTATCTATCTATCTATCTATCTATCATCTATCTATCATCTATCTATCTATCTATCTATCTATCTATCTATCTATCTATCATCTATCTATCTGAAACTTTGGAAAATTCTAAACCTATCCTAAGTAGAAAGAATGATGTAACAAACATTTATATATCCATTACCAAGCATCAACAAAACAAATATTTCATCTATTATCCCACCCATTCCCCCTCCCTGGATAATGTTGAAGTAATAATTTTATTACTACATCTGTAAATACTTTGGTATGTATCTCTAAAGATACAGACTCTTTTATTTAATAGGACCACAACAAGATTATAAGACCTAAAAAGTTAGTGATAGCTGTTGAAGGCGCAGTTTGAGGACTTGTCCCTCAGAGAAGTGAGTGTGGGAGGTTCTGATACACTTGAACAGTCAAAGGGGCACACTGGGATCCCATTAGTCTGACATCACCTCTTCCTCTAGCACTGCAGAGCAGGCAGCTTTGAGAACCACTTGGGTCACCATCCACCAGGTGGGAAGTTGGCAGATTTGGTACAGAGCTTTGCACTATGTAGCTACTAAAGACCAAAGTCAGGACTAGAACTCTGGAGAAGTCCTTCAAATAGACCCAAAACAAATAGACCCAAAGCTGAATGGACGCTGTAGGATATATTTTTCAAGCAGAGTTCAAAGGCTCAAGGGATCACTTAAGAGGAGAGGAGAGAATGAAAAGATTATGTTCCCCACAACTCAACCAGTGGATCCTCTTTTATCTGTTTCATCTACCAAGCTTCTAGAACAATATCGTACAAAGAAACTCTTTCATGCCTAAATAACCCCTTTGTTGGTCAGGGAGGTATCTGTGCAGAGATATGTGGAGGTGGAAGAGCACAGGATGGGGATCCCAAGACCCCCATCTTCATCTGACCTCAGATCAGCCACTTACCTTCAGATGCATCATCTGCAAAGTGAGGACAACACTGGTCTTTGTATGAATTAAATGAAATTCGGTATGGGACAAAACCTAACACATACTGGACATTGAATACATTTTAGTTGATATAATCTAAATATATCTGCCAAACTGTTGGACTAACATACTGAGAAACTGACAAGATACAATTTTTCAGGAATTTTGGAAAAATGGATTTTTATATTTCTGCATATTGGTGTATGTTAATTTACATAAATTACTTTGTGTTCTCCCAATGACCTAATTCTAAGCCCGTGGAGTATGCTAACCTCTGGCATGCAAATTCCAGTCCAGGGTTCACAGTCACTGCACTAGGTGGGACAAAGGCTCTCTTCAGTAAAGGAGGGACATCTAAGGAATTATTCTTCTGGAGCATGAGGTAGCCAGCACTAAGGAGACCAACTGACAAGTGTCACAGATTCTAGGCACATTTAGTGGCCCTGAGACTGGGATTCTTCCCAAATACATCTCTTTCTTTTATTGTTTTCTCTTGAGAAAATGAGACTCAGAAACATTTTGAAGTGTGATTCATAGTGACTCCATCTGCATAAAATCAGGGCTCAGAGCTTTAGTCTCACAGGGGAAACGTTATGTGACGTGACATTATTTGCTCTGATTCACCACTCCATATCAAAGAGGAAAGATGGGTGGTGAGAGGTCCCCTATCTGGGGGGCAGGGGGTGGGGTTGGTGAGCCGAAAGGATGAGGATGACCTCTCAGGGCAGCATTGAGGAGTCAGCAGGCTAATGCAGACCGAGGTCCTGGAAGGTGAATTTGTCTTTTGCTGAAACACAGTTGAGTTCAGCTGGGACAAACAATACCCTTTAACATATGTGAGTTTCTTTCTCCTTTTAGCTGTCCCTGGCAGAGGCAGCCTACCTGGCGGTAAGGATGGGGTTTTCTGGATTTTTAGCCAACCTTCCTGCTCCCCAAGAGGGCCATTCTCTGCTCCCCCAGGGTAACGGGCTGTGATTTTGCCTGATGAAATTGCCTTTGCTTTCCAGCTCACCGTAACAAAATCTGGCTCTCGGCACAGAACCCGACACTGTCCACCACCAGTTATAAAAACAGGAATGAAATGTTTGCTTGGCACTTGTCAGCCCAGAATTGTGACTGAGTGAATTTCTGTAATCCCCCGTTGTCATGGAGATGTGGAAATAGAAGCCTCGAAATTGGGTGTACACAGGCAAAACCACAAAGACGGGGCAGTGTGAACTGAAGGTTTCCTCTGACATTAAAATTCAAGCTCAAGAAAGCTCCTCTTCCACATAAATCACTTACCACTGTGCTCACCAGCCTGAATATGCCCATCCCAAACCATCATAAATCCTTTTTCTCTTTCCCTCCACTCTCACTTTCATTTCTCCCCCCCACCCCAACACACTCTTTTGCATTTAATAAAGGTGTTTTTTTTTTAATGGGATGCCAATTCCCTGAGAACAGCAGCTCCCTGATATTAAAGGAGCCCTTGATTTCTCCCTAACATTTTCTCAAACAAGGGATGAAATGGGAATTCCAAGCTCCTGCACAGAAGTGTTCTCTTTGGACAACTGAGATAGTGAAAATATATTCCTGGGAGCAAGTGTGGGTAGGAGAATTCTGTCTTGGAAAAAGAGGGTACCATTTATCATCTCTTTTGTTTCCAAAGGACAGTGGTGTTGCAGGATACCAGGAGAAAAGTAACAGCAGCTCTCGAGTGCTCTGGTTGAGATTGGACCAGGGAACTGGAAGATAGTATAAAGACAAACCCTAAAGTCTAAATAAAGCCAGAAATGCCCACTGGAGATGATCTGAGGAAAACGATCTGGGGTGAAGCGGGGAGGTGCCCATGTTCATCACAGGTAGATAAACTGACAAGTGGAAAGGCAATTATAGAAATCAGGCTCTCTGATTCTTAATCTCAAGCCCAACTGAATTTAAATGCAGCTTTGCTCCTGTCAGCTATAAGGAGTCACAGGGACAAACTTGAAAGCCAAGGGCATAGGCTGGTGGGTTTATCCTGACATTCCCACCTCTTACTCTGTGTGTTTCTCCTTCAATGAGACTGCTCCTAATGCAGTAAGTGATATAAGAAGAAAATATGCGGGCCCTCAAAGGAGCTCGAAATTTAATGGGTTAGTATAGACAACCAATATCTTGGAGGGATGGAAAGAGGGCAGGGAAATGCTGAGGATGCTTTGCGTTGCTGTTCTCTGAGTCCGCACTCATCTTGGCTCTTGGGTTTAGTCTCTGCCTTGAAGTCTGCCCTCCCCTTGGAGGGATTCTTTGTTCATCAGGACACCCACTCCCTGGAAGTTTCAGGTGCTCCTCAGCAACCACTCTAGGGCATGCCCTGTTCTCTCCTTACCCACCAGCACTGTTCCATCTCTGAGTTGTGACTCCAGCATCCCATCCTCACACTGACCTCCTCCTTCTAGCCTGTTCACTTTTTTACTACTGATACATTTCTTCTCCCATCTCACCACTTTGTGGGGGTCCCTAGACAAGCCATGTTCTCTCAGTCATCAGCTGTCCCTTGGCTTCAGTTCCTTTCCTATTAACCCAGAGCCCACGTTCACCACTGTGATTTTCTCTCTCCAACTCCCAAGACTCTCCTGTCCTCCCATCACACCTGACCTAAAGAACCCCAACCTTAAGGCAACCCAGCCACTTGACATCTTCGGTCCTATGCCCTGGCCCCTCGTCCCACTGGAGAAAATCATGCCCCATGCACATGGGTGCTACCACAGATGGCTCGCAATGCAGCCCAGCAAGCCTTGCCCGCCTCCTCCATCAGCTCCCCTCTCCGCCCACCCTGAACTGCTCATTAGGGTTATCTATGTGCCCAAATGTTCCAGCCCAAGTCCTTCCCCTTTTCATTTCTAGCTGACAATTTCGTTTCCCATTTTACTGAGAAAATAAAGACGCCAGACAAGGACTTGCCAGGCAGCCCCCTTCCAGGGAGTCTTTGCCCCCACATTTACCCTCCTGGGCACTGCCTCTTACTCCCTCTCCTGGCCCAGTCAGGTAGGTGTGCCCTTCTGCCTCCAGAATTAATCTTCTCATTGGTGTCACTTCCTCAAAGATCTTGTTCAGTTAACCACTACTGTGCTGTTTGCTGAGGCTGAAAACTTTATCCTCCCTGAAGACTCTTTCCTTAAAGCCACATAAATAGTCTGGTCTCTTCCGTCTCTTAGAAAAACCAAACAACCTCAATCCCAAACCACCCTCCAGCTACCATCCATTCTTTTTTTTCTTTTGCTTCTTTTTATTATTATTATTATGTTATGTTAATTACCATACATTACATCATTAGTTTTTGATGTAGTGATCCATGATTCATTGTTTGTGCATAATATCCAGTGCTCCGTGCAGAACGTGCCCTCTTTAATACCCATCACCAGGCTAACCCATCCTCCCACCCCCCTCCCCTCTAGAACCCTCAGTTTGTTTTCCAGAGTCCATTGTCTCTCATGGGTCGTCTCCCCCTCCGATTTCCCCCCCTTCATTCTTCCCCTCCTGCTATCTTTTTTTTTTTTTTAACATATAATGTATTATTTGTTTCAGAGGCACAAATCTGTGATTCAACAGTCTTGCACAATTCACAGCGCTCACCATAGCACATACCCTCCCTAATGTCTATCACCCAGCCACCCCATCCCTCCCACCCCCCCACTCCAGCAACCCTCAGTTTGTTTCCTGAGATTAAGAATTCCTCATATCAGTGAGGTCATATGATACATGTCTTTCTCTGATTGACTTATTTTGCTCAGCATAACACTCTCCATTTCCATCCACGTCATTGCAAATGGCAAGATTTCATTCCTTTTGATGGCTGCATAATATTCCATTGTATATATATACCACATCTTCTTTATCCATTTATCTGTCGATGGACATCTTGGCTCTTTCCATAGTTTGACTATTGTAGACATTGTTGCTATAAACATCGGGGTGCACATACCCCTTTGGATCCCTACATTTGTATCTTTGGGATAAATACCCAGTAGTGCAATTGCTGGATCAACTCTATTTTCAACTTTTTGAAGAACCTCCATACTGTTTTCCAGAGTGGCTGCACCAGCTTGCATTCCCACCAACAGTGTAGGAGGGTTCCCCTTTCTCCGCATCCCCGCCAACATCTGTCATTTCCTGACTTGTTAATTTTAGCCATTCTGACTGGTGTGAGGTGGTATCTCATTGAGGTTTTGATTTGGATTTCCCTGATGCTGAGCGATATTGAGCACTTTTTCATGTGTCTGTTGGCCATTTGGATTTCTTTTTTTTTTTTTTAAAGATTTATTTATTTTTTTTTTTTCTATTTGAGAGAGAGAATGAGACAGAGAGAGAGAGCATGAGATGGGGGAGGGTCAGAGGGAGAAGCAGGCTCCCTGCCGAGCAGGGAGCCTGATGCGGGACTCGATCCTGGGACTCCGGGATCATGACCTGAGCCGAAGGCAGTCGCTTAACCAACTGAGCCACCCAGGCGCCCGGCCATTTGGATTTCTTGAGTGTGTTTCTTTTCAACATACTGCAAATCACTCTCCTGAAATTGCTCCCTTTAAATTTATTGGTTGTTTCCATCTTTTCTTTTGCTAAATCCATTATCCACTTTCTCTCTTTTTCTTATTGGGCATTTTACACTGTCACCTTGCATTTAGCACTGATGATCGTTCCCTCCATTTGAACCTCCTGTATTCCTTCCTGTGGCTTCTGAGATGACTCTTCCTTCTCGTTTTCTCATTACCTCTCTGTGTACGTGTTGAAAGTACTCTTTAAGAGTTCCTCTTTCTCTGCTTACCTCTTAAATATCAATGTCTATCAAGTTTTCCTTTGGGCCTTTACTTTTCTTACTTTACATACTCTCAGGGTGACCTTCTAGTCGATATTTACATTCTGACACTCCTGAGCCTGCCTCTTCTCTAATCACGTGTCTGTGATCAGGACCTATGACCTATTTTGCATCTTCTCTTGAATGCCTATATAACCCCCACTGATTCATAGGCCCTGGATTGGATTTGGGAGAAGTGAAAGAAGTCTCTTAATTATTGGGTCATTAATGACTTGAGTTCATATTGCTTTGTGATTTTTATTAGCCATGCTTGTTTGATATACTTTGCCTTTGGTTAATGGATCCCGTTTTAATTCCACCTTTTTTTTTTTTTTACAACTAAGTCCAAGAAAGCAATGAGAAACCTAAAACCTGCATCAGAACATGTCTCAAGTCTTCTGGGATACTGATCTTACACCATAGGCTATGATAAACAGATTGGCCATGTTCACTGCTCTTTCCTACTGGTGATAAGGGGAACTGACGTGGGCTTGGCAAAGCCCTCCAGATTAACTAAAAGAAATCAAGATCAAACATGCTGTGTCTGAACCCAAAGAGGAAAGCAATTCTACAGGAATCTGGACAGACATGAAACCCACTATACCCCCTGATAAGCCATTTCTCATGGAAGTATCCTAGGATCCTCTGGGAGTTTTTTTTTTTTTAATGTTTTATTTATTTATTCATGAGAGTCAGAGAGAGAGAGAGAGAGAGGCAGAGGCAGAGGGAGAAGTAGGCTCCCCACTGAGCAGAGAGCCTGATGTGGGGCTCGATCCCAGGACCCTGGGATCATGACCTGAGCTGAAGGCAGACGCTTAACCATCTGAGCCACTCAGGCGCCCCTCCTCTGGGAGTTTTGACTTCTGTGGTCTCTGTCTGCCCGCCAAAGGTGCCAGACAGAGGAAACAGTGCCTGGTTTGTAGTTCTAACAACAGTGGCAGCATGCTCCCTTTGTGAAGAGAAAATGAGTTCATGCAGTAGGAAAAAGAAAGATGTGAAAAATTAATTTTGTTGCTCAGTTTTTAGTTCTCACGTATGAATAAAAAGATGAAGGTGATTTTCTAAAACCTCCTACTGGAATATTAATTTCGGTCATGAAAAATAGCTCTGAAACAGAGACACTATTTTAGGTGGAGTGTTTTTTTTTCCCACTGATTTTTTTTTAAATTTCAAGTTTATGGAGAAATGAATAGAATAGTTTGATGAACACCTGGATATTCTTCACCTGATTTCACCAATTTTTAACATGTGATGGTAGACTGGGTGGTTAATGTACATGCCTTTTGATTGTATTGGCAGTTTTTTGTTCATTTATGATTTGAACAACTTAAAAACAAATGTTTATTGGGAATTAACCCATAGGGACCAGACACTGCTCTGTGCCCAGAGATACACTGGTGACAAGGACACAAAAAATCCCCAATCTTGTAGAACTTAGGTTCATCTTATAGGGAAGACGGACAGAAAATAAATAAATATAGCATGAATGCAATGTAATTTGAGGTAGTAATAACTGATTCTGTTTTAAATGCCTATAAGCAAATTGGCCAACCTATGAAATTTGATCATGTTAGTCAAAATGTCTGTGACTCCCTTTTAGAACCTGGTCGGAGGGTTGGAAGCCCACACAGGGCCAGCAAACAGAGGGGCTGCAGACCACCAGGCCCAGTTGACATGTCCTTCAAGAAGTTTGCCTGAGAAGGGCAGACTAAGGGCCAGGCTGGTGGCAGAGGGGGATTTGGGAGACTCTACCCAGTGTGGAAGTGGACCCCACCTCAACACTGGGTGCTCCTGAAAGGTAGTGGGGGTGGCAGTGGAGAGGAAGCTATGTGGAGGGAGGAAGGCTGGGGGTGGGATGACACAACCCAAGAACCTATGTCCCTGAGAAAGTGCAAGAGACTGGGAACCAGAGCTAGTAGGGGAAGTCCGCCTTTGCCCCCTATAGAAGGGAGAGGAAGGGGAACCAGCTGGGAGTGGCCAGTAGCTTCCCTGACTTGGGATAAAAGCTTTGAGAGTTCCCAACCCTCTTCTTCACAAACCAGGAGGTGAGGAGGTCAACTGAGGTTAGGAACAGAGGAGAAAGCTTGGAATGTTCCCTGTAAAGAATTTGAGAGTGGGGTGACAGGAATTTCTGCTGGTGCTCAGAAAATCTTTTTTGATTGAATCTGCATGTGTCATTTTAGAAACTCCCACCTGCATTTTGACAGAAGGGAATCAAAAATACAAAACCCCACTCCCACCTCCCTCCTGCCTCTGTCAGAAGTAGCAATGAAGTGGGTCCTGTTCTTGTTAGAAATATAAATGGGTGGCTTTGTAGCCCTGGTCCGCTTTTCAGACTTCTGGGTCCCCTAGCAAGGAGGAGACAGAGTTAGGTAGCTGGGCTCCCCAGACAACAGGTCAGTGCCAGTCCCTAAAGTGGGCAGGGAATGAACATGGGTTCCTGAGTGTGGCAGGGACTGCCTTCTGTTTTCAAGTAGAATGGTGGGGTCCCTAGAGCTTTCTGCCCTGCAGCAGTGAAAGTTGTAGCTTATTAGAAAGGGAAAGACCTGAATGAATATTGAGTACAGCCCATGCAAATGCTTAATTAGAATGAGTTTTTAAAAATTTTACTGTAGCTGGCTGAGTCAAATGTATGAGAAAAGCTATATTTATCACCCCCTCCAGTCCCAGGTAACTCATTAAGAAGAAAATGAAGGGTTCTAAATTTTAACAGCCCTTCCTTCAGCAAAGCTCTGTAGATGGATCACTAAAGACATTTCCATTTAATTTATAGCAAAGCCTTTCCTTATAACCCATGTGTAAGGGGCTAAGGGAGAGGGGAGATGGGCTGGTGGTGATGTGTGGATGAGGAAAGGAAAGAGAAGGGAACTGGCTTTTTTAGTGATCTACAACTGATGGACATTCTATTTCTCTATCTTATTTCCCCCTTGCAACTGCCACAGATGGTAACCGCCTCTCCCCGGCCACTCTCCTTGCTTGGGTTCCCTGGAAATGACCTGCTTCACAAGATGGTCAGACAGTTTTGTAAGTTGCTTGAAAATCCAGAGATAATAAAAGAAGGATCTTCCTGACCCCAAAGCCAATTTGTTTTTAACTAACTATGTCACATGGAATCCCAGAGTTTGAAAAGATGGTCTTAAGAAAAACAGTATATGTATGATCTTCTGGTTCAGATTGACGGGAAATTCTCTCAGTCAATAAAGACACGTGGTGGGAGGGGGGTGCCCTGTGTGGCTTGGTCAGTTAAGTGTCCAACTCTTGGTTTCAGCTCAGGTCTTGATCTTGGGGTCATGGGATCGAGCCCCACGTCGGGCTACACACTCAGTGGAGAGTCCACTTCTCGCGCTCTCTCTGCCCACCCGCCCCCGTCCCTCCTCCCATTCGTGCTCTCTCTCGCAAATAAATAAATACATCTTAAAAAAAAATTAAGACACATCAGGGATCTGCTATGCCCTGAGCATCCTGCTGGGTTGGTTGGTGTTTAGAGTTGAGTAAGATATGTTCCCACCTGTAGGAGCCCAGAGAGTCCCAAATATATCTGTTACCCCCTTAGTGGAGCCAGTGCTATGCTATGAAGGGACAAGAAGAAGATGAATCCCTGCCTTCAAATGTGCCTCACTGGGAAGAGAAGACATTCAGGCAGAATTGTCCAAGAACAAGCCAACACATTACATGCCTGTAAGTTAGTGTAGATGTTAGAGCATATGGGACAAGTACATGCTCCAGGGTGATGAGGAAAGTGGGAGATGGCAGAGGCCCCAGCTGCTGGGAGAGCATTTGCAAAAACAGGTCATGACTGGATGATGTATCTAGTGGGGCCATGAAGGGCTCCCGCTAAAGTAGTTTCCCCTCTGGGGTCATTCACTGGCTGTAATGGAAAAGTAATATTTGGTGATCTTACCCTGACTCTGCTACTCACCCCTGGATGGTCTTGACGAAGTAGCTAATGCCTTTGGACTAGGTTTTGTTGTTTGTCTTTCTCATCTATGAGATGAGAGGAATGTGGAGTGTGATAGGCTTGCTTTTTTTTTTTTTTAACCCCATGGCCATTTGGCCCAGAAGGAACCACAGATTCATTCTCTAAGGGTCTCTTGGAGGACAGAAGTTCATTTGACTTCATGATTGTGCTACACATAAAGTCAAGGAATCTCCCAGGACTTAAGGCAGAAAGATAAAAAATGAGATAGAAAAATGAGGCAAAATTGACAACAGGTAGAGGATACATCCAGGTTACCTAACATCTGTCTAATGGGCATTTCCACTAAAGAAGATAGAGGTGATGGGGCGCCTGGGTGGCTCAGTGGGTTAAGTGTCGGCCTTCAGCTCACGTCATGATCCCAGGGTCCTGGGATCGAACCCCCTTATCGGGCTCCCTGCTCAGTGGGGAGTCTGCTTGTCCCGCTCCCCCTGCCCCTCCCCTGGCTCATGCCTCTCTCTGTCAAATAAATAAATAAAATCTTTTAAAAAAAGAAGAAGGAGATGGATGTGAGGACAAAAGTCACTAAGAAAAGAACATTTCTTGAGCTGAACAAGTATAGTATAAGTATAAGGGTTTTCACATTGAGAGGATTAACTGAGAACCAAACAATTTTAATGAAAAAACCCCCACATCCACTCTCATCCTGGTAAAACTACAGGACTTCAACAATGGGGAAATAGTTTGAAAACTCCCAGCAGAATGAAAGCAAGAGGCTTAGATAAAAACAAGACTAAAATTGCCACCAAAAAATTCCTTCAATGTTCTGAAAGTTAATTTGAGCCTAGGATAATATCTCCAGTCCAATGATCAATGAAAGGATATCCAAGTGGCCAATAAACATATGAATAGGTCCTCAACATCTTTACTTAATGCAAACCAAAGCCACAATAAGATGCCCAGGAGGATAAGTGAAAGTAAGAGCTGTCTCTAACAAGCAATTTTAAAAGCACAAACGACTGGTACACACAACAACATGGAATAAACTCATAGTTTATACATTGAATGAAAGAAGGCAAATATGGAGTAGAAACTTACCAATTTATGTGACTTCAGAAGAGGCAAAATGAATTTACGGCAAGAGAGACCACAGAAGCTTTCTGAATTAATGAAGCAATTGCATTGACCTAGCAGGGAACTTTCTGGGTAATGGAAATGTTCTATATCTTAATATGGGTGGTGGTCCCATACAAAAATTCATCCTACTATATACATTTAAGATTTGTTTTCCTTACTATGTACAAATTATACGTTAATAGCACCCCCCAAAAAAATTAAAGCAAAAAGAAATTGTTAAACAAATGGGAGCAAAAGATAGATATCTGGGATATGCAAGGATTCAGATAAAGTTGTGCATTTTTACAAACTATTACAAACAAAATTATTCATGGACACACACAGCAAAATAGAAAATGAACCAAAGATGGAGAATGATAATATGGGAAAATATGCAGTAATCCCTGAATTAGATATGGATCAAAGAAAACCATTTTAACTTGAGGCTTGGATGAATCTTCTTTAAGAGGCAAGATTCTGGTGGCAAAAAATTCTATTTCCTTTCCTAGACATTCAATAACGCTCTCATTTATGCAATGATTTTTAAGTATAATATTATAGATCTATCTATGCAATTTCAATGTTTAAAATCAACTTAAAGATGAAGTATGAATGATATATTTAGTCACAAAACTGAATGTAAAGTTTGCAAACCTGAACAATGTAAAATTGATACAACTAACTGAAACCAGGAGTAGGGGAGTGTACTTATTTCTTATTCCCTAAGGCTGGAAGTCCACAGATATAATCTTAGGTAAATGAATCAAGAAATTGGGGGTTATGCATATTATTTAAAGTCATACAGGTGATTAACTATTACAAAGACTAAAAATAACCCTATAGCAAAAATTGAGAAAGAGAGGAGATGGTGAGAAGTAGTATAAGGCTAAATCCCTTATCTTTCAAAGCAGATTGTCTACAGATACTATTCTTAATCTGTGGACAATCTGCTCTGAAAGATATGAAACAGAGCTCTAAGGAATGATCATAAGAGCTTTAGAAAATAAGGAAAGAGAAAAAAAGACAGTCAGCTTCCCAAGAATGAGTCCAGAGATGGAATTATAAGGACAAAGATATTTATATTTTATTGTGTTTATGCCCTCCCATATGTTTAATTATGTTGAGTATATTCTAGGTTATTTTGGGAAGGAAGGAAGGGAGGGAGGGAGGAGGGAGGAAGGAAGGAAGGAAAGAGGGAGGGAGGGAAGGAAGGAGGGAGAAAAGAGAGGAGAAAGGGATGGTGATGGGGCAGGGGGAGGGGGGGAGACAAGGGGAAAGGAAGAAAGACCACAACTTTTCTGCCTGAGGAGCTCGGAGATGAAGTGCTAAGGTGGCAGAAGTGGGTCAGCTGAGCAGGAAACTAGGGTTTCTTAGAAATGCATTGAACTGATCATTTTGGTGGAAAGGCAGAAACATACGTATTCTTCTGCTTATAATGATCCATGATGGAGAGAGGAGAAGAAATTCAGGTTCAGGAGGTTTGAAAATTGAGATATGAGAAGAAACTGACTTTCCACTTGGAAGGGTAAAGAACTCTGCCTTACCTCCGGGGAGCAGTTTTCTGTAGATGAGGTGAATCTCTAAGGTCCTCTTCAGTTCAGACAATACTTTTAACAAATTAGATACCATCTGAGAAAATTGAGTCCCTCAACACCCGCCCCCCACCCCCGCATTCATTCTACAGAGACTTACTGAGCCCGACTCCATATGTATGTGCAGCCCTGGAATAAACAGTGAGAAACCACCTGCCCCTCTGCAGTGCTTACCCTCCTGGAGCATGCAGTGGGGGAGGAGGGCCCCAGCATGAATCAGGGCAATCGCAGTGAGGATGGAAACAAGACCCGAGGGGCTTATGCACAAGAAGGGAGCCATAACACATGGGCATGGGAGCCAGATAGGACCTGGTTTCAAAGCCTGGCTTAGCCACTTACTAGTTAGCTGCCCTCAGTTTCCTATCTATAAAATGGGCATAATAGTTGTAAAGAGCTGAGAACAAGGTTAGCCAGGCTCACAGTAAGTGCTTTAAAAGAGTCAAGATATACACATGAGGCTACTTAGGACATGAGGTAGGACCACGAAGGAGCACTGCTCAGGGCCAAGTCCCACCAGCCAGAGCTTGGGGATCCAAAGAGGGAAAAATCAAATCAGGTCTAAAAGGCTCCATGGCGAGGTGTACCACCCCTACCCTTGCTTTCAGATAAGCCAGCTGGAGCCAGAAACTGCTCCAAGCAGACTGACCAGAGCGGTAAAGGGGTATGGGGGAGAGCTTTGTTGCCCCTACGCCTCATCCTCTTCTGCTTCGTCAATGTGCACCCCACTGCTGGTCCTTTCTCAACACCCCACCCCACCCCCTCTTGTTTCCAGGCTACAGAGACTGTGCCCCTTCCAGGTGAGCTCTGAGCACCCCCACTGTTGCAGGCCAGGCCAGTGAAAGTGCCTAAGCTCCAAGTAGACAACCTAGGGGCTCAGAAGCAGAGGAAAGGAAGGTGCTGTGATGAAGCGGAATTGCTCTGGAGAGCTGGTCCCAGGTCACCATGCAGTGAAGGCTAGCTTTTGTCAAGATCAGGATGGTAACTGTGCCTGTCTTTCTCAGGAGCCCATATTCCTACTGATGAGTGGGGCTGGCTTGGGAAACATTCACCTCTCCCTGTGACACTGTTAGTGTCTTTCCGTTCAGAACCACCTCTTCTGTTCAATAGCCTCAGTCCCAGCTCTGAGTCCCGACAGCCTGGTGCCTGGGCTCTCTGAGGAGCAGGCAGCCCCAAGCAGCCTTTGAAATGTGAGGCTGGCATTCAAGGCTGCAGTCCCAGGTCTGCAGCTTTGCTTCACCTGAGGCCATATACCTGTGGCCTCCTTGGCACCATGCCAGTCCTCATCTTCAGACCCCGGTGCTCTCATCCCTTTCCATGGTGGAGCCTGGGAACTGGCAGATACTTCCCCTCCCCTCCATGAGCTGTGTGTGGTCCCTTCTCAGGCTTTTATCTAGTACCACCTTCTGCTGGGGTAAGGGTACTACCAGGACAATCAGCCTGGTGCTCTTGGGGTTGCTCCCAACCTGAGGTGTCCATTGAGATTTTTGTCTGGTTCCTTTCACCCAACCCTTCATGGGGCCCAAGCAACATCTTAATTCAAGAATCATCTCCTTCAGTCTTCTCTAAGTATCTTCCAGTGCCAGGAGGGATTTTCCCCTTCTGGGTGGCAGGCTGTCCTCTGAGAGCATTTCCTGTTTTCCCTATATACCATGTCTTATGGTAACATTCCATGTTGACATGGCCAGTGGCCAATGCTTGTTCTTCTCATATAAATATAAGCTTTTGAATTTAGAACTTTTCTGCATCAGTGAAGTCTGGCTTTCAAGACTACTGTTTCTTTTCTGAAGAATCTCTAACTGGAGTCTCAAAATGCATAAGGATTTCTTTCTTCAAGGTGGTATCCACCTTCTTCTTCCCCCACTGCCAATTATTCTCTTTTTCAATAAGTGAAAAGCCACAGGAAAATAACCTATGTGGTATAAATAACACATCAGTTTAATATGGTAAAAGTGCACACACTCTCTTCCCATTACACAAACTACTTAAAAGCCAATTATTTAGCAGTTGAAATGAGAGTGCCATTTTCTAGATCCTAGACCCAAGATGTCAGGTAAGCCCACTTAGGTATTGGTCTGTGGATCCCTTTCTCCTTTGTGAGGAGCTGAAGTAGAACTGCCTTTATAGTACAGTAGGCCCCCATATCCAGGGTTTTGCTTTGTGTGGTTTCAGTTACCTGTGGTCAACCATGGTCCAGAAGCAGATGATCCTCCTTCTGATGCATGGTCAGAAGGTCACAATGCCCACATCACTCACCTTGTTTGGTCTCATTATGTAGGCATTTTATCATCTTACATCATCAAGAGAAGAAGGATGAGTGCAGTACAATAAGGTATTTTGAGAGAGGGAGACCACATTCATATAACTTTTAGCATATTGTTATTGTTCTATTTTATTATTAGTTATTGTTGTTAATCTCTTACTGTGCCTAGTTTATAAATCAAACTTTATCCTATACGTATAGGTATGTACGTATAGGAAAAAACATAGTATAAATGAGGACTGGTTCGATCCATGGTTTCAGGCATCCACTGGGGGTGTTAGAACGCATCTCCGGTGGATAAGAGAGGACTACTGCATCTAGGGCCATTGGCATTGTTGGGAGGGAGCTCTGAGATGCAGTGGCAGGGGTAGACATAACTCTGATGGTAAGTGAGACTAGCTATGGGAAGAAGGGCTAACTTAACCAATGTCTGCCCCAACAGGGAGGCCGCTGCAGCAAAACTGTTCTTTCCTGTATGACACGGATGGGGCATTTGTATAAGATGTTCCAAAAGTAGTAATTCTGGGGGGAGGGTCCTGGATGACAATAAGGTTGGAAATGGGTTTAGCAGGTTAAGCGGAGCCCCAGTGCCTCTGCTTTGTTCTGTAAGCCCTGCTGCCATCTGAGGGTCGAGATTCCTCTAATGCACAGAGGCCAAGAGGAAATAGAGTTCATCAGATTCACCAGACTGTGGACTGTTAGGCTCTGAGACGAGTAAACACAGGCAGGTGGCCCTCAGGAGACACAGAGAGAGCTCGGCGGGCATCAGCCTGAGCCAGGACTGGGCCACTGGTTGGCTGAGGAGGGAGTCCCTCACAGGCTGGCTTCCACCCTGTCCACAAACAAGCCTTTTGTTACAGGAAAACTGTCACACTGACTAAGCCTTGACAGACAGCACTGAGGGCCAGAGCGCCTGAGCCATGGACTGCACTCCACAGTGTCCTAGGCTGCCATATCTTTCCTTGTGTGGATCCTCCTGGAGAGTGGCAGGGCAGGTATCTAATTTGAACGTAGAAGTGACAGAACTGTGGTTCTGACAGCTTGAGGGGGTCCACGTACCCTGGGAATGGGACAAGTAGGACCCAGACAGGGAATGCATGGGGGACACAGGGGCTGCTGCTTGCCCAAGACTCTGGAGGCTTAAATGAAGGGTTCACACCCAGGATCTGAGTAAAACCCAGTGCCCCCCAAGTCAGCCTGGCCTGCCATTACTGCCCCTGTCTGCACATTTTATGCTCATTTATGGCATCAGACTCTGCTTGTGTGGCCCAGAACTAGAGGGCTCCCTTACAAGTTCAGCCTATGCCCTGTGGGATAGAAGCTTGCCTTGGAGGCTCTGACCATGATACTCCTTGGCCAGGCTGCATTCTTACTTTTCTCTCTCAACACTACTGATATGACCATGGGGATCCGGGGATGTATATGAAGATGAGTGCTTGGTCAATCCTGTGACCTGGGGGCACGTCTTACTGACTTGTTTGCTGGGTCCCTCCCACAAGGAGTGAACCCCATACATATTGTTGCTGCACCAATGTAGTGCCAGGAGTAGCTTGTGGTGGGAAAGTAGGGTGGCTTCCCAAAGGGATTATTTAACTGACAAAGGTCCATGAAATAAAACTATTGAAAGTATAGGAAAGCGGCTTTGTAAGTTGAGAAAACCAGTCAAGATTTCATTGCTTTTGTACTAATGTAAAAGTTCTACTTATGATGGTACATGAAAAATAAAACTAAAACCTTAGGGGCTTTGGCATAACTCAACCGACCTGACATTGCAACTGTGTTATCCTGAGAAGGAACCTTCTCTTCCCACCACATTCTAGCATTGCTCTGCTATAGACAGTTGGTTCTAAGAGGTTCTGACACCTGATTTCTAAAGTGTGGGAAGGTGGAGGAAGGGGGTTTCACTACACATCCAGGGAATGCTTCACAACACCAGCTGAATGTCCTACAATTCAACTCAGTTCTGGCACTATCTACCTGGGGGGAGCATCGGATTCCACAGGTTGAGGGCTCAGTCCCACAAGACTGCCCTTCACTTTATTTATTTATTTTTTTTAAAAAAGATTTTATTTATTTATTTATTCATGAGAGACAGAGAGAGAGAGAGAGAAGCAGAGGGAGAAGCAGGCTCCCAAGGAGCAGGGAGCCCGATGTGGGGCTCGATCCCAGGACCCTGGGATCATGACCTGAGCCGAAGGCAGATGCTTAACCATCTGAGCCACCCAGGCGCCCCTGCCCTTCACTTTAGATGCCAATCACAAGTCCAGGTTCTGATGGACCGGCTGTAAATCAGAGGGCCCATGACCCCCTCCTTGAGTTCAGTTAATTTGCTAGAGTTGCTAGAGCTGCACACAAAACTCAGAGAAACATTTTACTTACTAGATTAAAAGGCTATAAATCAAGAATAGCCAGATGGAAGTGATGCATAGGGCAAGGTATAGGGAAAGGGTATGAAGCTTCCATGCCCTGTTGAATGTGGCACTGCCTCCAAATTTCCAAGTGTTTATCAACTGGGAAGCTCTCCAAACTCTATCCTTTTGGGGTTTTATAGAAGGTCCATTAGATAGGCATGATTGATTAAATCATTGTCTATTAGTGATTCATTCAAACTCCAGCCCCTCTCCCCTCCCAGAGATCAAGGGGAGGGACTGAAAGTTCCAACCCTCTAATCCCTTGGTCGGTTTTCCTGGGAACCAGCTCCCATCCTTAGGTGCATTCCCAAAATAACTTCATTAGCATAACAGAAGAGACCTGCGTAGCTCTCAGGAAATTCCAAGGGTTTTAGGAGCTCTGTGCCAGAACCAGAGGAAGACCCAGTGTATATTTCTTATTGGAAATCACAATATCACTGATGCCTGGATCAATGGATCTGATCCCACAGAAGCTTCACATCCAAATATCTGCCATGTGTATGGCTCCAAACTGATGATTCTTCCAAGAAGGAACAAGAGATAAGACATCCTTGGCCTCTGAGACTATAGACAGAGCTGGGAACCCGGGTCAGTGCTTTGGCTCTCCAAGTAGAAGCTGCCCATTTATTCGCTGCTTCGAATGCTTGAACACATCACACACCGGCCTCTTTCATGGGGAAGGGATCACTGGTGATTTGTTTAACCTTTTTCCCATCCTTAGACATTCCTCCTTAACACTTTTGAATTTAATTTTTAATTCCATATACTCTGCTCTCTTCCCTCTGTAAAAAAAAAAAAAAAAGAAAAAAGTAATTTAAAATAAATTGTGTCATTAGGCAATTCTTGTCTTATGTAGCATCTGCTGGATAAGCTGATCCAGATGCATTTCTGTCATTCCTGGTTTGTTGTTGTGTTTTGTTTTGTTTTCTTTTCTTTTTTTTTAATCAGCTGAGACCTGGCACCTGGGTTCCTTGCCACACAGTAAGGAGAGCTCTGAGGGATCTCCAAGTCAGTCTGGCCTCATGCTGGCATCTAGCTTTGCCATGCACTTCTGCTTACCTGCAAACATGGAGGAGTTTAGACTCGAGGCACAGGGTCACGCAGGTCCTGGGCTCTCCTACTCAGTTCGTAAGTTTACTTGTTCAGGGTGTAACCTGCTCCCATGTGGCTCCTCTACACACTCCTAAGGGGTGCTGACCATGCTGGAGCCCCTCTCCTCTGGCTGCCGTGTTCCGTTCACTCCCCTCCCCCATGAGTTCCTAGGTCAAGGCTTTGCACTTTTCCCAGGGTCTTGCACTTTTCCAGGCTTCAGCCAGTTTCGTTCACTCATTTCTGTGCTTTCCATGGACATAGCTTGGTAGGCTTAGGACCATCCCAGTGGAGGAAGGTCTGCTCTGGCCTCTGTATTAAGCACATACAGGACAATCTTCCAAGAGGGACTTATTGTATAACTCCCACGTTTTATACTAAAAAAATCTTGGTCACTTTTAGCCCCTCTTGAGTTGTATTGCAATGTACTCCCTGCTTGTATAGTCTGAACTCAATAAGCATGTGCCTTTGAAAATATTCTCCTTTGGGAAGTGGAGGAGCTGGGATCCCAGCCCAGCCTCTGGCTCTGGAGCCGGCACTCTTGGTCATGGCACCATACTTCTCAGAGCCTGGATGTCCCCCAGGACGTGTTTGTTCATGATTTCTAAGAGCAGCCCAGTTGTAGGAAAACCAATCCACCTCTAAACAACCAATACAATCCAGTTGGAGCTATCCTGGGTCTTTGATGGATGTGGGCCTTCTCTGTGGGTGCTTGTCTTGCTCCCTTCCTCTTTCAAAAAACCATTTCAAGGGGTGCCTGGGTGGCTCAGTCGGTTAACCGACTGCCTTCGGCTCAGGTCATGATCCTGGAGTCCCTGGATCGAGTCCCGCATTGGGCTCCCTGCTCAGCAGGGAGTCTGCTTCTCCCTCTGGCCCTCCCCCCTCTCATGTGCTCTCTCTCTCAAATAAATAAATAAAATCTTTAAAAAAAAAAAAAAAACAATTTCAAGAACTTCTGCGAGGAGCCAGCTGGGGGCAAGGGGTTTGGAAGATACATCTTTGCTCCAAGTGGTGCCTTCCCTTTGCTGCAGAATGTTCAACAGCAAACCCAGATGAATATAAATTCTGAATGCAAAATCTTTTCCTGAGCCATGGATGGGTGTCCTCAAGTGGGGAAGGCCAGATTCCTGGGCACCATTAAGAGTCTCACTCCTTCTGTGTCCTCCCCCGAAAATGCAATGAGAGAAGGTTGCCTCGAAGGCCACAGGTTACTTCACAGACCAATAAGGACACATGCTTGTTAGTGGAGAAGGAGTCTTTGGGACACGGTTGCAGCATCTTTCACTTCCAGGCAGGAATGGCCCTGGGTTCGTTTCATGGAGCAGCTCCAAATGACTGGTAGTGTCTGGAGCACTGAGGTCATGAGATCGCCCCTGAATGGGGCTAGATTAGTCTTCCCTTCAAGGGGCAGAGAAAGGAGGTGTGTGATACAGGGCTGCTCACTGGGCTACTATCTGCATTGGCTAGATGCGGATGTGTGACAGTGTCTTAACAAGGAAGAAGTGTATTCCTGTTTCTCAGAAAAGCCTGAGCTAGCGTGGTGGCTGTTCTGCAGAGCCCTGGGGGCCCAGTGGCTATTTGTCCTACCATGGCTTCCCCGGGCTCACTGCCAAGTCCACTCCTCTGGGGCCCAGAGCAAGGATGCTCCTGCAAAGCTATGTGATGCTTGAAGGGAGCCTGCCTTGGGTGGCAGAATGTGTCTCTGATGTAAAAATCTGAGGAAAGATAATAAACTGGCCTTAATAGGCTTTGTTTAATTAGAGACAAAGGATTGGATAATCGGAATCAGAATTTTTTCGGGTGCCTCAGGAAGCAAAGTGATAAAAGGTGAAATAACAACTATAGATAAAATGCATTTTAATTTGCCTTATGTTCACCCAACTGGGGCCAGAGATTGAAGGATCCAAATATGTAACTGTAAAGTAAAGTTCAATCAGTCAGAATCTTGGTCCCTATTCTGCTCCAGACTGTCATCAGAAAATGCTCTAATAGTACAAGAGGAGTCCCATAGGCCTAGTTTTAAATTCTGGTTGTTTGAATTGCTATCTGTTTGGGCAAATAGCAAAGTGCTTTCTCTCTTTTACCTCACAGCAGATTTGTGGGAGCGTTCAATGAAATGCAAGTGCCTGGTCTCACTTGGTATAAAGTAAATGTTCAACTAATACCCACTGTTACTTCAACTGAGGAAATACCTGGGCTCAATTTCCTATATCCTCTGCATGTTCAGCAGCCTGTGGGAAGGTTCCGGGCTCCTGAAAAAAAAAAAAAAAAAAAAAAAGATCCAAAGAGCCTTTAGTAGATACTTTCTGACTCTAAGAAAAATTTGCCCATGTTTAGTAGTTTGATAATATATATTTGTTACTTTATTTTCATCATTTAAAAACTTAAAGATTCACAAATAAGCACATGAGAAGATGTCCAACATTAAGGAAACATAAGTTAAAACCATAGAGAGATATTACTACACACTCACCAGAAAGGCTATAATAAAGAATAGTGACAACACCAAATGCTGGCAAGGATGCAGAGAAACTGGATCACTCAGATATCACTGGTGGGAATGTAAAATGGCAGAGCCATTCTGGAAAACATTGTGGCAATTTCTTTTAAAACTTAAAATGGGGGTGCCTGAGTGGCTCAGTCATTAAGCGTCTGCCTTCGGCTCAGGTCATGATCTCAGGGTCCTGGGATCGAGCCCCACATCGGGCTCCCTGCTCAGCGGGAAGCCTGCTTTCTCTCTCCCACTCCCCCTGCTTGTGTTCCCTCTCTTGCTGTGTTTCTCTCTGTCAAATAAATAAAATCTTTAAAAAAATAGTAACAATAAATAAATAAATAAAATCTTTAAAAAAACTTAAAATGGATTGCCATAGGAATTAGCAATTGTACTCTTGGGCATTTATCTCAGAGAAATGAAAACTTATGTACTAAATACTATGTACACAAATGTTTATAACAGCTTTATTCAAAATAGCCCCAAACTAGTAACTACCCAAGATGTCCTTCAATGGGGAATGTTTAAACCAATGACTAAACTAAACAGCCATGTCATGGAATACTACACAGCAATAAAAGGCATAAATGATTGATATACACAACAGCCTGGATGAATCGCAAGGGAATTGGCTGAATGAAAACCGCCAATCCCAAATGTTATTTATTGTGTGATTCATTTATATAATGTTCTCAAAACAACAAAACTACAGAGATGGAGAACAGATTACTGGTATCAGAAGTTAGGGATGGATAGGGGAGGAAATCATTATAAAGGGAGCCATGTGGTGATTGAATAGCCCCTTATCTTGATTGTGGTGGTGGTTGTAGTAAGCTACACATGTGATAAAATTGCATAGGACTACACGTATACACAAACACACAGACACGCACACAAGTGCATGTGTAATTGGAGAAATCCAAAACAACTCTGTGGATTGTACGAATGTTAACTTCTGGTTTTTATCTTGTTGCACAAGATGTTAACTTTGGGGAAGACTGGAGAAAAGGTGCATGGAACTTCCCTGTGCAATTCTTTGCAATTTTCTTTGAATCTATGATTATTTCAAAATAAAGAGTTAAAAGACTTCTTGTTTTAAGATTTTATTTATTTATTTGAGAGAGAGAGAGAACAGAGTGAGCGAGAAAGCACAAAAATGTCCTGTAGTGTCAGAAAGCAAGGAAGTGTTTAAAAAAATGTACACTGATGGTCGTATGTCAGGGGACACAGAAGCCAACAAAAAGAGCTCTCGATGGCCAAACCTGGGATAGTTTGGGCAACAAAATAAATAAAATAGTCTTGGATTATGACTTGAAGTATAAAATAAATACCCATGAGTTCATTTTATTATAGATAAATGAAAAATAAATAAATGGAGAGAAGAGACAAATCTCTCTTGTAGAAGAGTTCTAAAAATTTGTGTAGATACTCCACCCTCAAGGAGTTGAAACATAATTCTTTCCTTAAGTGTGGATTTTGCATAGTGAATTCCTTCCAAAGGGTACATTATGGAATGGGAGAAAAAGAGTAACTTTGCAGTAGAGAACTCTAACACTCCCTCAGCCAGGTGATCAACGTCAATATGAACAGTGACAAATAATGGATGTGCCCTAGCTATGGTGTGATGAGAATGCCTCCTTCCTCTGCAGTCTTCATCCCCAAAGCCATAACCCCAGTCTAATCATGAGAAAAATCAGACAACTTCCAAAAGACAGACATCTTACAGAATACTAACCAATATTCCAAAACCATAAAGGTCACTGAAGGCAAGGAAAAGTCTGAGAAGCTATCACAGCCAAGAGGAGCCTGAGGAGACACACCAACAGAATATAATGTGCAATCCTGGAGCGGAAAAAGGTCATTAGGTAAAAACCAAGGGAATCTGAATGAATCATGAACTTCAGTTAATAATAATGGGTCCATATTGATCCATTAATTCTAACAGATGTACCACACCAGTGTAAGATGTTAATAATAGGGAAAGCTGTGGGCTGGGGATATGGGAGCTCTCTGTACTATCTCCTCAGTTTTTTCGTAAATCTGAAACTGTTCCTTAAAAAAATGAAGTGTACTGCCAAATAAAAGTTTTTAAAAATTAAAGATTTGATACAGAGTTTTTGAGCAACTACTGTGAAGCAGGCACTTTCATAACGATTGTATGGTTGAAATCATCCTAGTGGTGGGAATGTTAGCATTTGCTGTGTCACTGAAGGGGACCCTGAAGGCTAGCGAGGTCTCTTTCTAGGGTCCCCCATTTGGGAAGTAACAAAGCTGAATGTGTGGTCGGGTCTTCTGACTTTCATCCCATGGCTTTTCCCATTATGCCACCCAAGGATCTGAGGGAAAAGTGGTTATTCAGTTATGGTGTTGAGACCAATTACCAGAATGCTCTACGAACCAGAGCTCCCCATTCCTCAACCATGCATAGCTTGGGCTTTCCTACAGGACTTAGCACAATTCTCTAATCTCTGCATAAGCAAGTTCTAATTTTCACATCCACTCAGGATGGTAGGAATTGTTTGCTCCATGTTAGGGATAGAGAAACAGACTCAGAGAGGTAAAGTAACCTGCTCAAGGTCACTCAGCTAGCGGTGGGTCAAGATTCAGATACAAAGCTTGTACTCTTCCCTGTATGACCAGCATGGCCCTACTGAGGAACTTCAAACAACCCCAGATATAACCATGATTCCTTGGTCTTTTCTCTGGCTGCTCTTTGTTTTGCAGGGACAATCAGTGAGTAAGGACTCAGTTTCATCTAATGAGGAAAATCTTTGGAATATTTTTGTGAAAGGGATGAGGAAAGAGACTTGGTCACCGCCATTACAGGGGCATGAGAGAATCCCTCTTATGAATCCACATTATAAACCACTTTGGTAAAATACTGTGCAACAACCCCACTGTACCCATGCCTGCTCTGATGGCAGACATGATTAATCAATCTGGAGCTCTTGCCAGCAGAGCTTGGACTCAGCCTGACAAGCACTCCAGGCAGCCACCACTAATCCTCAGAGCCAATCCTGAGAGGAAACCCCCCTCTTTCCCAGCTATAGGCTCTGCCACAGTTTTACACTTACATTTTTTGACATTTAAAAAACAGGATGAAAGGGTGCATAAGATGCATTGACAGCTAATGCTGTAGTCACAACACAAAATTATTTCTTCAGCCTTTAATTGGGATGTGTCATCCCAACCACATTCTTGATGCAATATGCCTGTGATCTGGAATGAGGCACACCACTGAATGTCTAGCCTGCAGTGTCATGATAGCCCGGTGCCTCTTCTGGGCAAAACCAGGAGGCCTGTGGGACATCAGTGGGCTTTGTAGGCCAGCCACCCATGGGAAGTATCATTAAGGTTTATCCTTGATAGAAGATTCTGGCAATTGTAAGAAGTGCTGCCTGCAGGATGAGGCTTTATGTTTTGTTCCAGATTGTGACCCAGAACTTGTAACAGCAGCAACAACAACAGAAAGCAATAGCCTACAGGCTCAGGAATAAGCCAGAAAATTACCTTGTGATTCCTGCCCACCTGCTGACCAAATCAGGCCCAGGGGATCCATACCAGTGGGAAGTCTGGGGTGTTGATCACAGAGAGTACACATTATTCTAAAATATAAAACCAAATTACCCAAGACTAGTGCTGATGGGAATTTGCCAACCCTGATGAAAGCTAAAAAGAAAATCATTACTCCATACCATAGCACTTCTAAGGAGCTCACAAATTGTGTGTTAGGTTAATTCATGTTTACTAACATTTTTGTTTTCCTTTATAGCCATATTTCCTCCTTCAATGGGTTCCCACAGCTCAGGACTGAGGGACCACATGGCCCCACATAACATAAACACGGGGACATGCTCTCTGCTGTGTGAGTGTGAGAACATTTCCCACAGACAGAGGGATGACCAGGTGTTTGAGGACATTCTTACCTTCTTTTCATTCCCAAAGATGTCACCACTGTTCTGCCACAGTCCTGTGTCCCTGGGAAGCAAAGAACGGGCAGTCATTCCCCTCCCCTGCTACACATGCGTTTGCACACGCACATGCACACACACACATGCACACTGAATTTTCTTGACCAACTGGAAGGAAGAAGCTGGTGGACAGAGACTGACCCCTGCCTTCCCCATGCCGTTCTGCGGGAAGATTTGGTCCACCTAGAACTGAACAAGTTTCTTTGGCAGACTGGGCAAGTCCTGCAGATGCTTGGTGTTTGTTTGTTTGTTCGTTTTTTTAAGATCTTATTTATTTATTTTAGAGAGAGAGAAAGAGAGAGCACAAGTAGGCAGAGTTGCAGGCAGAGGCAGAGGGAGAAGCAGGCTCCTCGCTGAGCAGAGAGCCCAATGTGGGGCTTGATCCCAGGACCCTGAGATCATGACCTGAGCCCAAAGGCAGGCGCTTAACCGACTGAGCCACCCAGGTGCCCCCTGCAGATGCTTGTTAATGTTCCGAGAACATGAGCATCTCAAATCACCTGTGATGTTGGTGGTTCAGTGAAAAATACCAGAAACCCGAGTGGCAGGGGACATTGGCCCCTGTGCTGTGCTGTCTTTCTGGGTTCCTGCATTCTCCAGACTAGGACATACAACAGGCTTTGTAGAGAGGACATGCCCCCTCAGAATACACCTGACTTCCATACTTTCTAAAGATCTCATGTCGTCAATTTGTCACCTTCCAATGTGGACCATTTATTAGTAAAATTTTGTGTTGGTCCACCTCAGAGATCTCATGTTTTTATAACCCAGAGGTGGTTGCCATAGGTTGGGCACCAATTTCAGGTCCATCCATTCATTTTTTTATTCAGTCAATAAATATTTATTGAGTACCTACTATGTGCTAGGCACTGGAGCTTCACCAACAGTTAAGAGACACTGTTCCACTCTCACAGAGCTTGGTGGCCCAATCAGTTGCAGTCGGGGTAGCAGAACTCATTTTGATTGACATATGGTACATGCCATCATGCGTTGGGGGGGAAACCACCCATGGCCACTTTCCTCAATGGAGATCATGGCCAAGACAGGGGTTTCAGGCTCATGAGCATCTCACCTGTACACCTGTGAAGAAGGCTCCCTGCTCTCCTCTCCACCTACTCCAGAAAACCAGGATGCTTTGTGATCTGGGGAAGGTGGGTCTTTGGAGTCTCAAAGTCTTGGCCCCAAATCCCAGCTCCCCCCCTTTCGATCTGTGTGCCCTTGAACAAGTCACCTGGCTTCTCTAAATTTCATTTTCCTTGTCTGAAAAGTGGGGGTGATAACTAGAGGCTTCATCATGTTGAGGACTGAAGGAATTAATAAAGGCAGTAACTAAATGTTAGCTTCTGTTCCTACAGTCAAATGGGCGAGTGCCCAGTACTCACTTATTCTTGATATGAGCCACAGAAGCACAACGGGCGATATCCATGGAGTGAGGCAGGCTATGAGGTAGCAGGAGGCACAGGTAGGGCTCAGAATGTCCTATTGCCCTTTCTTGAAGCTGCTTGATGGCCCCAGGAGACAGCCGCCCAAGGGGCCTTATGCTGTAATAGTGCTAACGGTAGAGAAAGCTGAGCATCCAGACCACAGGAGAAAATACAGAAGCACAGCTCCCCTAAACTGCATTCGGGCAACCGCCCAGAGCAGATGTTTCTAGGTAAGTGTACAGCGACCAGCAAACAAGACCTTGGGGGCTGTGTTTTTAGACAAGACCACTGATTTAATGAACAGATATTTGCTAATATTTGGATTTTGTTTCTGGTGTCAGAAACAAAAATAATTAGATCAGCATTTTCTAGTGAGGGCACAAACATCTCATTTTTATCCTATGGAAACACACCACCCACGTGAAAAATCAAGACAATTTCCACATCATTTTGCTGCCTCTGCTCGTGAGCAAACTCTTCCCGGGACACACCGCGTAGCAGACGTGTGACAGAATGACCCCACGCCTCTAGGTCATCGAAGCCAAAAGCAAGGGTTCTGTGCATTTTGTTTCACTCGAGGACCTGTGGTCTGTAGAGTTTGCCTCTTTGCCTGGGGTCTGCCCCTCTGTTGGTGTGCCTGCTTTGCTCTGGTCAGCTCCGCGCCAGGATCCTGAGCCCTTGATCTGGCTCAGCGTCCCGGGACATCTCGGGGGACAGCCACCTCCCTCTCCTCCCCACCGTTCGCTGGTCTGAGTCAGCAGCATCACAGTGCTCCCTAACGGGTGTCTGTGTCCACAGTACTCACCATGGCATGACCGAAGCAGTGACATCTGTTAGGGGCCTCGGCAGAGAAGGGAAAAGCAAGAAGAGCGCTGAGCCGAGCCCCAGATTGCAGAAGAAGAACCGGCTCTCCTTCCGCTCTTTCCCTCCTGCACTATTTCTGCGGCTGGCATGCCCGGAGGCACGGTGTGTGAAGTTCAAATCCGTGTCTGTCAGATCAAGCCTGGGAAGCCGAACAGCGGGAGCACACGCTGAGGGGCAGGCTGCTTTAAAAAGCACCGGTCAGGTGGCCCTGGGCTCCGGGCTAGATGAAAGCCAGCATCAACCATTTGTTTGTGTGGCACTGCTGTCAGGCAGGAGACAGGAGAGCCGGGGCGCTCGGGAGACCCGCCCAGAGACCTGCCCGCGGAAGAGTCGGGCCAGGAGTTAAATTCAGCACCCCATGGGGCTGCAGCAAGGGCCCTCCATCAGGGTCTCCCATGCTAGCCACAGAATACCGCAGGCCCCCAGTGGGCAGCTTCTCGCACCTCGTCAGCTGGGCTCCTGAAGCTCTTACACTCATTTCCTGCATGGTGGCTGGGTTTGTGCCACATGAGGGATGGGCAAGAGGAAACTGCCCAGATGTGTGACATTAGATAGGCGCATGCTTACAGACCTCTTAGAGATGTGATCTTCTTCTGTATAAGTCAGCAAATGAACTTCGCACGCTAAGTTGAATAACTCTTATTATTCTGTGAAGTCACTCTCCTTATTTGGTGACCACGTTCCAGACACAGAGGATAATTCCCGGCTGCTGATCGTGGCAGCCTCAGATGTTCTTGAAAGCCGTTTCCTCCTTGGGCATGACTCAGGGCCCTCCCCCTTAATGGGCGGAGCCCTTCCCCTCCCCCTAAACAGAGAGGCCCATCCTCCATTTATTGTCACACGTCAGCAGATCTAAAACCCAACCGGTTCCCTCTCAGTATTAAAACAGCCTCCTTGGCGTGGTTTAGGAGGAAGTACCCAGGTAGTAAATCAGGTCTTTCGCCACAGATAATGAATAATGAATGTTATTCAGTGTGAAAATGACAGCAATTCTTCACCTGTCAGATGAAAAGGGCACAGAAAAGAGGGGTTTAAAAATAGCACCGACACTCAGGGTGTGATGGGGACAGTTGGGAGCCTGAGAACCATTGTCTGGCAGGCAGGGAGGCGGTGAGAGTGAGGCAACCAGGCATTGTGGGAGAAGTTCTGGAGCTCCCTGGGGCCCCAGGTGTCCTCTGTGAGGATTGAAGGACTTTCTCGTTGGGGGCCCTGACCTTGGGACCAGGTCTTGCTGTCTGACTTCACTTGCAGCCCATTATCATTCACTCCCACAATGAGGAAAAACAGAGAGGGCTTCTCAGCACACAGCACCACGGAAGTCTCCGGATTTCAGCTTCCCATGAGCTCGTTTGGAGACCCTTTGTAAAATGAGGGGCTGGAGGAGGGTTCTGGGAGGCAGCATAATGGCAAGAGCACAGGGTCTGGGGTCAGAGGACCCAGAATTAAACCAGATCATACAATAATTTTCTGCACAGCCCCGGGGGGATGGAGGAGAGGTTATCTTGGCCTCTGGGAGCCACAGCTTCACCGAGTGCATTTGGAGGATGGGACTCCTCCCCCCATGGGGATTTCGTGAGATATTCTCCGCGAACCACCTGTTTGAGGATCTCAGTGAATACAAGTTCTGCCCCTACTAGCTTGAGCACTCCAGCTGCAGTGCTGTATGTCTACCCACTCGTAGCTTCTGCATTGGTTTCCATCTTTACCATTTCTCTCCCTTAGACAATTGCCTGCCCATGAGGGCGGTGGCTGTTTCTCTTATCACCACTGTCACCCAGTGATTGGAATGGAACCCAGTGCCTAGGAATTGTTCACTGTATATTCCATGATCTGATCCTCCCTAAATAACTCTTGGTTTTATAAAAACAAAGGTGCAGATTCAAAAAAAAAAAAAGATGAATTCAACCAATGGTTGAATCAGGTTACTGGTTGGCAGCTGGAAGGGCATAATCAAAACTTCTACTTTAGTGGAGCTTCATTGTTATTCCCTAACGATTTACTAACAGTCCTGCTTCCCATCCCTAATCAGGCCCACCCAGCCCCTGCACACTGCACGGAAACAGTGCTTCCTCAATGGGCAGTGCTCCCTCCTCTGAAGGTGCAGTTGGACTGCACAGGGAGGACTGAGGTGGCTTACAGAAAGCCATAGCCCAAACCTCTGACCCTCAAACCTTCACTAACCAGTCGAGCCCTTCTTCCTAGAGCCTGCTTTCAGAGAGGAAAAGAAAGTGATCATCTGGTGGCATACAAATCACTGTGTTAACAATATATCTGGTTATTGTGTTAATTAGAACATTTAAAAATTCTCAAGAGAGGGTTTGTGGCTACATCTCAAATCCTCAGCTCAGATTAAGACCCTGGAGTAGAATCAAGAACGCTTCTCAAACAGGCCCTGACTCTGGTTCCCAAAAGACTCTGCCTCTTCTACCCAAAAACTGCAGACCTGCTTCCGGCACTTCATTCATTCTCCACCTCATTGGCTCCTTGTCAAGCCTTCTGAGGGGCCCTCAGTAAGTCAAGTGAGTCACAGGGAGACTTCCTGGAAACATCACCACCTTCAGCTACCCAGGTGAGGGATGAAAAGATCAAAGGGCTCCCAATGCAAAGTTCTCATTCAAGAACTACAACAGTGTTGACTTTTGGGAGGGAAGCTTGTGAAGAGGAAAGGTCTGTGCCTTTATTGAGCGGACATTGGCAAGTCCAAGACAAAAACATCAACACCTCCTGATGAGGTTATGAACTGTGGCTTCTACAAATTCAACCAAATTTGCACCTTTTGTGTCTCAGAGTGTTTCATTAAGGTGCAGGGAGAGCGGATGATCTCTCCCTCTGCAGTGCGCCCCTGCACCTACCCCCTGCTCACCCAAGTGCATTGGGGAGATGGATTCATGCTCTTAACCTCCATTGGAATTTTCCGCCTCACTCCGGCAGACTCCCTATTTGTGTCCAGGGCCAATGAGTTTTCAGGGAAAAGCAATTTTCTCCTGGGAGCTACAAACATTGACCTGTAACAGTTGAGTAACAAGCACCACAGTGTCTGGAGAAAAAATAAAACAATCACATTTCCATCTTCAATATTGTCCTACCAGGGTGCCAATGATTCTTTATTATCAACCACCGAGGACAGCAAGACCCTGTCCATTATAAACTGGCTTTCTGTAATGATTAGCACCGTACAGGCACAAATGGAAACTAAAAAACAAAAACAGCAAAAAAACAACAACAAAACCCCCCCAAAAACCCCAAACATGATTAAAAGGCTGAAGATTTTCAAACAATCTCTCTCAATTTCTTTTAAAAATCGAAGCACAATCTGTTTACTTCACCCAGTGACGTCTCTATAGCTTTCTCAGTGTTGTAACCTGAATGTAGATGAAAGGAAAATACGAGATCTGTGCTCTGTGTCCTTCCTTGAAGTAATTGGTGACTAGTGATAAATAAACGTGTTCACTGAATCTGTCAGAGCTAGGATGCTGAGACTTAATATTGTTAAAATGGCAATATCCTCCAAATTACTCTACTGATTCAAAATCCCAGCTGGCTTTTCTTGCAGAAATTGACAAACCAATCCTAGAATTCATGTGGGCCCAAGTAGCCAAAATAATCATGAAAGGAACAGCCAAGTTGGGAGGACTGATACTTCCTGATTTCAAAACTTAACTATAAAGCTGTGGTAATCAAGACAATGTTCTACTGGTGTAAGAACAGACACATAACTGGACTGGAAATGGGAGTCCAGAAATAAGCCCTTACATTTATGGCCAGTTTATTTTTTGACAAAGATACTAAGACATTTTATTGGGGAAAGAATAGTTTTTTCCACAAATAGTGCCAGGACAACTGGATATCCGTACTCAAAAGAATGACCTTGGACCCTTACCTCACACCATATGCACTAATTAACTCAAAAAAGAGATCATAGACTTAAATGTATAAGCTAGAACTATAAAACTCTCACAAGAAAGCGCAAAAGTAAACCTTAATGACCCTGGGTTTGGCAATGTTTGCTTAAATATGACACCAAAAGCAAAAGCTACAGAAGAAGTAGATAAATTGGACTAAAAACATCATCGAACTAAAAACATTTATACTTCAAACAATACCATTAAGAAAGTAAAAATAGGGAAAGATGACAGAGCAAGAGTAAAGAAACATGATCCCTTTGGTTCCAGAAAATCTGGAAAAAAAGGGAGGCTTATCAAGTCTTCAAAGCTACTCAAGCAAAGCAGGCACTTTTGGAAAAGAAGGAGCAGTAGAAAGGAAAAGGGGTCAAAGTTTAAATGACTGGACTGGTTCCTGCATGCTTTCTGGAGGCAACAACACGACACGGTGCACCTAAGATGACTAAAAGTACAGCCTTATGTCTTGGGAGTACCAGGTAAGCATCCCTTGGCCTTTGTTTTTTGCATCCAAAGGATTAATGGGGTGAGTTTATTGGTGCAGGGGACCACATGAAAAAATGCATAATATTATTAATCATTAGGGAAATGCTAATCAAAACCACAGGGAGGTACCACTTCACAGTTAATATGATGGTTCTAATAAAAAAGAGACAATAATAGGATGTGGAGAGATTGAAACTCTCCTACATCGCTGATGGGAATGTAAAATGGTGCAGCCACTTTGGAGAGCAGCAATTCCTCAAAAAATAAACATGGAATTACCCTATGATTTCATCTGGAGAACTTCCCATCTATTGAATTATTTTTAAATTACATTTTAATAAGAATAATGTCTAGTTCATTTATTATGCATTTTCAGAAACGATCTTTTAAAAATGTCACTTGCCAGTGTATTGTACATAATCTGAAAGTAATAAATGATTCAGGTGGTGATTTCTTATTATTCACTATTATTCCATTAACTAACTAATGTAGCAGGCCAGCCCTGGGGCTCTTTTGGAGCCTTGTCACAGAAATGTTCAGCTCTTCTCAGGCTCGGATCAATTGGCAAGAATTGACAGAAACTGGTAACAAAGAGTGTCCTTTCTTATGCATCATCTTTTGTGAGGCTAAAACTTGAATCTTGAGTTTGTAGGATTTCTCGCAAATCCTTGATTTCCTATTTACGTTGAAAATTCTTTTCCTATTCATGCAACCCTGATGCTCACCAATCTCAGTGGCTTTCCTCATTACTGCTGCTATTTCCATTACCTGGTCAGCATGGGATCATAATATCTTAAGAGTGATGCTCATTAAATTTCATTATTATACCAAGGTCATCCTTCTGGTTAGCCATTAGCAACCCAAACATTTGCTCTCAGCACTTGCTCATGGTAAGTCCGAAAGCCTACTGATGTTCCTCCAGGGATGTATGAAGTTCTTTGTGCTCTTGCTGCCAGTCTCCATCTGATCTCTGCTGTGCCTTCACCAATATCTTGAGTCTTCATTCAGTTCTTGAATTTCTTCCTAATACTGCTTCATTACTTCCACTCCCCTTGAGAGCCATGGTTTGCTCATAAAGAGATTTTGCTGCTTTGTCATAGTCTCTTGATCTTTCAGCAAGAGTCATAGCATCAGCAAAGGTCTTCTCCAACGTACAACTCATTTTCTGGTCTCCATTCTTTGCAGCTAAAATGGTTTGTTGGAGGACAACATGATCTCCTTAACCCCCAAAGGTGCAGGGACAGCCAGCATGAATCCTTTCAATGAGGGAAAAGTAAGATGCCAAGAGGAACCATGTCCAAGACTTGCAGTGGGGCTGGCTACCTAGCCCCTTCCTGAATCCCATCACCGTTCTTCTGTGTCCCCTCTCTTTAGCCTGGCATTCTTTTGCTCAGGAATATGCATGATATGGGCTCTCTCCCCATAGTTAAGGTGGTTAGTGATACCCCCAATGAAACAATTAAATGAAATGCTCATCCCTAACTGAAAACAAGATGACTCCTCCCTGAAGCAGATCTGTCTTTCTTTAGCATGGGCCTGCTTTTCTATTGTGCATGAGGGCACATTAACACATCCCCACTATCTAGTGAGCTTAGAAACCTTGGCTGTGCTGAGGGAGTATTCATGGAGTATCCTAGTTATACGATGTCCCTCAGGCAAAACTCCTAGGCAACCCTCCATCTTTAGAGCTTCCCTCTCAGACCACGAGGGCCTTAAGCAAAGATGAACCAGGAAGCCAGCTGCCCCATATCCCCCAGCCTCAGGTGGAAGGCTCTGGAGGGCTTTCAGCATTTTTGACAGTGTTTCAGATATGGGGCTGCCTTAGGCTGTGGAGTGTAAAATTCTTCTTGACAGGCTGAAGCTCTGCATGCAGGCACTGTCATGAGTTTTGTGATATGTGAGGACATACCAAATGGGACATCCTTTGCACTCGCTCTAGACAAATACTTAGATTGGAGCACTAGGAATTGATTTTCCTCCCTCCAGCTTCCATTAAACTGTAAATATTCTTCACACCGGATGCTGATAAGGTGGCTTAGAGTGCTCCTAAGAGAACCAAATACATTAAGACTTTATCCCCTGTCCCTAAATCAGCATTTCTCAACATGGGGCCACAGATCATCTTTGTCACATAGTCACCTGGGGAGTTTGCTAGTTTGTTAGACACACCTCTTCCAGGTTCCATCTAAAAACATTAGTGCCAGGGCACCTGGATGGCTCAGTTATTTAAGTGTCTATCTTCGGTTCAGGTCATGATCCTGGGGTCCTGGGATTGAGCCCGCATCAGGCTCCCTGCTCAGCAGGGGTCTGCTTCTCACTCTCCCTATGTCCCTCCCTTCCGTTTGTGTGCTCTCTCTCTCAAATAAATAAATAAAATCTTAGAAATGACAACAACAACATTAGTGCCTTCCAGTCTTCAGGCCCAGAGGTGGGGAGTTTGCAAACTTATTTTGCACATGAGTTTAAGAACTGTATGAGCTGAGCTGAAGCCTGGTCCCCACAATTCTAAACCCTGGGGCATCCAACTGTCGCTCACTTTCCAAGGATATGTCATGAAAAAGACTAATGGATGCAAATCTCATCATAATGAAGAAATAAATTAGGTGATTATTCAATTTTTTCCACCACAGGACTGCTTTAAGTTACCTGTGGGACATTTTAGTAGGATTTTGTTTAGGAAATCTAATTCCTGTTTTAAGAACCTACAAATTGAGTCATTTGTTACCCCTTCTTTGCATAGCTACCATGCACCATTCACTTCCATCTCACTCCTGGCCCAGTATGTGACATGCGCAATTACCTTCCCCCGCTAAGCTAGCGGTTCTCAACAGTGGCTGCACATCAGAACCACCACAGGATCTTTTAAAAATACCAATGCCCAGCTCACAAACCAGACCAACTGCATCTGAATTTCTGTGGGGTAGGACCCAACTACCAGTATTTTTAAAGCTGTTCAAGCAATTCCAGTGGACAAGCAAACTTGAAACACAGTTCTGAGGGAACGTTGAACCCATTTTCATAGACTCCAAGCCCACCCACATTTGGGTCAGTGGTCCTGCCTCCACATTCTTCCCTGTCTGTGGGAATGCACTCTCCCATGACTCCATCCATCTCCTGGGCTCCATCACTCCAAGGAAAGACTGACATTGTCCCCATGCATGCTTGCAGACCCTCCACCACCAGTAAAGTTGCACCATTTGGCTCCTTGCTAAGATCCACCTGTTCTGTTGCCCAGGCTGCCAGTTTGCTGCCTAGGGCTGCCATCCCTCTCTTGCTCAGCCTTGCCTTCTGCCCTGACACAACCGAGCCACACAGCTCCTCCATTCGAGTGCAACTTTAAAGCCCACCACTTCCGGAACACATACTCATCTTCATTAACCACTGAGGTCAGTTCACCTCCCTGGCCAATGCCTGAAGTGTTGATGGCACTGTGGGCAAGGGAAGAGAGAGGCAAGATAAACTCTTTAAACCTCAGTTTCCTAGTCTGCAAAATAAGAATAATAATACACAACTCCTAGGCTCTGAGAGCCAATGGACAAGGCTGCCTGCTTTCAGGGTGACCTTGGATGTCTTCTGGGCCCATCTGTGGGCCAAGGGCAAGTCTAGAGCATCCTGGGGAATGAGAAAGATTGTGTCAGAGGTTGGTACTTCTGACGTCCTATTCCAGAACCATGCCCTGGGCCCCCAGGTTATCTTCCAGTCTACTTGGAGCCTGGCCCCCACATCTGCTGTGTCAGGGAGTCCAAGCAACAGGCTGCCATGCTTCACTGGCTAGCTCCAAGCTGAGGGGGGCAGGGGAGGCGGTGAGGAGAGTCAGGGCCAGATCAAGCCTGGTCTACAGGACATATTTGGCAAAAATATGCTATTATTCTGTCCACAAGGTCAAGACTGGTCCTCCTTGGGGTATTTGCCCTCCCCCCAACTTCCACAGCTCCACCTACATTACTGGCCACGTCATTGTCCCTACCCTGGCAGAACTTCTCGGTTGCCCTCTGCATCTCCTTGCAGACTCTGCTGCTGCCACAATCCTCCAGGAGCCACACTACCTCCTGTGCAAATAATAAAACCACCCAGCAGGGTAGATGTGAGGGTTAAATAGACAATACATGGAAAAGGACTTCTCATTCTAACAAACTGTGGTACCAATGTTAGGTGTATGGTTGCCAAGGAGAAAACCACATTCTTCCACTAAATGTCATTCTGGGCAGCTGTAGAACTATCCCAGGACTGTGGCTTCTCCCTCTCTGACCATCTTCCTGGGTGTGACTCCCAGCTTTAAGCTCTCTCTGTGACCTTGACCATGCATTGCATGTTTCTTGAGAACCAGTTTCTTCATTTGAAATATGAGAACCATTCAGAGTTGTTGTAAATATTACAAATGTCATTATGATTCCAGATTAGAAATAACATCACGTATGTGTGAAACATCTGGCTTATCATACACACCTATCAAATCATGGCTTTTACTATTAATATTACTGTGACTGAAAGCCAGGAAGTGTGGGATCTCATTTTGGAAGAAAGATTTTGAGAAGGGGACTTCATTGGTGTTCAGTGACCCCCTTGAGGGGTAACTTTCCCCTCCCTCCACCTCACCTGAGCCCTCTGCTCCATGCCCACCCACTTCTGCACCCCAGTTGCCTGAGAGCTCTTGCACACACAATGACTAGTGTCCTGTTCTGGTCCTCCTTTTTGTAGGTGGGGAAGTGGGTCCCCTCTGTGCACAGGTGGCAGAGCCAAGACCTACACTCAGTAACGTCTGGCTCCAGACTCAAGGCCCATCCCTCTGCCCACCTAGCTCTCTCTGCAAGAGTTACATTTGGTAGCAGTTTTTGTGTTTTGTTTTGTTTTTATAAAATCATTATTATAGCCTCTTCTATCTATGCATCATAGAGGATAACACAATGGAAAGAGGAATGAGAAGCTGCCAAATCGTGATTCAGAGATGAGTTTGGTGGTCTCCTTATGTTGGTTCATTTCTGTTTCACTGAAGCCCTGTGTCTCCTGCCAAGGGACAGCCTGGAATGGATCCAGACTTGGCCTCAATCCCAGGTCTCTTATTCTTAGTATTCTTGATACCCAGGGTAATGGGTTTCTGTTTCCCAGGCAGAGTGGCCTCCTGGAGGTCTGGACATTAGCCCTTTATTTGGAGCTGAGATTTGATGTTTTCTCCCAGCACATCATGTCTCAGCATTCGCCTCATTGACTCACACTCCAGGGCTCCTGTTCCATTCGTCTGGGTCTGTTCTTATTAACTATCCCCTCCTGCCATCCCACCTGGCACTTTCTGGCTCACTGGGTGGTAGGAAATCGTACCAGGTAGTGGAGAAAATGACCTAAGGTTAAATTTGAAGAACCCTAAAAACTGGCAGATCCACCACCACCATCACAGAGTCAACGTTTAGTGGTGGCCCTTGTAGACATAGAAGAGGCACATCCCCAACTACAGGCCATCCAAAGGATGAAATGATGTGAGATTTTACCCTGCTTTCCCATTAAATTAGCCTGCCACAATTCCATGGATGTGGGCAGAAGACATGAGACTCTAGGGTCAGAGACGAAGGTCTTAATTACTCATAGCACATCAAGAAGCATGTTCCCCTGAACCACTCCCCCAAGTTCATGGGTCAGAGTGGAGCAGTCCAATGGGGGGTGAACACACAGTGGGTCTTTGTCACTATGCTTAGTTAGGAAACCGTCAATCCTATAAGAGGCTGCTGGCAAATCTGCCCAACCTTTGCCTTGGATGGAGACATTATCTTTATTATTCTGGTCAGGAAAATTCTGCTTTGTGTCCAGAGGGGGACATTTTTTCTACATTTCAAAGTTTACTACACAAACTTCCTTGAAAACTCATCCAGAGCCAAGGCCATCATTGCCTCTGCTAATAAGACACACAAAATGCAAAAGACCATGGAAAATTGTCTCCAAAAAGCTATAAAAACCTATAAATGAGAAGTTGCAAAGTGAGAAAGACTGCATTTTATCCAACTAGAAGGATAAGGGGCATTTCCAGTTGATTAAGGACACAAACTGTGATTTTCCCCCCAGAATTTCCTTTGTCTGATTCTATTTAACATTATGCCAGCAATCTGCATGAAGAGATTTCTTCATCACATGCCTGGGAAGAAAGACCGCCCAAAGGATGTTGGGTGCAAGGGGGCAATCAATCTGGCAGATGTAATTTTCTTGAAAGTGATCCAAAAGGCAGCTGATTCAGTTCAGGGGATGGAGAGCTGGCTAGAAAACTTACTGGGGCAGAGATCATTAAGGGGCCTCCTTCAGAGTTGCTCACCCAGGAAGGGAGGGATTGGCCATGAGTGCTCTTGCAGGGATGGAAACTTTGTTCCTTCTGTTCTGTGGAAAGTCTGGATTGGTGATGATAATGACCATGAGCTTGGTTCTTAGTTATTTGAACTCCTAGAGAGGTGTGAAATCCCAAGGAGAAAATAATCTGAAAGTCTTGCTTCTTTTGGCTTTGGGAAGCACTCTGTGACTCAGAAAATTCTTCCTTCTCCATAAGGAGGAGAGAGACCAACAGAGCAGCACGTTCCCTTCAAGTTCACAAGATTGTGTTCTTGGGTCTGTGTACCCAGCATTGTACCAGGATGTGCAAGATGCCACAGGACAAAAGTGGTGCACATCTCTGGAGCATCAACTTTCATCATTCATTCATTCATTCAATGGTGAATTTGTTCACTTGTTGAATAATCAATTTACTCAATTTGCCATATGCTAAGCATTTTCACTACATAGGTAATTTAAATTATAGTTTTATAGTAAATTAGCATAAGTGTTTTGAAGTGGGCTGAAAATTTCATGTTAAATTTTTTAAATATGCCTATAGACATTAAAAACATTTCCCACTAGTTCTTTCCTTGATTCATTTACCCAACAAAATGTTACCAAGGAACAACTATGCACCAGGCATGGTTCTAGGTGTATAAATAAATGAATAAGATAATTTTAGGAAAAGATAAGTCTTGTAAAGGAACTAAAACTGAACAAAGTATATACAGTGACTGGAGGAAGGGATGGCTAAATTAGATGAATGGTCAGGGAGGAGGTGATATTTGAGCTGAGATCTGAATGACAACAAGAAGCAACAAGATGTGAGATGACCTGCGGGTTGTGTTCCAGGCATAGAACACAGCAAATGCAAAGGTCCTGAGGTTTAAAGAGTTCAAAAGGTAGGAAGGAGACCAGTGTGTCTGGAAAGTCATGAGCAAGGAGGTGAAAGGCAAGAAGTGGCAACAGAAAGATAGAAAGAGACCAGCCTCTGCAGGCTTTTTAAAAAGCCATGGTGAAGAACCCCCAGGATGACAGAAAGCCTTGGGAAAGTTTTCAACAGTGGGGCTATTTGATCTGATTTATGCTTTAAATAGCAACCTTGGCGGTTGAAGGCGGTGAAGGTGGGAAACCTGTTGGAGGACTACTGTTGGTTTATATGCACTTCTCCCCTGGCATTAAAGGTACCTGGATGGAAAAGCTGAATGAGAAGCCCAGGCTTATGTGAATACTGGGGCACAAGTGAGAGAATGCCCCCAGGTTGCATCTGGAGTACACAGGGCAAAGACATCCTGAATGTAGATGAAGATATATGACAGAATCTTCAAAGTACACCATCAACATGCAGACCATCAAGTAGACAGCAACTGTTATGTCTGTAGCAACACGAAGCCAGGAATTGACCTTATAGAAAGAAAAAAGACAAGACTTACCCATCCACTTGCAAAGTTTTCCTCTCCCTATCATCCTCAAATTCAGAACCTCTGACAGGAAGCAACATTCTGACCTCACATGTACTTTTCCACTTGAATCCACCTGCCGAGCAACGTGGCAATTTGGAAGTAAGAGTTCGCAAAGAGGAGAAGGATGAACCAGCCAGCCACATCACTGCCAAATAACATTTACTAAAACCTACTGAGTGCACAGTATACAAGGAGATAGAAGAACTTGGCCCTGTGCTCCTGGAACTCACATCTGGATGGAGAGGCAGGACAGAGGCATCTGCAATACATATCACAGTCCTCAATCCTCCAAGCAATGGAGACTGAGTTTAGCACTCTTTATGGAGTAGCCAGGCAGGTGCAGTGCAGCTGAGGGTCAGGTTCAGGGTCAGGAACTGCCAGTTAGAGGAGCTGCCAGAGCCTGTCTGTCCCAAGAACACTGATCTCCACAAAGGTATTGGAGAAAACCCAGAGAAGCCTCCCAAGAGAGGATGCCCTGATGAGGAAGATTCCATCACCTCCTGCATGGCTGCTCAGGGCACAGTTTATAGCCCACCAGGCCAACCAAGCCAGGTCAAGACACAGGCCCAGCCTCCATCTGTGTCAACCACAGAACAATTTCATGCATTGTTCTCTCCCTAATTTGTTTCTCATTGTTCTCTCACTAATGAGTCCTTTCAAGCTTGTTAAAGGGCGTAAATTATTATTTTACTTTTTCAGGGAAATTGCACACAATTTAGTGAGTACTCTGTAGCATGCTCAGCATCCCTTACAACCTCCCTGGGCAGGAGACTAAATCACGCCAGGTTTCTGGGTCTGAAACACAGCCATCTCTCAGCTGAGTCTGCAGCAAAGGATGGAGAAGCCACCTGGCCCTCTCGAGTTCTCAACTGCTTGGTCACTGAATTAGTCACGATCTGTGGTTGCAAACAATAAAAGCCCACTCTGTTTAGTTTCTACAGAACAGGAATGGGTTGATTGAAAGCATATCAGATAACTCACAGAATTAAAGGGAAGTCTCAGAAAGAGGCCAGAACCAAGGGGCAGGAGCAGGTGGCTACAAGGACACCCAAATTCACACAGAGGGACAAATCTGGCAGGGATGCTGTGGCTCCTGCTGATGGATCAGAACCAATGTTACAGCCTCCACCACCAACCCTGGCATGAGGTCTGTGGGGTTTCCTACACCTCTACCTCACTCACTCCAGAAACAAAGTCCCAGTGGGAACATCTGGTTGACCAAGAGGGGTCATGTGTCTGTGTGGAAAGAATATCCCAAGCCCTGACTCCTGTGCCCCAAACATAGGATGGGCTTTGACACACTGAGCTATAGTCAAATTAACAAATGTCCACTAAAGTCACTGAATGCTCTGTGATATTAGTTGCTCTGAGTTTCAGGTTGGTCCTTGGTGAAGATACTTTTAATTGAAATAGCAACAAGTTTTGAAAATATAAACCAGTAAGAAACAATCTGAGTATAATATTAGAAGAAATTAGTGTGGGCATAAGTGACTTGAAATAGCACAGGCAGAAAGGTCTATTAGTGCTCTTGGCTGGAGGGATTTCCCATCAATCTGAGATGGAAAACAGCCATGGGTGGCGTGCCCCTCCACAACCAGGCCCTAGAAACTGAGCCACAAGAGATCCAGCCACATCAGTGGAGTATTCAAACATACATCTTTAGGGCGGAGCAAGATGGCGGAGGAGTAGGAGACCTGGATTTCGTTTCCTCTCAGGAATTCAGCTGGATAGGGATCAAACCATTCTGAACACCTACAAACTCAACAGGAGATCGAAGAAAAGAAGAGCAACAACTCTCTCATCGGAAAAGCGACCACTTTCTGGAAGGTAGGACGTGCGGAGTAGTGATACGAATCCCAGGCGATATTCGGGAGGATAGACGGCGGGGGAGGGGCCTCTGTCGGCCGCTTCTGGCAAGTGATAGAGCCGCGGAGCACAAAATCGGAACTTTTAGAAGTCTGCTCCGCTGAGGGACGTCACTCTGGTGGCTAAGCGGGGGGTGGAACCCTCCGGGACAGTGTGGTCTCAGGACCCTCGGGGTCACAGAAAGACCGGGGGTGCCTGAGTGTGGCAGAGCTCCCAGGTATCGGAGCAGGGAAGCCGGCTGCAGAGGCGGAGCCCAGGCGCGGGCTCTCAGCTCGGGGTGGCCATAAAACGTGATCCGCGGCACAGTCGGGCCCCTGCTCCTCCAGCAGGGACCCAACAAGCGGCAGATCCGGGGAGACTCACCTTCCTCCCCCGGGGGGAGACGCGCAGGAGCGCACCGCAGGGATCTGCTGGGTTTGGAGACTCCACCAGGGGTCTGGTGCCAGAGATAGAGGCGCGCGGTCACAGGCCGGGTGAGCACGGAGTGCGGCCGGAGACCGGGGAGACGGGAGTGACTGACGGCTTTTCTCGGGGGACTCACTGAGGAGCGGGGCCCCGAGTTCTCGGCTCCTCCGGGGCGGAGATTGGGAGGCCGCCATTTTCACTCTCCGCCTCCAAAGCTGCACGGAAAGCTCGCAGGGAACAAAAGCCCCGGAGAGCAAACCCGAGCAGATTACTTAGCCGGGAGGGGGCAAGGGCGGGGCTATTCCGCCTCCGGCAGACATTTGGAAACCACGGCAACAGGCCCCTCCCCAGAAGATCAGCGAGAACAGCCAGGCGAGACCAAGTTTACCGATCAATGAGAACGGCAGAACTCCAGCGCTGGGGGAATACTGCACATAGAATTCATGGCTTTTTTACCATGATTCTTTAGTCTTTCAAAGTTAATTTTTTTTTAACTGTCTTTTTTTTTTTTTGGATTTTTCTTTTTCCCTTTTTCAACCAACATCTTATCAATCCCTTTTTTAAAAAAACATTTTTATTTTTCATTTTTAGAGTCATATTCTATTCCTTCATAGTAGTTACCCATAATTTTGGCATATATATAAGTTGTTCTCTCTTTAAAATTTTGAGATAGTTTCTTCTAACAGATTAAAATATAACCTAAATCTCTAGTATATGGTGTTTTCTATTCCCCTGCCTGATCATATTCCCTCCCTTTTTTTTCTTTTTTCTTTTTTTAAATCCTCTTCTTTCTTTTTTCAAACAACTTCTTATCAATTGCTTTTATAAAATTTTTTATAATTTCCATCTTTACAGTCATATCCCATCCCTTCATCATATCAACCCTTATTTTTGTACATATATAAGTTTTTCTTTCTTTAAAATTTTGGGAGACACTTTCTTCTAAAAGACCAAAATACACCCCAAATCTAGTGTGTGGCACTGATCTATATGCCAGCCTGATCATATTTGATCACATTCTGGTTTTTTTGTTGTTGTTGTTGTTTTCTTTTGTTTGTTTTTGTTTGTTTTTATCTTTTTCTTTTTCTTTTTTTTCTTTTTCTTTTTTCTCTCTTTCCATTTCTTTTTCCACTGCTTCAGGTCTTTTCTGATTTGTTTAGAGTATATTTTCTGGGGACATTGTTACTCTGCTAGCATTTTGTTCTCTCATTAATCTATTCTCCTATGCACAAAATGACAAGACGGAAAAAATCACCTCAACAAAAAGAATAAGAGGTACTACCGACTGCCAGGGACCTACTCAATACGGACATTAGTACGATGTCAGATCTAGAGTTCAGAATCATCACTTTAAAGATACTAGCTGGGCTTGAAAAAAATATGGAAGTTATTAGAGAAACCCTTTCTGGAGAAGTAAAAGAACTAAAATCTAACCAAGTAGAAATCAAAAAGGCTATTAATGAGGTGCAATCAAAAATGAGGGCACTAACTCCTGGGATAAATGAGGCAGAAGAGAGAATCAGTAATATAGAAGACCAAATGATGGAAAATAAAGAAGCTGAGAAAAAGAGAGAGAAACAACTACTGGATCACGAGGGCAGAATTCAAGAGATAAGTGATACCATAAGACGAAGCAACATTAGAATAATTGGGATCCCAGAAGAAGAAGAAAGAGAGAGAGGGGCAGAAGGTATAATGGAGCAAATTATAGCAGAGAACTTCCCTAATTTGGGGAAGGAAACAGGCATGAAAATCCAGGAAGCACAGAGAAACCCTCTCAAAATCAATAAAAATAGGTCAACACCCCGACATCTAATAGTAAAATTTACGAGTCTCAGAGACAAAGAGAAAATCCTGAAAGCAGCTCGGGAGAAGAGATATGTAACCTACAATGGTAGAAACATTAGATTGACAACAGACCTATCCACAGAGACCTGGCAGGCCAGAAAGGACTGGCAGGATATATTCAGAGCACTAAATGAGAAAAATATGCAGCCAAGAATACTATATCCAGCTAGGCTGTCATTGAAAATTGAAGGAGAGATAAAAAGCTTCCAGGACAAACAAAAACTAAAGGAATTTGCAAACACGAAACCAGCCATACAAAAAATCTTAAAAGGGGTCCTCTAAGCAAAGAGAGGGCCTAAAAGCAACATAGACCAGAAAGGAACACAGACAATATACAGTAACAGTCACCTTACAGGCAATACAATGGCACTAAATTCCCATCTTTCAATACTTACCCTGAATGCAAATGGGCTAAATGCCCCAATCAAAAGACACAGGCTATCAGATTGGATTAAAAAGCAAGACCCATCGATATGCTGTCTGCAAGAGACTCATTTTAGACCCAAAGACACCCCCAGATTGAAAGTGAGGGGGTGGAAAACCACTTACCATACTAATGGATGCCAAAAGAAAGCTGGGGTGGCAATCCTTATATCAGACAAATTAGATTTTAAACCAAAGACTGTAATAAGAGATGAGGAAGGACACTATATCCTACTTAAAGGGTCTATCCAACAAGAAGATCTAACAATTGTAAATATCTATGCCCCTAACATGAGAGCAGCCAATTATATAAGGCAATTAATAACAAAAGCAAAGAAACACATCGACAACAATACAATAATAGTGGGGGACTTTAACACCCCCCTCACTGAAATGGACAGATCGTCTAAGCAAAAGATTAACAAGGAAATAAAGACTTTAAATGACACACTGGACCAAATGGACTTCACAGACATATTCAGAACATTCCACCCCAAAGCAACGGAATACACATTCTTCTCTAGTGCCCATGGAACATTCTCCAGAATAGATCACATCCTAGGTCATAAATCAGGTCTCAACCGGTACCAAAAGATTGGGATCATTCCCTGCCTATTTGCAGACCACAATGCTTTGAAACTAGAACTCAATCACAAGAGGAAAGTCAGAAAGAACTCAAATACATGGAGGCTAACGAGCATCCTACTGAAGAATGAATGGGTCAACCAGGAAATTAAAGAAGAATTTAAAAAATACATGGAAACCAATGAAAAGGAAAACACAACTGTTCAAAATCTTTGGGATGCAGCAAAGGCAGTCCTAAGAGAAAAGTATATAGCAATACAAGCCTTTCTCAAGAAACAAGAAAGGTCTCAAGTACACAACCTAACCCTACACCTAAAGGAGCTGGAGAAAGAACAGCAAATAAAACCTAAACCCAGCAGGAGAAGAGAAATAATAAAGATCAGAGCAGAAATCAATGAAATAGAAACCAAAAGAACAGTAGAATAGATCAACGAAAGTAGGAGCTGGTTCTTTGAAAGAATTAACAAGATTGATAAACCCCTGGCCAGACTTATCAAAAAGAAAAGAGAAATGACCCAAATCAACAAAATCATGAATGAAAGAAGAGAGATGACAACCAACACCAAAGAAATACAAACAATTATAAGAACATATTATGAGCAACTCTATGCCAGCAAATTAGATAACCTGGAAGAAATGGATGCATTCCTAGAGAGGTATCAACTACCAAAACTGAACCAGGAAGAAATAGAAAACCTGAACAGACCTATAACCACTAAGGAAATTGAAGCAGTCATCAAAAATCTCCCAAAAAACAAAAGCCCAGGGCCAGATGGCTTCCCAGGGGAATTCTACCAAACATTTCAAGAAGAATTAATACCTATTCTTCTGAAACTGTTCCAAAAAATAGAAATGGAAGAAAAACTTCCAAACTCATTTTATGAGGCCAGCATTACCTTGATCCCAAAACCAGACAAAGACCCCATCAAAAAGGAGAATTACAGACCAATATCCCTGATGAACATGGATACAAAAATTCTCACCAAAATACTAGCCAATAGGATCCAACAGTTCATTAAAAGGATTATTCACCACGACCAAGTGGGATTTATCCCTGGGCTGCAAGGTTGGTTCAACATCTGCAAATCAATCAATGTGATACAATACATTAACAAAAGAAAGAACAAGAATCATATGATCCTCTCGATAGATGCAGAAAACGCATTTGACAAAGTACAGCATCCTTTCTTGATCAAAACTCTTCAGAGTATAGGCATAGAGGGTACATACCTCAATATCATAAAAGCCATCTATGAAAAACCTACAGCGAATATCAATCTCAATGTGGAAAAACTGAGAGCTTTCCCCCTAAGGTCAGGAACGCGGCAGGGATGTCCACTATCACCACTGCTATTCAACATAGTATTGGAAGTCCTAGCCACAGCAATCAGACAACAAAAAGAAATAAAAGGCATCCAAATCAGCAAAGAAGAAGTCAAACTCTCACTCTTTGCAGATGATATGATACTTTATGTGGAAAACCCCAAAGACTCCACCCCAAAACTGCTAGAACTCATACAGGAATTCAGTAAAGTGGCAGGATATAAAATCAATGCACAGAAGTCAGTGGCATTCCTATACACCAACAACAAAACAGAAGAAAGAGAAATTAAGGAGTCAATACCATTTACAATTGCACCCAAAACCATAAGATACCTAGGCATAAATCTAACCAAAGAGGCAAAGGATCTGTACTCAGAAAAGTATAAAATACTCATGAAAGAAATTGAGGAAGACACAAAGAAATGGAAAAATGTTCCATGCTCATGGATTGGAAGAACAAATATTGTGAAGATGTCAATGCTACCTAGAGCAATCTACACATTCAATGTAATCCCCATCAAAATACCATCCACTTTTTCCAAAGAAATGGAACAAATAATCCTAAAATTTGTATGGAACCAGAAAAGACCCCACATAGCCAGAGGAATGTTGAAAAAGAAAAGCAAAGCTGGCGGCATCACAATTCCAGACTTCCCGCTCTATTACAAAGCTGTCATCATCAAGACAGTATGGTACTGGCACAAAAACAGGCACATAGATCAATGGAACAGAATAGAGAGCCCAGAAATGGACCCTCAACTCTATGGTCAACTAATCTTCGACAAAGCAGAAAAGAATGTCCAATGGAACAAAGACAGTCTCTTCAACAAATGGTGTTGGGAAAATTGGATAGCCACCTGCAGAAGAATGAAACTGGACCATTTCCTTACACCACACACAAAAATAGACTCCAAATGGTTGAAAGACCTCAGTGTGAGACAGGAGTCCATCAAAATCCTAAAGGAGAACACAGGCAGCAACCTCTTCGACCTCAGCCAAAGCAACTTCTTCCTAGAAACATTGCCAAAGGCAAGGGAAGCAAGGGCAAAAATGAACTATTGGGACTTCATCAAGATAAAAAGCTTTTGCAAAGCAAAGGAAACAGTCAACAAAACCAAAAGACAACCGACAGAATGGGAGAAGATATTTGCAAATGACATATCAGATAAAGGGCTAGTATCCAAAATCTATAAAGAACTCATCAAACTCAACACCCAAAGAACAAAGAATCCAATCAAGAAATGGGCAGAAGGCGGGCGCCTGGGTAGCTCAGTTGGTTAAGCGACTGCCTTCAGCTCAGGTCATGATCCCAGGGTCCTGGGATCGAGTCCCGCATCGGGCTCCCTGCTCTGAGGGGAGCCTGCTTCTCCCTCTCCCACTCCCCCTGCTTGTGTTCCCTCTCTCGCTGTGTCTCTCTCTGTCAAATAAATAAAATCTTTAAAAAAAAAAAAAAAAAGAAATGGGCAGAAGACATGAACAGACATTTTCCCAAAGAAGACATCCAAATGGCCAACAGACACATGAAAAAGTGCTCAATATCGCTCGGCATCAGGGAAATCCAAATCAAAACCTCAATGAGATACCACCTCACACCAGTCAGAATGGCTAAAATTAACAAGTCAGGAAACGACAGATGTTGGCGGGGATGCGGAGAAAGGGGAGCCCTCCTATGCTATTGGTGGGAATGCAAGCTGGTGCAGCCACTCTGGAAAACAGTATGGAGGAGGTTCCTCAAAAAGTTGAAAATAGAGCTACCCTATGATCCAGCAATTGCACTACTGGGTATTTACCCCAAAGATACAAAAGTAGGGATCCAAAAGGGTACGTGCACCCCGATGTTTATAGCAGCAATGTCCACAATAGCCAAACTGTGGAAAGAGCCAAGATGTCCATTGACAGATGAATGGATAAAGAAGATGTGGTATATATATACAATGGAATATTATGCAGCCATCAAAAGGAATGAGATCTTGCCATTTGCAACGACGTGGATGGAACTGGAGGGTATTATGTTGAGCGAAATAAGTCAAACAGAGAAAGACATGTATCATATGACCTCACTGATATGAGGAATTCTTAATCGCAGGAAACAAACTGAGGGTTGCTGGAGTGGGGGGTGGGGTGGGAGGAATGGGGTGACTGGGTGATAGACACTGGGGAGGGTATGTGCTGTGAATTGTGCAAGACTACTGAACCTCAGATCTGTACCTCTGAAACAAATAATGCAATATATGTTAAGAAAACAAGAAGAAGAAGAAGAAGAAGGTAGCAGGAGGGGAAGAATGAACGGGGGGATATCGGAGGGGTAGATGAACCATGAGAGACGATGGACTCTGAAAAACAAATTGAGGGTTCTAGAGGGGAGGGGGGTGGGAAGATGGGTTAGCCTGGTGATGGGTATTGAGGAGGGTACATTCTGCATGGAGCACTGGGTGTTATGCACAAACAATGAATCATGGAACCCTACATCTAAAACTAATGATGTAATGTATGGGGATTAACATAAGAATAAAAAAAATAAAAAAATAAAAAAAGTTTTTTCATAATGAAATTTTCATTAATAAAAAAATTAAGTTCAGGAACAGCAAAGAAAAAGAGCATATCAGCATCCCCCCAAACAGGGTGGCTGTAAGAATCAGAGGCAATGAATAAAAAGTGTTTATCCCACTACCTGAAACATGGTCATTAATTATTGGTTATTAATAACTGTTTCTCAATCCACTTTCCAATCCTTTCCCTGGAGGGCAGAGTACAGCAAGAATATGAACAATTGAGGAATGAAATGAAAACGAAACTGTACGCTTACAGGCTTTTAAAATGTGCACAAATAGATTACAATGGCAGGTTATATCCTGATGTGTGTTTACTTTTCTATGAGAAAGATGAAACCTTGGTCTCCTGCCTGCAGGGGTGTGGGCGACATTAAGAGGTGGCTTTGGGGCACCCTCTCATGGTGGCCTGTGGTAACTGTTCCCCACTCAGCTGCTGAGCCTTGAGTTGAAAATGAATTTATTTAAGGAATGTTCAAGAATATCATCTTCCAGAGTTGGTGGTGAAGCTGTGGGGTTTGGTGGGCATCCTTCTCAAGAACCACGGGTGGCCAGCCAGTCTCTTGCCTACCACCATCTTGTAAAACAATTCAGAGAAGCACAACGTTGAGGAGAAAGGTCACAGCACTGCTGAGTGGGCAGTAGGTATTTGGGGATCTTACAGGGGTTTCTTGTGAACTTACATTTTTTGCAAACATGGTGGTGATGAAAGCTGCTGGTCCCTTTCTAGGACCTTTGTCATTGACTCAGGGCAATGTCTTCATCCCCATGATGGCCAGCCATGATACCAAAGACCCCAGAGGGTGTAGGATGCCTTCATAGGCTGCTTGAAGCTGACAGGCAATGAGGTGACATCAGTGGGTAGGGTTATGTCCGTAGGAATAATAGCAAAAACAGACAGGAGTGGGCCTTTAACATGCCCCAGGCCCTGTATTCAGTACTTGACCTCGATTTTCTCACTTACTACTCACAATAGCCATACCCCATTATTAATCCCACTTTACAGACAAACATGCTGTTGAGGCAGGGAGAAGTTCAGTCACTTGCCCAAAGCCACATGATTTTAGGTGGCATAGTGGCACCTGTGTCCAGGTCACCCTGGCCGAGTACATATTTGTAATCACTGTATCTCTTTTAACTGACATTTCTTCTCCTCAACCTCATATTTGCTACTTAAAGAATCCCTCAAGAAAGAAAATGTCCACCCTGAAAGTTTCCATGTCAGCAGATCATAAGGCCATGGCCAGGTGGGAACCAGGCTGTGATGTCAGGATTTCTGGGGTTAGATTCTGGTGGTGGGACCTGGGGAAGCCGGAAGACTTCCTGCACTTCGATTTGCATATGTACAAAAAGGGGTTGACAACAGCTCCCTCAAAGGATTGATGTGAGGATTGCATGAATTACTATAGCAGGTTCACAGTCAAAGGTCAATGAACAATGTTCATTGTCCTACCCTTGAAGCCAATGCTGCCGAAAAAAAAAAAAAAGACACAGCAAGTCTGAGTTAAGAGTCAAACAATGAAATGCGTACATGTGGACAGCTTCCTTCTGTCCTTAAAGACAGATTCCATCCAGTTCAGAGAGGAACTGAAGAGAAATCTCAATGGCCCAGTCTAAGCAGGCACAACAAGAAGCATGAGGCCTAAAAAAAAGAAGAAAAAGAAGAAGTGTGAGGCCTGGAAGCAGGGGGCAGTGGCCAACTGCAGAGGTCCTGAGTTAAAGGAGCTAACGTAAACATAAATCAGACTTTAACACATGGTGATCCTCAATAAAAGGGGCCACTATTATCATATCAGGTCCGGAGGGTCTTCTGGCCAGGACGGTGACCACTGGGGGATACAAATATCATATATTTTTCCATGTCAGGGCCTTGGAGCAGTAGCAGCTTTTGGGGTCGACATACATACTTGTGCAGTCTGTGCACTTCACGATGGTACTCAGTTGCGGCGGGGAACATGAGGGCTAACATTGGACACGTGTCAGATTCCACGCCAGGCCCCTTGGTAGGAGTCTGCATCCAACCTGGAAGAAGAAGCTCCTTTATCCAACTGTTCTGCCCAGAAGAGTCATGTCTTCGACATTCGCACAAAAGAAGACAGTAAGTGATTGAGGTTCCTGGTGATTGGCATCCTGGGGATTCTTCCAGATGAGTCTGTGGGGCCTAGCCCTTGAAAGAGCATCACCCCTGTGCCCTGCCCCATTTTCAAGGAAGACTTGATGGAAGACTACAGGACTTGGTGGGGACAGGGATGCACCCCATCGGAGGTGGCACAGGTTATTGCGAGAGGGAAGGCTGGGGGAGGGTGTGGCCATGAGAAAGAGGTGGGCAGGAGACAGGGGCCCTGATGATCATGGTGGTTATAACAAATCATAGATAATATGAATGCCAGGGTGAAAAAAAACATCTATGAGGGAGGTTAGTCACATCTTCGTGAAAAAATTGCCTTTGCAATATGACAACTATTTTAATAAGTGGGAAAATATTTTTGCTTAAGTGATCAGTGAGAAGGAAGGAAAGCTGCCAGTGGGGGGTCATCGTGCACCAGATACCGGAAGGAAGGAAGGAAGGAAGGAAGGACAGAAGGAGGGGAGGAAGGAAGGACGGGAGGAAGGGATAAAGGGACGAATGGAGGGAGGAAGGGAGGGAGGGTTGCGCAGGACATTCCTGTCTGGAAATGCCACCCCCAGCCCTCCTGAGAGCCCCATGCCCCAGATCTAGGGGCTTATGGAGAAGGAAGCCCCAGCCCTGGCAGCCAGGCAAGAAGGAGCAGGCCTCGCACATCCACAGCAAAGGGAAGGGGAACTGTGTGGCCCCCGACCTCTTCACTGCTCAGAGAAAGGCCGAGATGGACTGGAAGAAAGCCAGTCAGAGTCTGTGGACATGCAGGAGTGTGGGGTTGGGGGCCAGCAATGCAGAGGTGCACAACAGTGTACAGAATGGTGGGATTCCAGCCACAGCCACCTCTGCCTCTGGTTTTAGGAGGAGTCACTTAGCAACCAAGGCTGCTCCCACTGGGTTCTTTGTCTGGGGCTGTGCACCTGCCACACCAGGCCCTACCAGGCTTCCTTTAAGAGAAACCTCTCCTAGCAGCTCTCCACCCCAATAGGAGAAAATGGCCACAGCTTTCAGCGGGCCCGGGGCCCTGCAGTGTCACACACAGGGCCACCAGATGACCCATCAGCAGGCCCTGGGGTTGACATGAGGGAAATCTCATCTGAACTGGCCCCAGCATCAACAGCTCACCCTGTGCCCCCTCCTGCTTTGGCCCAGCCTGCTCACCCTGCTGGCTCCTGTTATTTTTGAGGAGGATGCTAGTTGGACTTTGAGCTGTTTGAGGGTGGCTTAGGATTTAGAAAAGAGCTTCTGCTTTATTCCACTGCAGCCGCTTTTGCCAATAACAGGGCAGGACTGAAGGCTGATGGGCATCTGACAAATGCCTTCATATTTCCAGGCAAGTTTCCTGTCCTAAGGCGACAAAGTACAGACTGTAACTAAGTGTTAATATGCTCTGTGACAGCAGTCCTTGCTGCGGTTTTGTTCACTCAGTTGTTCCATATCTTTCCATGGCACGAATTGCCACCTGTTGTTCACCAAACCCATCTCTTCTCCAGGGGTGTGAAATTACATTGTACCTCCCAGGCCCCTTTCTGGTTGGGTGTGGTTGTGGGGGCAGAACTGATGCACCCACTCAGCCTGGACCATATAACATTCCCATGGACAGGCTTCTGTGCCTTTCTCTTTGGCCAGCTGATACAGAGGACTACAAAAACCACATGCAGGAGATGGAGAAGCTACAAGACAGCAGGATCCTGGGACCCTGATTCACTGCCTGGAGGAGAGCTCTTCTCTGAGCGGAAACATCATTTTTGGACTTCCTGAGGCAGAAATATACTTCCATCATGTTTGAGCCATAGCACCTTTTTTGGGGGGGGTCACTGTACAGACCCTTCAAGTTCTGGAGGGAGGCCATGTCATCAGAGACAGAGAAATAGTTACCTTTCCTTCACTCTCTCCGACAATGCCCTCTCAGACACTGAGCACCTGCACGCAAGACGTCCAATGACTGTAAGGCAGGAGCCACCAAGGGTGTGGTCAGACCCAGCAAACCAGAATGCTGTGTAGACACCACAGCACCGTGCTTCCCAAAGACACCAGCCCATCCACACATTGGTTTTCCCAGACCCCGACAGCCACACTGCCTATGGAGCTCTCAGTCCAGCCCAGAGCTTCTGCCTTCTCTCCTGTTTCTCCCAACAGCTCTTCCATACTTGTGAGCACTCTTCCTGAATCATCTGCCTCCCCTTGTTCATTCTCATCAAATGGCCTTGCAATCCCCTGACCTTTGGAATATATAAGCATTCCCCTTTTTGCTTCATTTCCTATTCACTCCTAACCTACTACTACTTTTATTTCTCCCAGCACCATGAGAATGGGAACTGCTTTCATAAACAAAGGCCCCGGATTCCCAAACTCCCAGTCTTTAGTCTCCATCCTTCTTGACTCCTCTCTGCATTCGGTACTGCGGAGTCTTCCTGCCCCCTCAAAACTCTCTTCTTTTGATGCTATGCTCTTCCAGGTTCCCTACTACCTTTCTCATTCCCCATCGAGGACATGCTTCCTCTGCCACCACTTTAGATATTGGCAGGGAAAACTTGTTCCCAAATCCTTAAGTGCAGGTGAGCTTTTGGTAATAAGAGATTACAACAATGAGTATTAGTGAAACAAGGAAAGATGTCTTGGCCAAGACAATGGAGGTGGAGGGGCAGACTTGGTTTTGGACGTTTGACCTTTTGAGGGTTTTGAACTCTAGTGTCCATTTCTCCTAACATTCTCTATATAACTTTTGGTCTTGGTGTGTCACCTGCTTCAAAGTTCCCTAAGATTCTGAACTACACCAGTGGGAGGCCCAGAGCAGTGGAACCAAGAAGCAAGGACGCTGGGAGCTATTGTCTTTAAGAGAAAGAGGGAAAAGATGCCATTCAACCCAGCTCACTAGGGTAGGAAAGAAGCAGAGATAAAGGGCAAATTCTATGACCAGGAGGAGCAAATATTGGTCATGTGGCCAGATCATCTCAGTACACTCTCCCTACAAAATCTTTGCTTCATAGACAGGTCAGGTCCTAGATATTTTTTTTTTTTTTTTACAAATTGTGATGGGAACCTATTGTGGTTGCAAATTTTTTTGTTCCTTTCACCTTTTGAGTACATTTCTGCTTTGCTCTTCTTTTAGTTTTTCCACTCCCTGCTCTGTTTCATACATTCATTACTTTATAAAAATATTTATTGAGCATCATGTACTGCAGACACCACCAAGCACAGAAGACAGCATGGTGAAGAGGACTGACATTGTCCTTGCCTCTTTTCCTTCTCCCACCAAGGTTCACTCCTGAGTCCATCTGGTTCCATTTCTACCTGCCACTCGCCCATCCCACGATCCATCCCTTCACTATTCCTCCCTATGCCTAAAAAGCCCTTTTCACTTGCTCACTCAGCGAATACAATTGACCCTTGAACTGCATTGGTCTACTTATATGCAGATTATTTTTTCAATAAATACAGAACAGTACTGTCAATGTATTTTATCTTTCTAATAATTTTCTTAATAGCACTTCCTTTTCTCTAGCTTACTTTATTGTAAGAATATAATACATATAACATACAAAATATGTTAATCAACTGTTTATATTATTGGTAGGGTTTCCAGTCAATAGTAGGCTACTAGAAGTTACGTTTCGGGAGAGTCAAACTTATACACAGATTTTCAACTACATGGAAGTCAGCATCCCTAACCTCCACATTGTTCAAGGGGTGACTCTACCTTATAAGTGCCACTTATGTGGCAAACACTGTATAAGGTCCAGAGTACAGAAATGAACAAGATAGATGAGTTCCTATCTTTCAGTGGCCTCACATGCTAATGAACCTGAAGAACCCCAACACTAGCACCAGATACAGTTCATACCATATTCTGATTAATTTGGAAAAGAGAATGAACAGACCTTCAGCTGAACCTGATCCAACTTTTGGGGACTGGAGAAGGCAGAGGTAAGAGTGTGGGGTGTGTGAATGTGTGTGTTAATTTCCCTTCTTGAGAGCCTATCAAGTCACTAGACTAGTAGATGACAATATATACAGACATAATGTTTGTGGTTTTCAGGAAGATATTTGACAAAAGTTCATGGAGAATATTTTTGGTCAAAATGAAGGAATTTAGAATAGTGATACAGTTAGGCGTATTAACTGTTTCTGTCATACTCAGACTGTTGATGAAAAGGTTGATGTTTACCAAGTAAGACAATTTTTTTCCCATTTTGCCATGGGCCAGTTCTTGATACTGTTCTGATCCACTCAATTCCCAAAGATGTCACATATCAGCAGGTGACACACAGCTCAATGGGACCACAGGTAGGCCTCAAGAAAGATTACTGTGCCATTTCTATTCAATATGGTACTGGAGATTCTAGCCAGGCAGCTGGGCAAGACAATAAAGACAATGTAGATTTGAGAGGAAGAACTAAAGCTCCCTATGCACAGATGACATGTCTTTTTTTTTTTTTAAGATTTTATTCTTAAGTAATCTCTACACCCAATGTGGGGCTTGAACTCATAACCCCAAGATCGAGAGTTGCATGATCCACTAACTGGATGTCTTTTATATAGAAAATCCTATGGAATCAGCTAAAATCTATTAGAACTAATAAGGTAATTCAGCAAGGTTGTAGGATACAAGATTGATATGCAAAAATCAATTATATTTCTATATATTTGCAATGAACAATCCAAAAATGAAATGAAAAAAAAAATCCCACTTACAATAGTAACAAGAAGAATAAAATACTAGGACTAAATTTAACCAAAAAGTGCAAAACTTCAATTTTAAAACTATGAAGCATTGTTGGGAAAAAATTAAGATATAAATATACGGAAAAACATTCCATATTCATGTATCAGAAGACTTATAATATTGTTAAAATGGCAATACTCCCTAAAGTAATCTATAGATTCAGTAAAATCCCTATTAAAATCTCAGTTGGCTTCTTTGCAGAAACTGATAAGCTGATCCTAAAATTTATATGGAAATTCAAGGGATCCAGAAAAGCCAAAACAAGCTCGAAAAAGAAGAACACGGTAGTAGAATTCACACTTCTCTACTTCAAAACTTACTACAAAGTTACGGTAATTAAGATGGTGTGGTATTGGCATAGGAAGGATATATACATCAGTGAAAAAGAAGTGACAGTCCAGAGATAAACCCTCACAGTTATAGTCGGTTGATTCTCACCAAGGGTACAAAACAATTCAGTGGGCGAAAGAATAGTCTTTTCAACAAATGTCCTGGAACAACTGGATGTCCACTGCAAAAGAATGAACTTGGACTTTTACCCCACACTGAACACACAAAAAATAATTCAAAATGGGTCAAAGACCTAAATGTAAGAGATAAAACCAGAGAGGTCAGCATCATGGTGGCATAAGATGTCCCTCTTGTTTGTCCCCACTTCAACAACTAAAATTCAGCATCCATCCATGAACAAAAGTGCCTCTGTAGGACTTGTGGGATCTAGTACCACATGCCAAGGGTTCCAGGAAGAGTCTCACCCATCTGTGACTCAGGAAACGGGCAGACAGAACATTACAAGCCGTGGAACTGGCAGTTGCCTATAAACTGGCTTGTCCCTCTTGGGCACAGTCTGGGAACAACTGGAGAACACTGACTTAGGCAGACACCCATGGACAAGATATCCTTTGTAGATGTCTAGGTTTTATAGAGAATACTTTACAGCATTCTACTGTGCAAAAAAGAGAAATATATGTCTGGACCCATTGGAGTAGGAAAGAGGAACTTTAGGACTATAGGACACCAGGGATCTCTCCTGTGGAGAAAAAGAAAGAGCAGTGAGTGAGCATCCAGCTTCTTGTCTGTGCAAGGTGCTGCTGAAGAAACCAATTTCTCTCCTATCTCTCTCTCCAAGATGGGATGGGGGATGTGGGTGAGGGGGTAGGGAGGAAATTGGGAAAGTGGCAGATACAAGTATCTGAGGGCATTAAAGAAACACAATTCCTGCCAACTGCATTTTGGACTCCAGCAGAAAGCCCACCCATGAGCTGCTGAGAAAACCTCACCCAAGGATTCTCCCACCTGGCCCATGGGCATCCCCAACACCCTGATTGCCACACACACAACTCCCCCTGCTCTGCAGCCAGCTTCTGTGGGCACTCCTGAGGGCAGCAGTGAGAGTGAGCTGGAGGTTACCAGGAGAACATGCAGGAAACAAGCCAGAATCTACAAGCAAAGAAGAAACTACCATCTTAAGCTGTAGTGTTACCTTCTGGAAAACAAAAAAGAGGTTTCCAACAGTCAGACTGGTGTGTTGTAAGATGGAGAAAAGACTTACAAACTGAAGAATTCAGCCACAAGAGGAAACAAGAGACATGGAGCAGGTACATCCAAACAAGGTCAGAAAAAGCCCCAGATATAAGTAGGACCAATGAAAATTATCTCCCACCTGAAGGCAGCTAGTAAAGATTGGAGGAGGAGACTGCTACTTTAGATGCAAAAATAGCAATGCAAAACCCCAGGGAACCTGAGGAATCAAGGAAACATGACACCACCAAAAGATCATCCTGCACGGGTCAAACCCCAAGACATGGAAACCTGTGATTTACCAGATAAGAAATTGAAGATAGCTGTTCTGAAGAAACTCAGTGAGCCACAAGAAGACAGAGAAAGACAATTCAACAAAATCAGGAAAACAATACATGAACAATATGAGAAGTTTAACAAAGAAATAGAAATCATAAAAAAGAACCAAACAGGAATTCTGGAGCTGAAGAATTGAATAAATGAAATGAAAAATGCAACAGAGAGCATTAACATCAGAATGCACCAAATAGAAGATATAATCAGTGAGTCAGAAGAAAGGAACTTTGAAATAACCCAGTAGGAGGAGAACAAGGAAAAAAAAAAAAAAAGGGAAAAAGAGTGGGAGAAAAAAAAAGCCTAAGTGTTCTATAGGACACCATCAAAAAGAAAGAATACCAGAATTATTGGAGTTCCAGAAGAAGAAGAGAAGAAGAGGAGGGAAAATGTTAATTTTAGGAAATAATAGTCAAGAACTTTCTTAACCTGGGAAGAGACTTGGAAATCCAAGTTCATGAATCTAATAGACCATCCCATTATTTCAATTCAAAACAATCTTCTCCAAGACACATTATAATGAAAATGTCAAAAATGAAACACAAAGAGAGAATCCTAAAAGCAACAAGAGAGAGGAAAAAAGATTTTAATCTATAAAGGAACCTCATTAGGTGATCAGATTTCTTAGTAGAAACCTTACAGGCCAGGAGAAACTGGAATGATATATTCAACGTGCTGAAAGAAAAAAAAATGACAGCCAAAAACACCCCATCTGGCAAAATTATCCTTCAGAAATGAAGAAGAAATACTTTCCCAGACAAACAAAAACTGGGGAGTTCAGCCCCACTAGACCTGCCTTACAAGAAGTGCTGAAAAGAGCTCTTCAAAATCAAATGAAAAGCCACTAATTAGTAACAAAAACATATGAAAATATACAACACAATGGTAAAGGTAAATGTACTGTCAGATTTAGAAAACTCTAATTATGTAATACTATGGTATTACACTTAGCTATGGTGTAAAGGCTAAAGGAAAAGAGTATGAAAGATAACTATAGCTACTATAATTTATTAACAAATATATAGAATAAAAAGAAGTAAATTGTGACATCAAAAACATACAAGTAGAGGGAGTGAAAGGTTAGAGTTTTTGTATGTGGTTGAAATTAAGTTGCTCTCAGCTTAAGACAGACTGTTTTATCTATAAGATGTTTTAGGCGAGCCTCATGGTAACCACAAAGCAAAAACATATAGTAATTTTACAGAAGCTAAAGAGAAAGGAATCAGAACTTACCACCAAGGAAACTTACCAATTCACAAAGGTAGGCAGTAAGAGAGGATAAAAGGAACAATGGAACTACAAAACAGCCAGAAAGTAATTAATAACATGGCATTAATAAGTCCTTACTTATCAATAATTACTCTAAATGTAGCTCACTGAGTTTCTTCAGAACAGTTATCTTGAATTTCTTACCGGGTAAATCACAGGTCTCCATGTCTTGGGGTTTGACTTCTGTAGGATGATCTTTGTTGGTGTCATGTTTTCTTGATTCCTCAGTTCTCAGAGAATTCATAGCAATGAATGCATATATTAAGAACAAAGTAAGATTTCGAATGAGCAACCTAACTTTACACCTCAAGGAACTAGAAAAAGAAAAACAGACTAAGCCCAAAGTTAGCAGAAGGAAAGAAATAACAAAATTCAAAATTCAGAGCAGAAATAAATGAAGTAGAGACCAAAAAAACAATAGAGCATCAATGAAACTAAAAGCCTGTTTTTTGAAAGGATAAACAAAATTGACAAACCTTTAGCTAGACTAAGAGAAAAAAAGAGAGAGGATACAATACTGTATTGTATACTTCAAAGTTGCTAAAAGACTAGGTCTTAAATGTTCTCACCACAAAATAAAATGATAATTATGTGATGTAATGGAGGTGTTAGCTAACACTGTGACAGTAATCATATTGCAATACATAAATGTATCAAGTCAAAAAAGATAAAACTATAAAACTCTTAGAAAAACACGTAGGAGCATATCTTGATCTTGGATTTGACAAAGTTTTCTCTGATATAAGGCTTAAAGTATAAGCAACAAAAGAAAAAATAGATAATTTTTTTTTGCTGATTCATCATTAACCACTTTTGTACTTCAAAGGACACCATCAGGAAAGTGAAAAGACAGGAAAGTGAATGGTTAAAAAAAAATTGCAAATCATACATCTAATAAGAGAACTGTACCTAGAATGTACAAACCTAAGTGGCAATGTCAAAAAATTGGAACCCTCGTACACTGTTGGTGGGGATGGAAAATGTTGCAGCCATTTTGAGGGAGGGGCAGAGGGTGAAGCAGACTCCCTGTGGAGCAGGGAGCCCTGATTCAGCACTTGATCCCAGGACTCTGGGATCATGATCTGAGCCAAACGCAGATGCTTAACTGACTGAGCCACCCAGGTGCCACAGTGCAGCCACTTTGGAAAGAGTGTGACAACTCTTCAAGGTATTAAACCAGGAGTTAGATCCGTAGATCCACATCAAGGAGAATACAGAAGAGAAATGCAAACATATGTTCACATGAAAACTTGTACAAGAGTGTTCATAGCAGCATTACCCATGGCAGCCAAAAAGTGAAGGGAAAAACCCCTAATGTCTGGCAACTAACAAATGGATAAAAGCAATGTGATATAGGCATCCCATGAAATAGTGCTCAGCAGCAGAAAGGAATGAAGTATCACTATATGTTAATACATGATTGAACCTTGAAAACATTGTATATGAAAGTTCTTCACAAAAGACTACATAATCATATGATTCTGTTTATGTTCGATGTCCAGAATAAACAAATCTGCAGAGACAGAAAGTAAGTTAGTGAAGTACAAACTTCCAGTCACAAAATAAATAAGACCTGGAGATGAAATGTATAGCATGGTGACTAGAGTTAATAATACTGTGCTGTATTTAACACCCCCATCACTGAAATGGACAGATCATCTAAGCAAAAGATCAACAAGGAAATAAAGGCTTTAAATGACAGATTGGACCAGATGGACTTCACAGATATATTCAGAACATTCCAACCCAAAGCAACAGAATACACATTCTTTAGTGCACACGGAACATTCTCCAGAATAGATCACGTCCTGGGTCACAAATCAGGTCTCAATTGGTACCAAAAGATTGGGATCCTTCCCTGCATATTTTTGAACCACAATGCTTTGAAACTAGAACTCAATCACAAGAGGAAAGTTGCAAAGAATTCAAATACATGGAGGCTAAAGAGCATCCTACTAAAGAATGAAAGGCCTAACCAGGAAATTAAAGAAGAATTTAAAAAATTCATGGAAACAAATGAAAATGAAAACACGACTCTTCAAAATCTTTGGGATTCAGCAAAGGCAGTCCTAAGAGGAAAGTATATAGCAATACAAGTATACAGCAATTCTCAAGAAACAAGAAAGGTCTCAAGTACACAACCTAACCCTACACCTAAAGGAGCTGGAGAAAGAACAGCAAATAAAGCCCAAACCCAGCAGGAGAAGAGAAAAAATAAAGATCAGAGCAGAAATCAATGAAATAGAAACCAAAAGAACAGTAGAACAGATCAACGAAAGTAGGAGCTGGTTCTTTGAAAGAATTAATAAGATTCATAGACCCCTGGCCAGACTTATCAAAAAGAAAAGAGAGAGGACCCAAATAAATAAAATCATGAATGAAAGAAGAGAGATCACAACCAACACCAAAGAAATACAATTTTAAAAACATATTATAAGCAACTATATGCCAGCAAATTAGATAATCTGGAAGAAATGGATGCATTCCTAGAGATGTATAAACTACCAAAACTGAACCAGGAAGAAATAGAAAACCTGAACAGACCTATAACCACTAAGGAAATTGAAGCAGTCATCAAAAATCTCCCAACAAACAAAAGCCCAGGGCCAGATGGCTTCCCAGGTGAATTCTACCAAACATTTAAAGAAGAATTAATACCTATTCTTCTGAAACTGTTCCAAAAAATAGAAATGGAAAGAAAACTTCCAAATTCATTTTATGAGGTCAGCATTATCTTGATTCCAAAACCAGACAAAGACCCCATCAAAAGGAGAACTATAGACCAATATCCCTGATGAACATGGATACAAAAATTCTCACCAAAATACTAGCCAATAGGATCCAACAGTACATTAAAAGGATTATTCACCACAACCAAGTGGCATTTATTCCTGGGCTGCAAGGTTGGTTCAAAATCCGCAAATCAATCAATGTGATACAATACGTTAATAAAAGAAAGAACAGGGGCCCTGGGTGGCTCAGTCACTGAGCGTCTGCCTTCAGCTTGGGTCGTGATCCCAGAGCCCTGGATCGAGCCCCCCGTCGGGATCCCTGCTCGGCGGGGGGCCTGCTTCTCCCTCTCCCACTCCCACTGCTTGTGTTCCCTCTCTCGCTGTGTCTCTCTTTGTCAAATAAATAAAATCTTAGAAAGAAAGAAAGAAAGAAAGAAAGAAAGAAAGAAAGAAAGAAAGAAAGAAAGAAAGAAAGAAA